>NW_027472659.1:0-579118 GCF_030347505.1 Rhynchophorus ferrugineus | reverse complement strand
CCGAGATATGGACTATCGATAATTTACACCTTAGGCTCTGCTTCTAACTTGGGTCCAAATTGTAAAATGGTCTTATCTATTGGCGATTTCGTTCCAATTCACATTCCAAGTAATATTCGGCATGCTAATTACATTGCCGGTTGCCAAATTGAATTATCTCTTATAGTTTCCGAGATATGGACTATCGATAATTTACACCTTAGGCTCTGCTTCTAACTTGGGCCCAAATTGTAAAATGGTCTTATCTATTGGCGATTTCGTTCCAATTCACATTCCAAGTAATATTCGGCATGCTAATTACATTGCCGGTTGCCAAATTGCATTATCTCTTATAGTTTCCGAGATATGGACTATCGATAATTTACACCTTAGGCTCTGCTTCTAACTTGGGCCCAAATTGTAAAATGGTCTTATCTATTGGCGATTTCGTCCCAATTCACATTCCAAGTAATATTCGGCATGCTAATTACATTGCCGGTTGCGAAATTGCATTATCTCTTATAGTTTCCGAGATATGGACTATCGATAATTTACACCTTAGGCTCTGCTTCTAACTTGGGCCCAAATTGTAAAATGGTCTTATCTATTGGCGATTTCGTTCAATTCACATTCCAAGTAATATTCGGCATGCTAATTACATTGCCGGTTGCCAAATTGCATTATCTCTTTTAGTTTCCGAGATATGGACTATCGATAATTTACACCTTAGGCTCTGCTTCTAACTTGGGCCCAAATTGTAAAATGGTCTTATCTATTGGCGATTTCGTTCCAATTCACATTCCAAGTAATATTCGGCATGCTAATTACATTGCCGGTTGCCAAATTGCATTATCTCTTATAGTTTCCGAGATATGGACTATCGATAATTTACACCTTAGGCTCTGCTTCTAACTTGGGCCCAAATTGTAAAATGGCCTTATCTATTGGCGATTTCGTTCCAATTCACATTCCAAGTAATATTCGGCATGCTAATTACATTGCCGGTTGCCAAATTGCATTATCTCTTATAGTTTCCGAGATATGGACTATCGATAATTTACACCTTAGGCTCTGCTTCTAACTTGGTCCCAAATTGTAAAATGGTCTTATCTATTGGCGATTTCGTTTCCAATTCACATTCCAAGTAATATTCGGCATGCTAATTACATTGCCGGTGGCCAAATTGAATTATCTCTTATAGTTTCCGAGATATGGACTATCGATAATTTACACCTTAGGCTCTGCTTCTAACTTGGGCCCAAATTGTAAAATGGTCTTACCTATTGGCGATTTCGTTCCAATTCACATTCCATGTAATATTTGGCATGCTAATTACATTGCCGGTTGCCAAATTGCATTATCTCTTATAGTTTCCGAGATATGGACTATCGATAATTTACACCTTAGGCTCTGCTTCTAACTTGGGCCCAAATTGTAAAATGGTCTTATCTATTGGCGATTTCGTTCCAATTCACATTCCAAGTAATATTCGGCATGCTAATTACATTGCCGGTTGCCAAATTGCATTATCTCTTATAGTTTCCGAGATATGGACTATCGATAATTTACACCTTAGGCTCTGCTTCTAACTTGGGCCCAAATTGTAAAATGGTCTTATCTATTGGCGATTTCATTCCAATTCACATTCCAAGTAATATTCGGCATGCTAATTACATTGCCGGTTGCCAAATTGCATTATCTCTTATAGTTTCCGAGATATGGACTATCGATAATTTACACCTTAGGCTCTGCTTCTAACTTGGGCCCAAATTGTAAAATGGTCTTATCTATTGGCGATTTCATTCCAATTCACATTCCAAGTAATATTCGGCATGCTAATTACATTGCCGGTTGCCAAATTGCATTATCTCTTATAGTTTCCGAGATATGGACTATCGATAATTTACACCTTAGGCTCTGCTTCTAACTTGGGCCCAAATTGTAAAATGGTCTTATCTATTGGCGATTTCGTTCCAATTCACATTCCAAGTAATATTCGGCATGCTAATTCCATTGCCGGTTGCCAAATTGCATTATCTCTTATAGTTTCCTAGATATGGACTATCGATAATTTACACCTTAGGCTCTGCTTCTAACTTGGGCCCAAATTGTAAAATGGTCTTATCTATTGACGATTTCGTTCCAATTCCCATTCCAAGTAATATTCGGCATGCTAATTACATTGCCGGTTGCCAAATTGCATTATCTCTTATAGTTTCCGAGATATGGACTATCGATAATTTACACCTTAGGCTCTGCTTCTAACTTGGGCCCAAATTGTAAAATCGTCTTATCTATTGGCGATTTCGTTCCAATTCACATTCTAAGTAATATTCGGCATGCTAATTACATTGCCGGTTGCCAAATTGCATTATCTCTTATAGTTTCCGAGATATGGACTATCGATAATTTACACCTTAGGCTCTGCTTCTAACTTGGGCCCAAATTGTAAAATGGTCTTATCTATTGGCGATTTCATTCCAATTCACATTCCAAGTAATATTCGGCATGCTAATTACATTGCCGGTTGCCAAATTGCATTATCTCTTATAGTTTCCGAGATATGGACTATCGATAATTTACACCTTAGGCTCTGCTTCTAACTTGGGCCCAAATTGTAAAATGGTCTTATCTATTGGCGATTTCGTTCCAATTCACATTCCAAGTAATATTCGGCATGCTAATTCCATTGCCGGTTGCCAAATTGCATTATCTCTTATAGTTTCCTAGATATGGACTATCGATAATTTACACCTTAGGCTCTGCTTCTAACTTGGGCCCAAATTGTAAAATGGTCTTATCTATTTACGATTTCGTTCCAATTCACATTCCAAGTAATATTCGGCATGCTAATTACATTGCCGGTTGCCAAATTGCATTATCTCTTATAGTTTCCGAGATATGGACTATCGATAATTTACACCTTAGGCTCTGCTTCTAACTTGGGCCCAAATTGTAAAATCGTCTTATCTATTGGCGATTTCGTTCCAATTCACATTCCAAGTAATATTCGGCATGCTAATTACATTGCCGGTTGCCAAATTGCATTATCTCTTATAGTTTCCGAGATATGGACTATCGATAATTTACACCTTAGGCTCTGCTTCTAACTTGGGTCCAAATTGTAAAATGGTCTTATCTATTGGCGATTTCGTTCCAATTCACATTCCAAGTAATATTCGGCATGCTAATTACATTGCCGGTTGCCAAATTGAATTATCTCTTATAGTTTCCGAGATATGGACTATCGATAATTTACACCTTAGGCTCTGCTTCTAACTTGGGCCCAAATTGTAAAATGGTCTTATCTATTGGCGATTTCGTTCCAATTCACATTCCAAGTAATATTCGGCATGCTAATTACATTGCCGGTTGCCAAATTGCATTATCTCTTATAGTTTCCGAGATATGGACTATCGATAATTTACACCTTAGGCTCTGCTTCTAACTTGGGCCCAAATTGTAAAATGGTCTTATCTATTGGCGATTTCGTCCCAATTCACATTCCAAGTAATATACGGCATGCTAATTACATTGCCGGTTGCGAAATTGCATTATCTCTTATAGTTTCCGAGATATGGACTATCGATAATTTACACCTTAGGCTCTGCTTCTAACTTGGGCCCAAATTGTAAAATGGTCTTATCTATTGGCGATTTCGTTCCAATTCACATTCCAAGTAATATTCGGCATGCTAATTACATTGCCGGTTGCCAAATTGCATTATCTCTTTTAGTTTCCGAGATATGGACTATCGATAATTTACACCTTAGGCTCTGCTTCTAACTTGGGCCCAAATTGTAAAATGGTCTTATCTATTGGCGATTTCGTTCCAATTCACATTCCAAGTAATATTCGGCATGCTAATTACATTGCCGGTTGCCAAATTGCATTATCTCTTATAGTTTCCGAGATATGGACTATCGATAATTTACACCTTAGGCTCTGCTTCTAACTTGGGCCCAAATTGTAAAATGGCCTTATCTATTGGCGATTTCGTTCCAATTCACATTCCAAGTAATATTCGGCATGCTAATTACATTGCCGGTTGCCAAATTGCATTATCTCTTATAGTTTCTGAGATATGGACTATCGATAATTTACACCTTAGGCTCTGCTTCTAACTTGGTCCCAAATTGTAAAATGGTCTTATCTATTGGCGATTTCGTTCCAATTCACATTCCAAGTAATATTCGGCATGCTAATTACATTGCCGGTGGCCAAATTGAATTATCTCTTATAGTTTCCGAGATATGGACTATCGATAATTTACACCTTAGGCTCTGCTTCTAACTTGGGCCCAAATTGTAAAATGGTCTTACCTATTGGCGATTTCGTTCCAATTCACATTCCATGTAATATTCGGCATGCTAATTACATTGCCGGTTGCCAAATTGCATTATCTCTTATAGTTTCCGAGATATGGACTATCGATAATTTACACCTTAGGCTCTGCTTCTAACTTGGGCCCAAATTGTAAAATGGTCTTATCTATTGGCGATTTCGTTCCAATTCACATTCCAAGTAATATTCGGCATGCTAATTACATTGCCGGTTGCCAAATTGCATTATCTCTTATAGTTTCCGAGATATGGACTATCGATAATTTACACCTTAGGCTCTGCTTCTAACTTGGGCCCAAATTGTAAAATGGTCTTATCTATTGGCGATTTCATTCCAATTCACATTCCAAGTAATATTCGGCATGCTAATTACATTGCCGGTTGCCAAATTGCATTATCTCTTATAGTTTCCGAGATATGGACTATCGATAATTTACACCTTAGGCTCTGCTTCTAACTTGGGCCCAAATTGTAAAATGGTCTTATCTATTGGCGATTTCATTCCAATTCACATTCCAAGTAATATTCGGCATGCTAATTACATTGCCGGTTGCCAAATTGCATTATCTCTTATAGTTTCCGAGATATGGACTATCGATAATTTACACCTTAGGCTCTGCTTCTAACTTGGGCCCAAATTGTAAAATGGTCTTATCTATTGGCGATTTCGTTCCAATTCACATTCCAAGTAATATTCGGCATGCTAATTCCATTGCCGGTTGCCAAATTGCATTATCTCTTATAGTTTCCTAGATATGGACTATCGATAATTTACACCTTAGGCTCTGCTTCTAACTTGGGCCCAAATTGTAAAATGGTCTTATCTATTTACGATTTCGTTCCAATTCCCATTCCAAGTAATATTCGGCATGCTAATTACATTGCCGGTTGCCAAATTGCATTATCTCTTATAGTTTCCGAGATATGGACTATCGATAATTTACACCTTAGGCTCTGCTTCTAACTTGGGCCCAAATTGTAAAATCGTCTTATCTATTGGCGATTTCGTTCCAATTCACATTCCAAGTAATATTCGGCATGCTAATTACATTGCCGATTGCCAAATTGCATTATCTCTTATAGTTTCCGAGATATGGACTATCGATAATTTACACCTTAGGCTCTGCTTCTAACTTGGGCCCAAATTGTAAAATGGTCTTATCTATTGGCGATTTCATTCCAATTCACATTCCAAGTAATATTCGGCATGCTAATTACATTGCCGGTTGCCAAATTGCATTATCTCTTATAGTTTCCGAGATATGGACTATCGATAATTTACACCTTAGGCTCTGCTTCTAACTTGGGCCCAAATTGTAAAATGGTCTTATCTATTGGCGATTTCGTTCCAATTCACATTCCAAGTAATATTCGGCATGCTAATTCCATTGCCGGTTGCCAAATTGCATTATCTCTTATAGTTTCCTAGATATGGACTATCGATAATTTACACCTTAGGCTCTGCTTCTAACTTGGGCCCAAATTGTAAAATGGTCTTATCTATTTACGATTTCGTTCCAATTCACATTCCAAGTAATATTCGGCATGCTAATTACATTGCCGGTTGCCAAATTGCATTATCTCTTATAGTTTCCGAGATATGGACTATCGATAATTTACACCTTAGGCTCTGCTTCTAACTTGGGCCCAAATTGTAAAATCGTCTTATCTATTGGCGATTTCGTTCCAATTCACATTCCAAGTAATATTCGGCATGCTAATTACATTGCCGGTTGCCAAATTGCATTATCTCTTATAGTTTCCGAGATATGGACTATCGATAATTTACACCTTAGGCTCTGCTTCTAACTTGGGTCCAAATTGTAAAATGGTCTTATCTATTGGCGATTTCGTCCCAATTCACATTCCAAGTAATATTCGGCATGCTAATTACATTGCCGGTTGCGAAATTGCATTATCTCTTATAGTTTCCGAGATATGGACTATCGATAATTTACACCTTAGGCTCTGCTTCTAACTTGGGCCCAAATTGTAAAATGGTCTTATCTATTGGCGATTTCGTTCCAATTCACATTCCAAGTAATATTCGGCATGCTAATTACATTGCCGGTTGCCAAATTGCATTATCTCTTTTAGTTTCCGAGATATGGACTATCGATAATTTACACCTTAGGCTCTGCTTCTAACTTGGGCCCAAATTGTAAAATGGTCTTATCTATTGGCGATTTCGTTCCAATTCACATTCCAAGTAATATTCGGCATGCTAATTACATTGCCGGTTGCCAAATTGCATTATCTCTTATAGTTTCCGAGATATGGACTATCTATAATTTACACCTTAGGCTCTGCTTCTAACTTGGGCCCAAATTGTAAAATGGCCTTATCTATTGGCGATTTCGTTCCAATTCACATTCCAAGTAATATTCGGCATGCTAATTACATTGCCGGTTGCCAAATTGCATTATCTCTTATAGTTTCCGAGATATGGACTATCGATAATTTACACCTTAGGCTCTGCTTCTAACTTGGGCCCAAATTGTAAAATGGTCTTATCTATTGGCGATTTCGTTCCAATTCACATTCCAAGTAATATTCGGCATGCTAATTACATTGCCGGTGGCCAAATTGAATTATCTCTTATAGTTTCCGAGATATGGACTATCGATAATTTACACCTTAGGCTCTGCTTCTAACTTGGGCCCAAATTGTAAAATGGTCTTACCTATTGGCGATTTCGTTCCAATTCACATTCCATGTAATATTCGGCATGCTAATTACATTGCCGGTTGCCAAATTGCATTATCTCTTATAGTTTCCGAGATATGGACTATCGATAATTTACACCTTAGGCTCTGCTTCTAACTTGGGAACAAATTGTAAAATGGTCTTATCTATTGGCGATTTCGTTCCAATTCACATTCCAAGTAATATTCGGCATGCTAATTACATTGCCGGTTGCCAAATTGCATTTTCTCTTATAGTTTCCGAGATATGGACTATCGATAATTTACACCTTAGGCTCTGCTTCTAACTTGGGCCCAAATTGTAAAATGGTCTTATCTATTGGCGATTTCGTTCCAATTCACATTCCAAGTAATATTCGGCATGCTAATTACATTGCCGGTTGCCAAATTGCATTATCTCTTATAGTTTCCGAGATATGGACTATCGATAATTTACACCTTAGGCTCTGCTTCTAACTTGGGCCCAAATTGTAAAATGGTCTTATCTATTGGCGATTTCGTTCCAATTCACATTCCAAGTAATATTCGGCATGCTAACTACATTGCCGGTTGCCAAATTGCATTATCTCTTATAGTTTCCGAGATATGGACTATCGATAATTTACACCTTAGGCTCTGCTTCTAACTTGGGCCCAAATTGTAAAATGGTCTTATCTATTGCCGATTTCGTTCCAATTCACATTCCAAGTAATATTCGGCATGCTAATTTCATTGCCGGTTGCCAAATTGCATTATCTCTTATAGTTTCCGAGATATGGACTATCGATAATTTACACCTTAGGCTCTGCTTCTAACTTGGGCCCAAATTGTAAAATGGTCTTATCTACTGGCGATTTCATTCCAATTCACATTCCAAGTAATATTCGGCATGCTAATTACATTGCCGGTTGCCAAATTGCATTATCTCTTATAGTTTCCGAGATATGGACTATCGATAATTTACACCTTAGGCTCTGCTTCTAACTTGGGCCCAAATTGTAAAATGGTCTTATCTATTGGCGATTTCGTTCCAATTCACATTCCAAGTAATATTCGGCATGCTAATTCCATTGCCGGTTGCCAAATTGCATTATCTCTTATAGTTTCCTAGATATGGACTATCGATAATTTACACCTTAGGCTCTGCTTCTAACTTGGGCCCAAATTGTAAAATGGTCTTATCTATTTACGATTTCGTTCCAATTCACATTCCAAGTAATATTCGGCATGCTAATTACATTGCCGGTTGCCAAATTGCATTATCTCTTATAGTTTCCGAGATATGGACTATCGATAATTTACACCTTAGGCTCTGCTTCTAACTTGGGCCCAAATTGTAAAATCGTCTTATCTATTGGCGATTTCGTTCCAATTCACATTCCAAGTAATATTCGGCATGCTAATTACATTGCCGGTTGCCAAATTGCATTATCTCTTATAGTTTCCGAGATATGGACTATCGATAATTTACACCTTAGGCTCTGCTTCTAACTTGGGTCCAAATTGTAAAATGGTCTTATCTATTGGCGATTTCGTTCCAATTCACATTCCAAGTAATATTCGGCATGCTAATTACATTGCCGGTTGCCAAATTGAATTATCTCTTATAGTTTCCGAGATATGGACTATCGATAATTTACACCTTAGGCTCTGCTTCTAACTTGGGCCCAAATTGTAAAATAGTCTTATCTATTGGCGATTTCGTTCCAATTCACATTCCAAGTAATATTCGGCATGCTAATTACATTGCCGGTTGCCAAATTGCATTATCTCTTATAGTTTCCGAGATATGGACTATCGATATTTTACACCTTAGGCTCTGCTTCTAACTTGGGCCCAAATTGTAAAATGGTCTTATCTATTGGCGATTTCGTCCCAATTCACATTCCAAGTAATATTCGGCATGCTAATTACATTGCCGGTTGCGAAATTGCATTATCTCTTATAGTTTCCGAGATATGGACTATCGATAATTTACACCTTAGGCTCTGCTTCTAACTTGGGCCCAAATTGTAAAATGGTCTTATCTATTGGCGATTTCGTTCCAATTCACATTCCAAGTAATATTCGGCATGCTAATTACATTGCCGTTTGCCAAATTGCATTATCTCTTTTAGTTTCCGAGATATGGACTATCGATAATTTACACCTTAGGCTCTGCTTCTAACTTGGGCCCAAATTGTAAAATGGTCTTATCTATTGGCGATTTCGTTCCAATTCACATTCCAAGTAATATTCGGCATGCTAATTACATTGCCGGTTGCCAAATTGCATTATCTCTTATAGTTTCCGAGATATGGACTATCGATAATTTACACCTTAGGCTCTGCTTCTAACTTGGGCCCAAATTGTAAAATGGCCTTATCTATTGGCGATTTCGTTCCAATTCACATTCCAAGTAATATTCGGCATGCTAATTACATTGCCGGTTGCCAAATTGCATTATCTCTTATAGTTTCCGAGATATGGACTATCGATAATTTACACCTTAGGCTCTGCTTCTAACTTGGGCCCAAATTGTAAAATGGTCTTATCTATTGGCGATTTCGTTCCAATTCACATTCCAAGTAATATTCGGCATGCTAATTACATTGCCGGTGGCCAAATTGAATTATCTCTTATAGTTTCCGAGATATGGACTATCGATAATTTACACCTTAGGCTCTGCTTCTAACTTGGGCCCAAATTGTAAAATGGTCTTACCTATTGGCGATTTCGTTCCAATTCACATCCCATGTAATATTCGGCATGCTAATTACATTGCCGGTTGCCAAATTGCATTATCTCTTATAGTTTCCGAGATATGGACTATCGATAATTTACACCTTAGGCTCTGCTTCTAACTTGGGCCCAAATTGTAAAATGGTCTTATCTATTGGCGATTTCGTTCCAATTCACATTCCAAGTAATATTCGGCATGCTAATTACATTGCCGGTTGCCAAATTGCATTATCTCTTATAGTTTCCGAGATATGGACTATCGATAATTTACACCTTAGGCTCTGTTTCTAACTTGGGCCCAAATTGTAAAATGGTCTTATCTATTGGCGATTTCGTTCCAATTCACATTCCAGGTAATATTCGGCATGCTAATTACATTGCCGGTTGCCAAATTGCATTTTCTCTTATAGTTTCCGAGATATGGACTATCGATAATTTACACCTTAGGCTCTGCTTCTAACTTGGGCCCAAATTGTAAAATGGTCTTATCTATTGGCGATTTCGTCCCAATTCACATTCCAAGTAATATTCGGCATGCTAATTACATTGCCGGTTGCGAAATTGCATTATCTCTTATAGTTTCCGAGATATGGACTATCGATAATTTACACCTTAGGCTCTGCTTCTAACTTGGGCCCAAATTGTAAAATGGTCTTATCTATTGGCGATTTCGTTCCAATTCACATTCCAAGTAATATTCGGCATGCTAATTACATTGCCGGTTGCCAAATTGCATTATCTCTTTTAGTTTCCGAGATATGGACTATCGATAATTTACACCTTAGGCTCTGCTTCTAACTTGGGCCCAAATTGTAAAATGGTCTTATCTATTGGCGATTTCGTTCCAATTCACATTCCAAGTAATATTCGGCATGCTAATTACATTGCCGGTTGCCAAATTGCATTATCTCTTATAGTTTCCGAGATATGGACTATCGATAATTTACACCTTAGGCTCTGCTTCTAACTTGGGCCCAAATTGTAAAATGGCCTTATCTATTGGCGATTTCGTTCCAATTCACATTCCAAGTAATATTCGGCATGCTAATTACATTGCCGGTTGCCAAATTGCATTATCTCTTATAGTTTCCGAGATATGGACTATCGATAATTTACACCTTAGGCTCTGCTTCTAACTTGGGCCCAAATTGTAAAATGGTCTTATCTATTGGCGATTTCGTTCCAATTCACATTCCAAGTAATATTCGGCATGCTAATTACATTGCCGGTGGCCAAATTGAATTATCTCTTATAGTTTCCGAGATATGGACTATCGATAATTTACACCTTAGGCTCTGCTTCTAACTTGGGCCCAAATTGTAAAATGGTCTTACCTATTGGCGATTTCGTTCCAATTCACATTCCATGTAATATTCGGCATGCTAATTACATTGCCGGTTGCCAAATTGCATTATCTCTTATAGTTTCCGAGATATGGACTATCGATAATTTACACCTTAGGCTCTGCTTCTAACTTGCGCCCAAATTGTAAAATGGTCTTATCTATTGGCGATTTCGTTCCAATTCACATTCCAAGTAATATTCGGCATGCTAATTACATTGCCGGTTGCCAAATTGCATTATCTCTTATAGTTTCCGAGATATGGACTATCGATAATTTACACCTTAGGCTCTGCTTCTAACTTGGGCCCAAATTGTAATATGGTCTTATCTATTGGCGATTTCGTTCCAATTCACATTCCAAGTAATATTCGGCATGCTAATTACATTGCCGGTTGCCAAATTGCATTATCTCTTATAGTTTCCGAGATATGGACTATCGATAATTTACACCTTAGGCTCTGCTTCTAACTTGGGCCCAAATTGTAAAATGGTCTTATCTATTGGCGATTTCGTTCCAATTCACATTCCAAGTAATATTCGGCATGCTAATTACATTGCCGGTTGCCAAATTGCATTTTCTCTTATAGTTTCCGAGATATGGACTATCGATAATTTACACCTAAGGCTCTGCTTCTAACTTGGGCCCAAATTGTAAAATGGTCTTATCTATTGGCGATTTCGTTCCAATTCACATTCCAAGTAATATTCGGCATGCTAATTACATTGCCGGTTGCCAAATTGCATTATCTCTTATAGTTTCCGAGATATGGACTATCGATAATTTACACCTTAGGCTCTGCTTCTAACTTGGGCCCAAATTGTAAAATGGTCTTATCTATTGGCGATTTCGTTCCAATTCACATTCCAAGTAATATTCGGCATGCTAACTACATTGCCGGTTGCCAAATTGCATTATCTCTTATAGTTTCCGAGATATGGACTATCGATAATTTACACCTTAGGCTCTGCTTCTAACTTGGACCCAAATTGTAAAATGGTCTTATCTATTGCCGATTTCGTTCCAATTCACATTCCAAGTAATATTCGGCATGCTAATTACATTGCCGGTTGCCAAATTGCATTATCTCTTATAGTTTCCGAGATATGGACTATCGATAATTTACACCTTAGGCTCTGCTTCTAACTTGGGCCCAAATTGTAAAATGGTCTTATCTATTGGCGATTTCATTCCAATTCACATTCCAAGTAATATTCGGCATGCTAATTACATTGCCGGTTGCCAAATTGCATTATCTCTTATAGTTTCCGAGATATGGACTATCGATAATTTACACCTTAGGCTCTGCTTCTAACTTGGGCCCAAATTGTAAAATGGTCTTATCTATTGGCGATTTCGTTACAATTCACATTCCAAGTTATATTCGGCATGCTAATTCCATTGCCGGTTGCCAAATTGCATTATCTCTTATAGTTTCCTAGATATGGACTATCGATAATTTACACCTTAGGCTCTGCTTCTAACTTGGGCCCAAATTGTAAAATGGTCTTATCTATTTACGATTTCGTTCCAATTCACATTCCAAGTAATATTCGGCATGCTAATTACATTGCCGGTTGCCAAATTGCATTATCTCTTATAGTTTCCGAGATATGGACTATCGATAATTTACACCTTAGGCTCTGCTTCTAACTTGGGCTTAAATTGTAAAATCGTCTTATCTATTGGCGATTTCGTTCCAATTCACATTCCAAGTAATATTCGGCATGCTAATTACATTGCCGGTTGCCAAATTGCATTATCTCTTATAGTTTCCGAGATATGGACTATCGATAATTTACACCTTAGGCTCTGCTTCTAACTTGGGTCCAAATTGTAAAATGGTCTTATCTATTGGCGATTTCGTTCCAATTCACATTCCAAGTAATATTCGGCATGCTAATTACATTGCCGGTTGCCAAATTGAATTATCTCTTATAGTTTCCGAGATATGGACTATCGATAATTTACACCTTAGGCTCTGCTTCTAACTTGGGCCCAAATTGTAAAATAGTCTTATCTATTGGCGATTTCGTTCCAATTCACATTCCAAGTAATATTCGGCATGCTAATTACATTGCCGGTTGCCAAATTGCATTATCTCTTATAGTTTCCGAGATATGGACTATCGATATTTTACACCTTAGGCTCTGCTTCTAACTTGGGCCCAAATTGTAAAATGGTCTTATCTATTGGCGATTTCGTCCCAATTCACATTCCAAGTAATATTCGGCATGCTAATTACATTGCCGGTTGCGAAATTGCATTATCTCTTATAGTTTCCGAGATATGGACTATCGATAATTTACACCTTAGGCTCTGCTTCTAACTTGGGCCCAAATTGTAAAATGGTCTTATCTATTGGCGATTTCGTTCCAATTCACATTCCAAGTAATATTCGGCATGCTAATTACATTGCCGTTTGCCAAATTGCATTATCTCTTATAGTTTCCGAGATATGGACTATCGATAATTTACACCTTAGGCTCTGCTTCTAACTTGGGCCCAAATTGTAAAATGGTCTTATCTATTGGCGATTTCGTTCCAATTCACATTCCAAGTAATATTCGGCATGCTAATTACATTGCCGGTTGCCAAATTGAATTATCTCTTATAGTTTCCGAGATATGGACTATCGATAATTTACACCTTAGGCTCTGCTTCTAACTTGGGTCCAAATTGTAAAATGGTCTTATCTATTGGCGATTTCGTTCCAATTCACATTCCAAGTAATATTCGGCATGCTAATTACATTGCCGGTTGCTAAATTGAATTATCTCTTATAGTTTCCGAGATATGGACTATCGATAATTTACACCTTAGGCTCTGCTTCTAACTTGGGCCCAAATTGTAAAATGGTCTTATCTATTGGCGATTTCGTTCCAATTCACATTCCAAGTAATATTCGGCATGCTAATTACATTGCCGGTTGCCAAATTGCATTATCTCTTATAGTTTCCGAGATATGGACTATCGATAATTTACACCTTAGGCTCTGCTTCTAACTTGGGCCCAAATTGTAAAATGGTCTTATCTATTGGCGATTTCGTCCCAATTCACATTCCAAGTAATATTCGGCATGCTAATTACATTGCCGGTTGCGAAATTGCATTATCTCTTATAGTTTCCGAGATATGGACTATCGATAATTTACACCTTAGGCTCTGCTTCTAACTTGGGCCCAAATTGTAAAATGGTCTTATCTATTGGCGATTTCGTTCCAATTCACATTCCAAGTAATATTCGGCATGCTAATTACATTGCCGGTTGCCAAATTGCATTATCTCTTTTAGTTTCCGAGATATGGACTATCGATAATTTACACCTTAGGCTCTGCTTCTAACTTGGGCCCAAATTGTAAAATGGTCTTATCTATTGGCGATTTCGTTCCAATTCACATTCCAAGTAATATTCGGCATCCTAATTACATTGCCGGTTGCCAAATTGCATTATCTCTTATAGTTTCCGAGATATGGACTATCGATAATTTACACCTTAGGCTCTGCTTCTAACTTGGGCCCAAATTGTAAAATGGCCTTATCTATTGGCGATTTCGTTCCAATTCACATTCCAAGTAATATTCGGCATGCTAATTACATTGCCGGTTGCCAAATTGCATTATCTCTTATAGTTTCCGAGATATGGACTATCGATAATTTACACCTTAGGCTCTGCTTCTAACTTGGTCCCAAATTGTAAAATGGTCTTATCTATTGGCGATTTCGTTCCAATTCACATTCCAAGTAATATTCGGCATGCTAATTACATTGCCGGTGGCCAAATTGAATTATCTCTTATAGTTTCCGAGATATGGACTATCGATAATTTACACCTTAGGCTCTGCTTCTAACTTGGGCCCAAATTGTAAAATGGTCTTACCTATTGGCGATTTCGTTCCAATTCACATTCCATGTAATATTCGGCATGCTAATTACATTGCCGGTTGCCAAATTGCATTATCTCTTATAGTTTCCGAGATATGGACTATCGATAATATACACCTTAGGCTCTGCTTCTAACTTGGGCCCAAATTGTAAAATGCTCTTATCTATTGGCGATTTCGTTCCAATTCACATTCCAAGTAATATTCGGCATGCTAATTACATTGCCGGTTGCCAAATTGCATTATCTCTTATAGTTTCCGAGATATGGACTATCGATAATTTACACCTTAGGCTCTGCTTCTAACTTGGGCCCAAATTGTAAAATGGTCTTACCTATTGGCGATTTCGTTCCAATTCACATTCCATGTAATATTCGGCATGCTAATTACATTGCCGGTTGCCAAATTGCATTATCTCTTATAGTTTCCGAGATATGGACTATCGATAATTTACACCTTAGGCTCTGCTTCTAACTTGGGCCCAAATTGTAAAATGGTCTTATCTATTGGCGATTTCATTCCAATTGACATTCCAAGTAATATTCAGCATGCTAATTACATTGCCGGTTGCCAAATTGCATTATCTCTTATAGTTTCCGAGATATGGACTATCGATAATTTACACCTTAGGCTCTGCTTCTAACTTGGGCCCAAATTGTAAAATGGTCTTATCTATTGGCGATTTCATTCCAATTCACATTCCAAGTAATATTCGGCATGCTAATTACATTGCCGGTTGCCAAATTGCATTATCTCTTATAGTTTCCGAGATATGGACTATCGATAATTTACACCTTAGGCTCTGCTTCTAACTTGGGCCCAAATTGTAAAATGGTCTTATCTATTGGCGATTTCGTTCCAATTCACATTCCAAGTAATATTCGGCATGCTAATTCCATTGCCGGTTGCCAAATTGCATTATCTCTTATAGTTTCCTAGATATGGACTATCGATAATTTACACCTTAGGCTCTGCTTCTAACTTGGGCCCAAATTGTAAAATGGTCTTATCTATTTACGATTTCGTTCCAATTCCCATTCCAAGTAATATTCGGCATGCTAATTACATTGCCGGTTGCCAAATTGCATTATCTCTTATAGTTTCCGAGATATGGACTATCGATAATTTACACCTTAGGCTCTGCTTCTAACTTGGGCCCAAATTGTAAAATCGTCTTATCTATTGGCGATTTCGTTCCAATTCACATTCCAAGTAATATTCGGCAGGCTAATTACATTGCCGGTTGCCAAATTGCATTATCTCTTATAGTTTCCGAGATATGGACTATCGATAATTTACACCTTAGGCTCTGCTTCTAACTTGGGCCCAAATTGTAAAATGGTCTTATCTATTGGCAATTTCATTCCAATTCACATTCCAAGTAATATTCGGCATGCTAATTACATTGCCGGTTGCCAAATTGCATTATCTCTTATAGTTTCCGAGATATGGACTATCGATAATTTACACCTTAGGCTCTGCTTCTAACTTGGGCCCAAATTGTAAAATGGTCTTATCTATTGGCGATTTCGTTCCAATTCACATTCCAAGTAATATTCGGCATGCTAATTCCATTGCCGGTTGCCAAATTGCATTATCTCTTATAGTTTCCTAGATATGGACTATCGATAATTTACACCTTAGGCTCTGCTTCTAACTTGGGCCCAAATTGTAAAATGGTCTTATCTATTTACGATTTCGTTCCAATTCACATTCCAAGTAATATTCGGCATGCTAATTACATTGCCGGTTGCCAAATTGCATTATCTCTTATAGTTTCCGAGATATGGACTATCGATAATTTACACCTTAGGCTCTGCTTCTAACTTGGGCCCAAATTGTAAAATCGTCTTATCTATTGGCGATTTCGTTCCAATTCACATTCCAAGTAATATTCGGCATGCTAATTACATTGCCGGTTGCCAAATTGCATTATCTCTTATAGTTTCCGAGATATGGACTATCGATAATTTACACCTTAGGCTCTGCTTCTAACTTGGGTCCAAATTGTAAAATGGTCTTATCTATTGGCGATTTCGTTCCAATTCACATTCCAAGTAATATTCGGCATGCTAATTACATTGCCGGTTGCCAAATTGAATTATCTCTTATAGTTTCCGAGATATGGACTATCGATAATTTACACCTTAGGCTCTGCTTCTAACTTGGGCCCAAATTGTAAAATGGTCTTATCTATTGGCGATTTCGTTCCAATTCACATTCCAAGTAATACTCGGCATGCTAATTACATTGCCGGTTGCCAAATTGCATTATCTCTTATAGTTTCCGAGATATGGACTATCGATAATTTACACCTTAGGCTCTGCTTCTAACTTGGGCCCAAATTGTAAAATGGTCTTATCTATTGGCGATTTCGTCCCAATTCACATTCCAAGTAATATTCGGCATGCTAATTACATTGCCGGTTGCGAAATTGCATTATCTCTTATAGTTTCCGAGATATGGACTATCGATAATTTACACCTTAGGCTCTGCTTCTAACTTGGGCCCAAATTGTAAAATGGTCTTATCTATTGGCGATTTCGTTCCAATTCACATTCCAAGTAATATTCGGCATGCTAATTACATTGCCGGTTGCCAAATTGCATTATCTCTTATAGTTTCCGAGATATGGACTATCGATAATTTACACCTTAGGCTCTGCTTCTAACTTGGGCCCAAATTGTAAAATGGTCTTATCTATTGGCGATTTCGTTCCAATTCACATTCCAAGTAATATTCGGCATGCTAACTACATTGCCGGTTGCCAAATTGCATTATCTCTTATAGTTTCCGAGATATGGACTATCGATAATTTACACCTTAGGCTCTGCTTCTAACTTGGACCCAAATTGTAAAATGGTCTTATCTATTGCCGATTTCGTTCCAATTCACATTCCAAGTAATATTCGGCATGCTAATTACATTGCCGGTTGCCAAATTGCATTATCTCTTATAGTTTCCGAGATATGGACTATCGATAATTTACACCTTAGGCTCTGCTTCTAACTTGGGCCCAAATTGTAAAATGGTCTTATCTATTGGCGATTTCATTCCAATTCACATTCCAAGTAATATTCGGCATGCTAATTACATTGCCGGTTGCCAAATTGCATTATCTCTTATAGTTTCCGAGATATGGACTATCGATAATTTACACCTTAGGCTCTGCTTCTAACTTGGGCCCAAATTGTAAAATGGTCTTATCTATTGGCGATTTCGTTACAATTCACATTCCAAGTTATATTCGGCATGCTAATTCCATTGCCGGTTGCCAAATTGCATTATCTCTTATAGTTTCCTAGATATGGACTATCGATAATTTACACCTTAGGCTCTGCTTCTAACTTGGGCCCAAATTGTAAAATGGTCTTATCTATTTACGATTTCGTTCCAATTCACATTCCAAGTAATATTCGGCATGCTAATTACATTGCCGGTTGCTAAATTGCATTATCTCTTATAGTTTCCGAGATATGGACTATCGATAATTTACACCTTAGGCTCGGCTTCTAACTTGGGCTTAAATTGTAAAATCGTCTTATCTATTGGCGATTTCGTTCCAATTAACATTCCAAGTAATATTCGGCATGCTAATTACATTGCCGGTTGCCAAATTGCATTATCTCTTATAGTTTCCGAGATATGGACTATCGATAATTTACACCTTGGGCTCTGCTTCTAACTTGGGTCCAAATTGTAAAATGGTCTTATCTATTGGCGATTTCGTTCCAATTCACATTCCAAGTAATATTCGGCATGCTAATTACATTGCCGGTTGCCAAATTGAATTATCTCTTATAGTTTCCGAGATATGGACTATCGATAATTTACACCTTAGGCTCTGCTTCTAACTTGGGCCCAAATTGTAAAATAGTCTTATCTATTGGCGATTTCGTTCCAATTCACATTCCAAGTAATATTCGGCATGCTAATTACATTGCCGGTTGCCAAATTGCATTATCTCTTATAGTTTCCGAGATATGGACTATCGATATTTTACACCTTAGGCTCTGCTTCTAACTTGGGCCCAAATTGTAAAATGGTCTTATCTATTGGCGATTTCGTCCCAATTCACATTCCAAGTAATATTCGGCATGCTAATTACATTGCCGGTTGCGAAATTGCATTATCTCTTATAGTTTCCGAGATATGGACTATCGATAATTTACACCTTAGGCTCTGCTTCTAACTTGGGCCCAAATTGTAAAATGGTCTTATCTATTGGCGATTTCGTTCCAATTCACATTCCAAGTAATATTCGGCATGCTAATTACATTGCCGTTTGCCAAATTGCATTATCTCTTATAGTTTCCGAGATATGGACTATCGATAATTTACACCTTAGGCTCTGCTTCTAACTTGGGCCCAAATTGTAAAATGGTCTTATCTATTGGCGATTTCGTTCCAATTCACATTCCAAGTAATATTCGGCATGCTAATTACATTGCCGGTTGCCAAATTGAATTATCTCTTATAGTTTCCGAGATATGGACTATCGATAATTTACACCTTAGGCTCTGCTTCTAACTTGGGCCCAAATTGTAAAATGGTCTTATCTATTGGCGATTTCGTTCCAATTCACATTCCAAGTAATATTCGGCATGCTAATTACATTGCCGGTTGCCAAATTGCATTATCTCTTATAGTTTCCGAGATATGGACTATCGATAATTTACACCTTAGGCTCTGCTTCTAACTTGGGCCCAAATTGTAAAATGGTCTTATCTATTGGCGATTTCGTTCCAATTCACATTCCAAGTAATATTCGGCATGCTAATTCCATTGCCGGTTGCCAAATTGCATTATCTCTTATAGTTTCCTAGATATGGACTATCGATAATTTACACCTTAGGCTCTGCTTCTAACTTGGGCCCAAATTGTAAAATGGTCTTATCTATTTACGATTTCGTTCCAATTCACATTCCAAGTAATATTCGGCATGCTAATTACATTGCCGGTTGCCAAATTGCATTATCTCTTATAGTTTCCGAGATATGGACTATCGATAATTTACACCTTAGGCTCTGCTTCTAACTTGGGCCCAAATTGTAAAATCGTCCTATCTATTGGCGATTTCGTTCCAATTCACATTCCAAGTAATATTCGGCATGCTAATTACATTGCCGGTTGCCAAATTGCATTATCTCTTATAGTTTCCGAGATATGGACTATCGATAATTTACACCTTAGGCTCTGCTTCTAACTTGGGTCCAAATTGTAAAATGGTCTTATCTATTGGCGATTTAGTTCCAATTCACATTCCAAGTAATATTCGGCATGCTAATTACATTGCCGGTTGCCAAATTGAATTATCTCTTATAGTTTCCGAGATATGGACTATCGATAATTTACACCTTAGGCTCTGCTTCTAACTTGGGCCCAAATTGTAAAATAGTCTTATCTATTGGTGATTTCGTTCCAATTCACATTCCAAGTAATATTCGGCATGCTAATTACATTGCCGGTTGCCAAATTGCATTATCTCTTATAGTTTCCGAGATATGGACTATCGATATTTTACACCTTAGGCTCTGCTTCTAACTTGGGCCCAAATTGTAAAATGGTCTTATCTATTGGCGATTTCGTCCCAATTCACATTCCAAGTAATATTCGGCATGCTAATTACATTGCCGGTTGCGAAATTGCATTATCTCTTATAGTTTCCGAGATATGGACTATCGATAATTTACACCTTAGGCTCTGCTTCTAACTTGGGCCCAAATTGTAAAATGGTCTTATCTATTGGCGATTTCGTTCCAATTCACATTCCAAGTAATATTCGGCATGCTAATTACATTGCCGTTTGCCAAATTGCATTATCTCTTTTAGTTTCCGAGATATGGACTATCGATAATTTACACCTTAGGCTCTGCTTCTAACTTGGGCCCAAATTGTAAAATGGTCTTATCTATTGGCGATTTCGTCCCAATTCACATTCCAAGTAATATTTGGCATGCTAATTACATTGCCGGTTGCGAAATTGCATTATCTCTTATAGTTTCCGAGATATGGACTATCGATAATTTACACCTTATTCTCTGCTTCTAACTTGGGCCCAAATTGTAAAATGGTCTTATCTATTGGCGATTTCGTTCCAATTCACATTCCAAGTAATATTCGGCATGCTAATTACATTGCCGGTTGCCAAATTGCATTATCTCTTTTAGTTTCCGAGATATGGACTATCGATAATTTACACCTTAGGCTCTGCTTCTAACTTGGGCCCAAATTGTAAAATGGTCTTATCTATTGGCGATTTCGTTCCAATTCACATTCCAAGTAATATTCGGCATGCTAATTCCATTGCCGGTTGCCAAATTGCATTATCTCTTATAGTTTCCTAGATATGGACTATCGATAATTTACACCTTAGGCTCTGCTTCTAACTTGGGCCCAAATTGTAAAATGGTCTTATCTATTTACGATTTCGTTCCAATTCACATTCCAAGTAATATACGGCATGCTAATTACATTGCCGGTTGCCAAATTGCATTATCTCTTATAGTTTCCGAGATATGGACTATCGATAATTTACACCTTAGGCTCTGCTTCTAACTTGGGCCCAAATTGTAAAATCGTCTTATCTATTGGCGATTTCGTTCCAATTCACATTCCAAGTAATATTCGGCATGCTAATTACATTGCCGGTTGCCAAATTGCATTATCTCTTATAGTTTCCGAGATATGGACTATCGATAATTTACACCTTAGGCTCTGCTTCTAACTTGGGTCCAAATTGTAAAATGGTCTTATCTATTGGCGATTTCGTTCCAATTCACATTCCAAGTAATATTCGGCATGCTAATTACATTGCCGGATTCCAAATTGAATTATCTCTTATAGTTTCCGAGATATGGACTATCGATAATTTACACCTTAGGCTCTGCTTCTAACTTGGGCCCAAATTGTAAAATAGTCTTATCTATTGGCGATTTCGTTCCAATTCACATTCCAAGTAATATTCGGCATGCTAATTACATTGCCGGTTGCCAAATTGCATTATCTCTTATAGTTTCCGAGATATGGACTATCGATATTTTACACCTTAGGCTCTGCTTCTAACTTGGGCCCAAATTGTAAAATGGTCTTATCTATTGGTGATTTCGTCCCAATTCACATTCCAAGTAATATTCGGCATGCTAATTACATTGCCGGTTGCGAAATTGCATTATCTCTTATAGTTTCCGAGATATGGACTATCGATAATTTACACCTTAGGCTCTGCTTCTAACTTGGGCCCAAATTGTAAAATGGTCTTATCTATTGGCGATTTCGTTCCAATTCACATTCCAAGTAATATTCGGCATGCTAATTACATTGCCGTTTGCCAAATTGCATTATCTCTTTTAGTTTCCGAGATATGGACTATCGATAATTTACACCTTAGGCTCTGCTTCTAACTTGGGCCCAAATTGTAAAATGGTCTTATCTATTGGCGATTTCGTTCCAATTCACATTCCAAGTAATATTCGGCATGCTAATTACATTGCCGGTTGCCAAATTGCATTATCTCTTATAGTTTCCGAGATATGGACTATCGATAATTTACACCTTAGGCTCTGCTTCTAACTTGGGCCCAAATTGTAAAATGGCCTTATCTATTGGCGATTTCGTTCCAATTCACATTCCAAGTAATATTCGGCATGCTAATTACATTGCCGGTTGCCAAATTGCATTATCTCTTATAGTTTCCGAGATATGGACTATCGATAATTTACACCTTAGGCTCTGCTTCTAACTTGGGCCCAAATTGTAAAATGGTCTTATCTATTGGCGATTTCGTTCCAATTCACATTCCAAGTAATATTCGGCATGCTAATTACATTGCCGGTGGCCAAATTGAATTATCTCTTATAGTTTCTGAGATATGGACTATCGATAATTTACACCTTAGGCTCTGCTTCTAACTTGGGCCCAAATTGTAAAATGGTCTTACCTATTGGCGATTTCGTTCCAATTCACATTCCATGTAATATTCGGCATGCTAATTACATTGCCGGTTGCCAAATTGCATTATCTCTTATAGTTTCCGAGATATGGACTATCGATAATTTACACCTTAGGCTCTGCTTCTAACTTGGGCCCAAATTGTAAAATGGTCTTATCTATTGGCGATTTCGTTCCAATTCACATTCCAAGTAATATTCGGCATGCTAATTACATTGCCGGTTGCCAAATTGCATTATCTCTTATAGTTTCCGAGATATGGACTATCGATAATTTACACCTTAGGCTCTGCTTCTAACTTGGGCCCAAATTGTAAAATGGTCTTATCTATTGGCGATTTCGTTCCAATTCACATTCCAGGTAATATTCGGCATGCTAATTACATTGCCGGTTGCCAAATTGCATTTTCTCTTATAGTTTCCGAGATATGGACTATCGATAATTTACACCTTAGGCTCTGCTTCTAACTTGGGCCCAAATTGTAAAATGGTCTTATCTATTGGCGATTTCGTCCCAATTCACATTCCAAGTAATATTCGGCATGCTAATTACATTGCCGGTTGCGAAATTGCATTATCTCTTATAGTTTCCGAGATATGGACTATCGATTATTTACACCTTAGGCTCTGCTTCTAACTTGGGCCCAAATTGTAAAATGGTCTTATCTATTGGCGATTTCGTTCCAATTCACATTCCAAGTAATATTCGGCATGCTAATTCCATTGCCGGTTGCCAAATTGCATTATCTCTTATAGTTTCCTAGATATGGACTATCGATAATTTACACCTTAGGCTCTGCTTCTAACTTGGGCCCAAATTGTAAAATGGTCTTATCTATTTACGATTTCGTTCCAATTCACATTCCAAGTAATATTCGGCATGCTAATTACATTGCCGGTTGCCAAATTGCATTTTCTCTTATAGTTTCCGAGATATGGACTATCGATAATTTACACCTTAGGCTCTGCTTCTAACTTGGGCCCAAATTGTAAAATCGTCTTATCTATTGGCGATTTCGTTCCAATTCACATTCCAAGTAATATTCGGCATGCTAATTACATTGCCGGTTGCCAAATTGCATTATCTCTTATAGTTTCCGAGATATGGACTATCGATAATTTACACCTTAGGCTCTGCTTCTAACTTGGGTCCAAATTGTAAAATGGTCTTATCTATTGGCGATTTAGTTCCAATTCACATTCCAAGTAATATTCGGCATGCTAATTACATTGCCGGTTGCCAAATTGAATTATCTCTTATAGTTTCCGAGATATGGACTATCGATAATTTACACCTTAGGCTCTGCTTCTAACTTGGGCCCAAATTGTAAAATAGTCTTATCTATTGGCGATTTCGTTCCAATTCACATTCCAAGTAATATTCGGCATGCTAATTACATTGCCGGTTGCCAAATTGCATTATCTCTTATAGTTTCCGAGATATGGACTATCGATATTTTACACCTTAGGCTCTGCTTCTAACTTGGGCCCAAATTGTAAAATGGTCTTATCTATTGGCGATTTCGTCCCAATTCACATTCCAAGTAATATTCGGCATGCTAATTACATTGCCGGTTGCGAAATTGCATTATCTCTTATAGTTTCCGAGATATGGACTATCGATAATTTACACCTTAGGCTCTGCTTCTAACTTGGGCCCAAATTGTAAAATGGTCTTATCTATTGGCGATTTCGTTCCAATTCACATTCCAAGTAATATTCGGCATGCTAATTACATTGCCGTTTGCCAAATTGCATTATCTCTTTTAGTTTCCGAGATATGGACTATCGATAATTTACACCTTAGGCTCTGCTTCTAACTTGGGCCCAAATTGTAAAATGGTCTTATCTATTGGCGATTTCGTCCCAATTCACATTCCAAGTAATATTCGGCATGCTAATTACATTGCCGGTTGCGAAATTGCATTATCTCTTATAGTTTCCGAGATATGGACTATCGATAACTTACACCTTAGGCTCTGCTTCTAACTTGGGCCCAAATTGTAAAATGGTCTTATCTATTGGCGATTTCGTTCCAATTCACATTCCAAGTAATATTCGGCATGCTAATTACATTGCCGGTTGCCAAATTGCATTATCTCTTTTAGTTTCCGAGATATGGACTATCGATAATTTACACCTTAGGCTCTGCTTCTAACTTGGGCCCAAATTGTAAAATGGTCTTATCTATTGGCGATTTCGTTCCAATTCACATTCCAAGTAATATTCGGCATGCTAATTACATTGCCGGTTGCCAAATTGCATTATCTCTTATAGTTTCCGAGATATGGACTATCGATAATTTACACCTTAGGCTCTGCTTCTAACTTGGGCCCAAATTGTAAAATGGCCTTATCTATTGGCGATTTCGTTCCAATTCACATTCCAAGTAATATTCGGCATGCTAATTACATTGCCGGTTGCCAAATTGCATTATCTCTTATAGTTTCCGAGATATGGACTATCGATAATTTACACCTTAGGCTTTGCTTCTAACTTGGGCCCAAATTGTAAAATGGTCTTATCTATTGGCGATTTCGTTCCAATTCACATTCCAAGTAATATTCGGCATGCTAATTACATTGCCGGTGGCCAAATTGAATTATCTCTTATAGTTTCCGAGATATGGACTATCGATAATTTACACCTTAGGCTCTGCTTCTAACTTGGGCCCAAATTGTAAAATGGTCTTACCTATTGGCGATTTCGTTCCAATTCACATTCCATGTAATATTCGGCATGCTAATTACATTGCCGGTTGCCAAATTGCATTATCTCTTATAGTTTCCGAGATATGGACTATCGATAATTTACACCTTAGGCTCTGCTTCTAACTTGGGCCCAAATTGTAAAATGGTCTTATCTATTGGCGATTTCGTTCCAATTCACATTCCAAGTAATATTCGGCATGCTAATTACATTGCCGGTTGCCAAATTGCATTATCTCTTATAGTTTCCGAGATATGGACTATCGATAATTTACACCTTAGGCTCTGCTTCTAACTTGGGCCCAAATTGTAATATGGTCTTATCTATTGGCGATTTCGTTCCAATTCACATTCCAAGTAATATTCGGCATGCTAATTACATTGCCGGTTGCCAAATTGCATTATCTCTTATAGTTTCCGAGATATGGACTATCGATAATTTACACCTTAGGCTCTGCTTCTAACTTGGGCCCAAATTGTAAAATGGTCTTATCTATTGGCGATTTCGTTCCAATTCACATTCCAGGTAATATTCGGCATGCTAATTACATTGCCGGTTGCCAAATTGCATTTTCTCTTATAGTTTCCGAGATATGGACTATCGATAATTTACACCTTAGGCTCTGCTTCTAACTTGGGCCCAAATTGTAAAATGGTCTTATCTATTGGCGATTTCGTTCCAATTCACATTCCAAGTAATATTCGGCATGCTAATTACATTGCCGGTTGCCAAATTGCATTATTTCTTATAGTTTCCGAGATATGGACTATCGATAATTTACACCTTAGGCTCTGCTTCTAACTTGGGCCCAAATTGTAAAATGGTCTTATCTATTGGCGATTTCGTTCCAATTCACATTCCAAGTAATATTCGGCATGCTAACTACATTGCCGGTTGCCAAATTGCATTATCTCTTATAGTTTCCGAGATATGGACTATCGATAATTTACACCTTAGGCTCTGCTTCTAACTTGGGCCCAAATTGTAAAATGGTCTTATCTATTGCCGATTTCGTTCCAATTCACATTCCAAGTAATATTCGGCATGCTAATTACATTGCCGGTTGCCAAATTGCATTATCTCTTATAGTTTCCGAGATATGGACTATCGATAATTTACACCTTAGGCTCTGCTTCTAACTTGGGCCCAAATTGTAAAATGGTCTTATCTATTGGCGATTTCATTCCAATTCACATTCCCAGTAATATTCGGCATGCTAATTACATTGCCGGTTGCCAAATTGCATTATCTCTTATAGTTTCCGAGATATGGACTATCGATAATTTACACCTTAGGCTCTGCTTCTAACTTGGGCCCAAATTGTAAAATGGTCTTATCTATTGGCGATTTCGTTCCAATTCACATTCCAAGTAATATTCGGCATGCTAATGCCATTGCCGGTTGCCAAATTGCATTATCTCTTATAGTTTCCTAGATATGGACTATCGATAATTTACACCTTAGGCTCTGCTTCTAACTTGGGCCCAAATTGTAAAATGGTCTTATCTATTTACGATTTCGTTCAAATTCACATTCCAAGTAATATTCGGCATGCTAATTACATTGCCGGTTGCCAAATTGCATTATCTCTTATAGTTTCCGAGATATGGACTATCGATAATTTACGCCTTAGGCTCTGCTTCTAACTTGGGCCCAAATTGTAAAATCGTCTTATCTATTGGCGATTTGGTTCCAATTCACATTCCAAGTAATATTCGGCATGCTAATTACATTGCCGGTTGCCAAATTGCATTATCTCTTATAGTTTCCGAGATATGGACTATCGATAATTTACACCTTAGGCTCTGCTTCTAACTTGGGTCCAAATTGTAAAATGGTCTTATCTATTGGCGATTTCGTTCCAATTCACATTCCAAGTAATATTCGGCATGCTAATTACATTGCCGGATGCCAAATTGAATTATCTCTTATAGTTTCCGAGATATGGACTATCGATAATTTACACCTTAGGCTCTGCTTCTAACTTGGGCCCAAATTGTAAAATAGTCTTATCTATTGGCGATTTCGTTCCAATTCACATTCCAAGTAATATTCGGCATGCTAATTACATTGCCGGTTGCCAAATTGCATTATCTCTTATAGTTTCCGAGATATGGACTATCGATAATTTACACCTTAGGCTCTGCTTCTAACTTGGGCCCAAATTGTAAAATGGTCTTATCTATTGGCGATTTCGTTCCAATTCACATTCCAAGTAATATTCGGCATGCTAATTACATTGCCGTTTGCCAAATTGCATTATCTCTTTTAGTTTCCGAGATATGGACTATCGATAATTTACACCTTAGGCTCTGCTTCTAACTTGGGCCCAAATTGTAAAATGGTCTTATCTATTGGCGATTTCGTTCCAATTCACATTCCAAGTAATATTCGGCATGCTAATTACATTGCCGGTTGCCAAATTGCATTATCTCTTATAGTTTCCGAGATATGGACTATCGATAATTTACACCTTAGGCTCTGCTTCTAACTTGGGCCCAAATTGTAAAATGGCCTTATCTATTGGCGATTTCGTTCCAATTCACATTCCAAGTAATATTCGGCATGCTAATTACATTGCCGGTTGCCAAATTGCATTATCTCTTATAGTTTCCGAGATATGGACTATCGATAATTTACACCTTAGGCTCTGCTTCTAACTTGGGCCCAAATTGTAAAATGGTCTTATCTATTGGCGATTTCGTTCCAATTCACATTCCAGGTAATATTCGGCATGCTAATTACATTGCCGGTTGCCAAATTGCATTTTCTCTTATAGTTTCCGAGATATGGACTATCGATAATTTACACCTTAGGCTCTGCTTCTAACTTGGGCCCAAATTGTAAAATGGTCTTATCTATTGGCGATTTCGTCCCAATTCACATTCCAAGTAATATTCGGCATGCTAATTACATTGCCGGTTGCGAAATTGCATTATCTCTTATAGTTTCCGAGATATGGACTATCGATAATTTACACCTTAGGCTCTGCTTCTAACTTGGGCCCAAATTGTAAAATGGTCTTATCTATTGGCGATTTCGTTCCAATTCACATTCCAAGTAATATTCGGCATGCTAGTTACATTGCCGGTTGCCAAATTGCATTATCTCTTTTAGTTTCCGAGATATGGACTATCGATAATTTACACCTTAGGCTCTGCTTCTAACTTGGGCCCAAATTGTAAAATGGTCTTATCTATTGGCGATTTCGTTCCAATTCACATTCCAAGTAATATTCGGCATGCTAATTACATTGCCGGTTGCCAAATTGCATTATCTCTTATAGTTTCCGAGATATGGACTATCGATAATTTACACCTTAGGCTCTGCTTCTAACTTGGGCCCAAATTGTAAAATGGCCTTATCTATTGGCGATTTCGTTCCAATTCACATTCCAAGTAATATTCGGCATGCTAATTACATTGCCGGTTGCCAAATTGCATTATCTCTTATAGTTTCCGAGATATGGACTATCGATAATTTACACCTTAGGCTCTGCTTCTAACTTGGGCCCAAATTGTAAAATGGTCTTATCTATTGGCGATTTCGTTCCAATTCACATTCCAAGTAATATTCGGCATGCTAATTACATTGCCGGTGGCCAAATTGAATTATCTCTTATAGTTTCCGAGATATGGACTATCGATAATTTACACCTTAGGCTCTGCTTCTAACTTGGGCCCAAATTGTAAAATGGTCTTACCTATTGGCGATTTCGTTCCAATTCACATTCCATGTAATATTCGGCATGCTAATTACATTGCCGGTTGCCTAATTGCATTATCTCTTATAGTTTCCGAGATATGGACTATCGATTATTTACACCTTAGGCTCTGCTTCTAACTTGGGCCCAAATTGTAAAATGGTCTTATCTATTGGCGATTTCGTTCCAATTCACATTCCAAGTAATATTCGGCATGCTAATTACATTGCCGGTTGCCAAATTGCATTATCTCTTATAGTTTCCGAGATATGGACTATCGATAATTTACACCTTAGGCTCTGCTTCTAACTTGGGCCCAAATTGTAAAATGGTCTTATCTATTGGCGATTTCGTTCCAATTCACATTCCAAGTAATATTCGGAATGCTAATTACATTGCCGGTTGCCAAATTGAATTATCTCTTATAGTTTCCGAGATATGGACTATCGATAATTTACACCTTAGGCTCTGCTTCTAACTTGGGTCCAAATTGTAAAATGGTCTTATCTATTGGCGATTTCGTTCCAATTCACATTCCAAGTAATATTCGGCATGCTAATTACATTGCCGGTTGCCAAATTGAATTATCTCTTATAGTTTCCGAGATATGGACTATCGATAATTTACACCTTAGGCTCTGCTTCTAACTTGGGCCCAAATTGTAAAATGGTCTTATCTATTGGCGATTTCGTTCCAATTCACATTCCAAGTAATATTCGGCATGCTAATTACATTGCCGGTTGCCAAATTGCATTATCTCTTATAGTTTCCGAGATATGGACTATCGATAATTTACACCTTAGGCTCTGCTTCTAACTTGGGCCCAAATTGTAAAATGGTCTTATCTATTGGCGATTTCGTCCCAATTCACATTCCAAGTAATATTCGGCATGCTAATTACATTGCCGGTTGCGAAATTGCATTATCTCTTATAGTTTCCGAGATATGGACTATCGATAATTTACACCTTAGGCTCTGCTTCTAACTTGGGCCCAAATTGTAAAATGGTCTTATCTATTGGCGATTTCGTTCCAATTCACATTCCAAGTAATATTCGGCATGCTAATTACATTGCCGGTTGCCAAATTGCATTATCTCTTTTAGTTTCCGAGATATGGACTATCGATAATTTACACCTTAGGCTCTGCTTCTAACTTGGGCCCAAATTGTAAAATGGTCTTATCTATTGGCGATTTCGTTCCAATTCACATTCCAAGTAATATTCGGCATGCTAATTACATTGCCGGTTGCCAAATTGCATTATCTCTTATAGTTTCCGAGATATGGACTATCGATAATTTACACCTTAGGCTCTGCTTCTAACTTGGGCCCAAATTGTAAAATGGCCTTATCTATTGGCGATTTCGTTCCAATTCACATTCCAAGTAATATTCGGCATGCTAATTACATTGCCGGTTGCCAAATTGCATTATCTCTTATAGTTTCCGAGATATGGACTATCGATAATTTATACCTTAGGCTCTGCTTCTAACTTGGTCCCAAATTGTAAAATGGTCTTATCTATTGGCGATTTCGTTCCAATTCACATTCCAAGTAATATTCGGCATGCTAATTACATTGCCGGTGGCCAAATTGAATTATCTCTTATAGTTTCCGAGATATGGACTATCGATAATTTACACCTTAGGCTCTGCTTCTAACTTGGGCCCAAATTGTAAAATGGTCTTACCTATTGGCGATTTCGTTCCAATTCACATTCCATGTAATATTCGGCATGCTAATTACATTGCCGGTTGCCAAATTGCATTATCTCTTATAGTTTCCGAGATATGGACTATCGATAATTTACACCTTAGGCTCTGCTTCTAACTTGGGCCCAAATTGTAAAATGGTCTTATCTATTGGCGATTTCGTTCCAATTCACATTCCAAGTAATATTCGGCATGCTAATTACATTGCCGGTTGCCAAATTGCATTATCTCTTATAGTTTCCGAGATATGGACTATCGATAATTTACACCTTAGGCTCTGCTTCTAACTTGGGCCCAAATTGTAAAATGGTCTTATCTATTGGCGATTTCATTCCAATTCACATTCCAAGTAATATTCGGCATGCTAATTACATTGCCGGTTGCCAAATTGCATTATCTCTTATAGTTTCCGAGATATGGACTATCGATAATTTACACCTTAGGCTCTGCTTCTAACTTGGGCCCAAATTGTAAAATGGTCTTATCTATTGGCGATTTCATTCCAATTCACATTCCAAGTAATATTCGGCATGCTAATTACATTGCCGGTTGCCAAATTGCATTATCTCTTATAGTTTCCGAGATATGGACTATCGATAATTTACACCTTAGGCTCTGCTTCTAACTTGGGCCCAAATTGTAAAATGGTCTTATCTATTGGCGATTTCGTTCCAATTCACATTCCAAGTAATATTCGGCATGCTAATTCCATTGCCGGTTGCCAAATTGCATTATCTCTTATAGTTTCCTAGATATGGACTATCGATAATTTACACCTTAGGCTCTGCTTCTAACTTGGGCCCAAATTGTAAAATGGTCTTATCTATTTACGATTTCGTTCCAATTCCCATTCCAAGTAATATTCGGCATGCTAATTACATTGCCGGTTGCCAAATTGCATTATCTCTTATAGTTTCCGAGATATGGACTATCGATAATTTACACCTTAGGCTCTGCTTCTAACTTGGGCCCAAATTGTAAAATCGTCTTATCTATTGGCGATTTCGTTCCAATTCACATTCCAAGTAATATTCGGCATGCTAATTACATTGCCGGTTGCCAAATTGCATTATCTCTTATAGTTTCCGAGATATGGACTATCGATAATTTACACCTTAGGCTCTGCTTCTAACTTGGGCCCAAATTGTAAAATGGTCTTATCTATTGGCGATTTCATTCCAATTCACATTCCAAGTAATATTCGGCATGCTAATTACATTGCCGGTTGCCAAATTGCATTATCTCTTATAGTTTCCGAGATATGGACTATCGATAATTTACACCTTAGGCTCTGCTTCTAACTTGGGCCCAAATTGTAAAATGGTCTTATCTATTGGCGATTTCGTTCCAATTCACATTCCAAGTAATATTCGGCATGCTAATTCCATTGCCGGTTGCCAAATTGCATTATCTCTTATAGTTTCCTAGATATGGACTATCGATAATTTACACCTTAGGCTCTGCTTCTAACTTGGGCCCAAATTGTAAAATGGTCTTATCTATTTACGATTTCGTTCCAATTCACATTCCAAGTAATATTCGGCATGCTAATTACATTGCCGGTTGCCAAATTGCATTATCTCTTATAGTTTCCGAGATATGGACTATCGATAATTTACACCTTAGGCTCTGCTTCTAACTTGGGCCCAAATTGTAAAATCGTCTTATCTATTGGCGATTTCGTTCCAATTCACATTCCAAGTAATATTCGGCATGCTAATTACATTGCCGGTTGCCAAATTGCATTATCTCTTATAGTTTCCGAGATATGGACTATCGATAATTTACACCTTAGGCTCTGCTTCTAACTTGGGTCCAAATTGTAAAATGGTCTTATCTATTGGCGATTTCGTTCCAATTCACATTCCAAGTAATATTCGGCATGCTAATTACATTGCCGGTTGCCAAATTGAATTATCTCTTATAGTTTCCGAGATATGGACTATCGATAATTTACACCTTAGGCTCTGCTTCTAACTTGGGCCCAAATTGTAAAATGGTCTTATCTATTGGCGATTTCGTTCCAATTCACATTCCAAGTAATATTCGGCATGCTAATTACATTGCCGGTTGCCAAATTGCATTATCTCTTATAGTTTCCGAGATATGGACTATCGATAATTTACACCTTAGGCTCTGCTTCTAACTTGGGCCCAAATTGTAAAATGGTCTTATCTATTTACGATTTCGTTCCAATTCCCATTCCAAGTAATATTCGGCATGCTAATTACATTGCCGGTTGCCAAATTGCATTATCTCTTATAGTTTCCGAGATATGGACTATCGATAATTTACACCTTAGGCTCTGCTTCTAACTTGGGCCCAAATTGTAAAATCGTCTTATCTATTGGCGATTTCGTTCCAATTCACATTCCAAGTAATATTCGGCATGCTAATTACATTGCCGGTTGCCAAATTGCATTATCTCTTATAGTTTCCGAGATATGGACTATCGATAATTTACACCTTAGGCTCTGCTTCTAACTTGGGCCCAAATTGTAAAATGGTCTTATCTATTGGCGATTTCATTCCAATTCACATTCCAAGTAATATTCGGCATGCTAATTACATTGCCGGTTGCCAAATTGCATTATCTCTTATAGTTTCCGAGATATGGACTATCGATAATTTACACCTTAGGCTCTGCTTCTAACTTGGGCCCAAATTGTAAAATGGTCTTATCTATTGGCGATTTCGTTCCAATTCACATTCCAAGTAATATTCGGCATGCTAATTCCATTGCCGGTTGCCAAATTGCATTATCTCTTATAGTTTCCTAGATATGGACTATCGATAATTTACACCTTAGGCTCTGCTTCTAACTTGGGCCCAAATTGTAAAATGGTCTTATCTATTTACGATTTCGTTCCAATTCACATTCCAAGTAATATTCGGCATGCTAATTACATTGCCGGTTGCCAAATTGCATTATCTCTTATAGTTTCCGAGATATGGACTATCGATAATTTACACCTTAGGCTCTGCTTCTAACTTGGGCCCAAATTGTAAAATCGTCTTATCTATTGGCGATTTCGTTCCAATTCACATTCCAAGTAATATTCGGCATGCTAATTACATTGCCGGTTGCCAAATTGCATTATCTCTTATAGTTTCCGAGATATGGACTATCGATAATTTACACCTTAGGCTCTGCTTCTAACTTGGGTCCAAATTGTAAAATGGTCTTATCTATTGGCGATTTCGTTCCAATTCACATTCCAAGTAATATTCGGCATGCTAATTACATTGCCGGTTGCCAAATTGAATTATCTCTTATAGTTTCCGAGATATGGACTATCGATAATTTACACCTTAGGCTCTGCTTCTAACTTGGGCCCAAATTGTAAAATGGTCTTATCTATTGGCGATTTCGTTCCAATTCACATTCCAAGTAATATTCGGCATGCTAATTACATTGCCGGTTGCCAAATTGCATTATCTCTTATAGTTTCCGAGATATGGACTATCGATAATTTACACCTTAGGCTCTGCTTCTAACTTGGGCCCAAATTGTAAAATGGTCTTATCTATTGGCGATTTCGTCCCAATTCACATTCCAAGTAATATTCGGCATGCTAATTACATTGCCGGTTGCGAAATTGCATTATCTCTTATAGTTTCCGAGATATGGACTATCGATAATTTACACCTTAGGCTCTGCTTCTAACTTGGGCCCAAATTGTAAAATGGTCTTATCTATTGGCGATTTCGTTCCAATTCACATTCCAAGTAATATTCGGCATGCTAATTACATTGCCGGTTGCCAAATTGCATTATCTCTTATAGTTTCCGAGATATGGACTATCGATAATTTACACCTTAGACTCTGCTTCTAACTTGGGCCCAAATTGTAAAATGGCCTTATCTATTGGCGATTTCGTTCCAATTCACATTCCAAGTAATATTCGGCATGCTAATTACATTGCCGGTTGCCAAATTGCATTATCTCTTATAGTTTCCGAGATATGGACTATCGATAATTTACACCTTAGGCTCTGCTTCTAACTTGGGCCCAAATTGTAAAATGGTCTTATCTATTGGCGATTTCGTTCCAATTCACATTCCAAGTAATATTCGGCATGCTAATTACATTGCCGGTGGCCAAATTGAATTATCTCTTATAGTTTCCGAGATATGGACTATCGATAATTTACACCTTAGGCTCTGCTTCTAACTTGGGCCCAAATTGTAAAATGGTCTTACCTATTGGCGATTTCGTTCCAATTCACATTCCAAGTAATATTCGGCATGCTAATTACATTGCCGGTTGCCAAATTGCATTTTCTCTTATAGTTTCCGAGATATGGACTATCGATAATTTACACCTTAGGCACTGCTTCTAACTTGGGCCCAAATTGTAAAATGATCTTATCTATTGGCGATTTCGTTCCAATTCACATTCCAAGTAATATTCGGCATGCTAATTACATTGCCGGTTGCCAAATTGCATTATCTCTTATAGTTTCCGAGATATGGACTATCGATAATTTACACCTTAGGCTCTGCTTCTAACTTGGGCCCAAATTGTAAAATGGCCTTATCTATTGGCGATTTCGTTCCAATTCACATTCCAAGTAATATTTGGCATGCTAATTACATTGCCGGTTGCCAAATTGCATTATCTCTTATAGTTTCCGAGATATGGACTATCGATAATTTACAGCTTAGGCTCTGCTTCTAACTTGGGCCCAAATTGTAATATGGTCTTATCTATTGGCGATTTCGTTCCAATTCACATTCCAAGTAATATTCGGCATGCTAATTACATTGCGGGTTGCCAAATTGCATTATCTCTTATAGTTTCCGAGATATGGACTATCGATAATTTACACCTTAGGCTCTGCTTCTAACTTGGGCCCAAATTGTAAAATGGCCTTATCTATTGGCGATTTCGTTCCAATTCACATTCCAAGTAATATTCGGCATGCTAATTACATTGCCGGTTGCCAAATTGCATTTTCTCTTATAGTTTCCGAGATATGGACTATCGATAATTTACACCTTAGGCTCTGCTTCTAACTTGGGCCCAAATTGTAAAATGATCTTATCTATTGGCGATTTCGTTCCAATTCACATTCCAAGTAATATTCGGCATGCTAACTACATTGCCGGTTGCCAAATTGCATTATCTCTTATAGTTTCCGAGATATGGACTATCGATAATTTACACCTTAGGCTCTGCTTCTAACTTGGCCCCAAATTGTAAAATGGTCTTATCTATTGCCGATTTCGTTCCAATTCACATTCCAAGTAATATTCGGCATGCTAATTACATTGCCGGTTGCCAAATTGAATTATCTCTTATAGTTTCCGAGATATGGACTATCGATAATTTACACCTTAGGCTCTGCTTCTAACTTGGGCCCAAATTGTAAAATGGTCTTATCTATTGGCGATTTCGTTCCAATTCACATTCCAAGTAATATTCGGCATGCTAATTACATTGCCGGTGGCCAAATTGAATTATCTCTTATAGTTTCCGAGATATGGACTATCGATAATTTACACCTTAGGCTCTGCTTCTAACTTGGGCCCAAATTGTAAAATGGTCTTACCTATTGGCGATTTCGTTCCAATTCACATTCCAAGTAATATTCGGCATGCTAATTACATTGCCGGTTGCCAAATTGCATTTTCTCTTATAGTTTCCGAGATATGGACTATCGATAATTTACACCTTAGGCTCTGCTTCTAACTTGGGCCCAAATTGTAAAATGATCTTATCTATTGGCGATTTCGTTCCAATTCACATTCCAAGTAATATTCGGCATGCTAATTACATTGCCGGTTGCCAAATTGCATTATCTCTTATAGTTTCCGAGATATGGACTATCGATAATTTACACCTTAGGCTCTGCTTCTAACTTGGGCCCAAATTGTAAAATGGCCTTATCTATTGGCGATTTCGTTCCAATTCACATTCCAAGTAATATTCGGCATGCTAATTACATTGCCGGTTGCCAAATTGCATTATCTCTTATAGTTTCCGAGATATGGACTATCGATAATTTACAGCTTAGGCTCTGCTTCTAACTTGGGCCCAAATTGTAATATGGTCTTATCTATTGGCGATTTCGTTCCAATTCACATTCCAAGTAATATTCGGCATGCTAATTACATTGCGGGTTGCCAAATTGCATTATCTCTTATAGTTTCCGAGATATGGACTATCGATAATTTACACCTTAGGCTCTGCTTCTAACTTGGGCCCAAATTGTAAAATGGCCTTATCTATTGGCGATTTCGTTCCAATTCACATTCCAAGTAATATTCGGCATGCTAATTACATTGCCGGTTGCCAAATTGCATTTTCTCTTATAGTTTCCGAGATATGGACTATCGATAATTTACACCTTAGGCTCTGCTTCTAACTTGGCCCCAAATTGTAAAATGGTCTTATCTATTGCCGATTTCGTTCCAATTCACATTCCAAGTAATATTCGGCATGCTAATTACATTGCCGGTTGCCAAATTGCATTATCTCTTATAGTTTCCGAGATATGGACTATCGATAATTTACACCTTAGGCTCTGCTTCTAACTTGGGCCCAAATTGTAAAATGGTCTTATCTATTGGCGATTTCATTCCAATTCACATTCCAAGTAATATTCGGCATGCTAATTACATTGCCGGTTGCCAAATTGCATTATCTCTTATAGTTTCCGAGATATGGACTATCGATAATTTACACCTTAGGCTCTGCTTCTAACTTGGGCCCAAATTGTAAAATGGTCTTATCTATTGGCGATTTCGTTCCAATTCACATTCCAAGTAATATTCGGCATGCTAATTCCATTGCCGGTTGCCAAATTGCATTATCTCTTATAGTTTCCTAGATATGGACTATCGATAATTTACACCTTAGGCTCTGCTTCTAACTTGGGCCCAAATTGTAAAATGGTCTTATCTATTTACGATTTCGTTCCAATTCACATTCCAAGTAATATTCGGCATGCTAATTACATTGCCGGTTGCCAAATTGCATTATCTCTTATAGTTCCCGAGATATGGACTATCGATAATTTACACCTTAGGCTCTGCTTCTAACTTGGGCCCAAATTGTAAAATCGTCTTATCTATTGGCGATTTCGTTCCAATTCACATTCCAAGTAATATTCGGCATGCTAATTACATTGCCGGTTGCCAAATTGCATTATCTCTTATAGTTTCCGAGATATGGACTATCGATAATTTACACCTTAGGCTCTGCTTCTAACTTGGGTCCAAATTGTAAAATGGTCTTATCTATTGGCGATTTCGTTCCAATTCACATTCCAAGTAATATTCGGCATGCTAATTACATTGCCGGTTGCCAAATTGAATTATCTCTTATAGTTTCCGAGATATGGACTATCGATAATTTACACCTTAGGCTCTGCTTCTAACTTGGGCCCAAATTGTAAAATAGTCTTATCTATTGGCGATTTCGTTCCAATTCACATTCCAAGTAATATTCGGCATGCTAATTACATTGCCGGTTGCCAAATTGCATTATCTCTTATAGTTTCCGAGATATGGACTATCGATATTTTACACCTTAGGCTCTGCTTCTAACTTGGGCCCAAATTGTAAAATGGTCTTATCTATTGGCGATTTCGTCCCAATTCACATTCCAAGTAATATTCGGCATGCTAATTACATTGCCGGTTGCGAAATTGCATTATCTCTTATAGTTTCCGAGATATGGACTATCGATAATTTACACCTTAGGCTCTGCTTCTAACTTGGGCCCAAATTGTAAAATGGTCTTATCTATTGGCGATTTCGTTCCAATTCACATTCCAAGTAATATTCGGCATGCTAATTACATTGCCGTTTGCCAAATTGCATTATCTCTTTTAGTTTCCGAGATATGGACTATCGATAATTTACACCTTAGGCTCTGCTTCTAACTTGGGCCCAAATTGTAAAATGGTCTTATCTATTGGCGATTTCGTTCCAATTCACATTCCAAGTAATATTCGGCATGCTAATTACATTGCCGGTTGCCAAATTGCATTATCTCTTATAGTTTCCGAGATATGGACTATCGATAATTTACACCTTAGGCTCTGCTTCTAACTTGGGCCCAAATTGTAAAATGGAATTATCTATTGGCGATTTCGTTCCAATTCACATTCCAAGTAATATTCGGCATGCTAATTACATTGCCGGTTGCCAAATTGCATTATCTCTTATAGTTTCCGAGATATGGACTATCGATAATTTACACCTTAGGCTCTGCTTCTAACTTGGGCCCAAATTGTAAAATGGTTTTATCTATTGGCGATTTCGTTCCAATTCACATTCCAAGTAATATTCGGCATGCTAATTACATTGCCGGTGGCCAAATTGAATTATCTCTTATAGTTTCCGAGATATGGACTATCGATAATTTACACCTTAGGCTCTGCTTCTAACTTGGGCCCAAATTGTAAAATGGTCTTACCTATTGGCGATTTCGTTCCAATTCACATTCCATGTAATATTCGGCATGCTAATTACATTGCCGGTTGCCAAATTGCATTATCTCTTATAGTTTCCGAGATATGGACTATCGATAATTTACACCTTAGGCTCTGCTTCTAACTTGGGCCCAAATTGTAAAATGGTCTTATCTATTGGCGATTTCGTTCCAATTCACATTCCAAGTAATATTCGGCATGCTAATTACATTGCCGGTTGCCAAATTGCATTATCTCTTATAGTTTCCGAGATATGGACTATCGATAATTTACACCTTAGGCTCTGCTTCTAACTTGGGCCCAAATTGTAAAATGGTCTTATCTATTGGCGATTTCGTTCCAATTCACATTCCAGGTAATATTGGGCACGCTAATTACATTGCCGGTTGCCAAATTGCATTTTCTCTTATAGTTTCCGAGATATGGACTATCGATAATTTACACCTTAGGCTCTGCTTCTAACTTGGGCCCAAATTGTAAAATGGTCTTATCTATTGGCGATTTCGTCCCAATTCACATTCCAAGTAATATTCGGCATGCTAATTACATTGCCGGTTGCGAAATTGCATTATCTCTTATAGTTTCCGAGATATGGACTATCGATAATTTACACCTTAGGCTCTGCTTCTAACTTGGGCCCAAATTGTAAAATGGTCTTATCTATTGGCGATTTCGTTCCAATTCACATTCCAAGTAATATTCGGCATCCTAATTACATTGCCGGTTGCCAAATTGCATTATCTCTTTTAGTTTCCGAGATATGGACTATCGATAATTTACACCTTAGGCTCTGCTTCTAACTTGGGCCCAAATTGTAAAATGGTCTTATCTATTGGCGATTTCGTTCCAATTCACATTCCAAGTAATATTCGGCATGCTAATTACATTGCCGGTTGCCAAATTGCATTATCTCTTATAGTTTCCGAGATATGGACTATCGATAATTTACACCTTAGGCTCTGCTTCTAACTTGGGCCCAAATTGTAAAATGGCCTTATCTATTGGCGATTTCGTTCCAATTCACATTCCAAGTAATATTCGGCATGCTAATTACATTGCCGGTGGCCAAATTGAATTATCTCTTATAGTTTCCGAGATATGGACTATCGATAATTTACACCTTAGGCTCTGCTTCTAACTTGGGTCCAAATTGTAAAATGGTCTTACCTATTGGCGATTTCGTTCCAATTCACATTCCATGTAATATTCGGCATGCTAATTACATTGCTGGTTGCCAAATTGCATTATCTCTTATAGTTTCCGAGATATGGACTATCGATTATTTACACCTTAGGCTCTGCTTCTAACTTGGGCCCAAATTGTAAAATGGTCTTATCTATTGGCGATTTCGTTCCAATTCACATTCCAAGTAATATTCGGCATGCTAATTACATTGCCGGTTGCCAAATTGCATTATCTCTTATAGTTTCCGAGATATGGACTATCGATAATTTACACCTTAGACTCTGCTTCTAACTTGGGCCCAAATTGTAATATGGTCTTATCTATTGGCGATTTCGTTCCAATTCACATTCCAAGTAATATTCGGCATGCTAATTACATTGCCGGTTGCCAAATTGCATTATCTCTTATAGTTTCCGAGATATGGACTATCGATAATTTACACCTTAGGCTCTGCTTCTAACTTGGGCCCAAATTGTAAAATGGTCTTATCTATTGGCGATTTCGTTCCAATTCACATTCCAAGTAATATTCGGCATGCTAATTACATTGCCGGTTGCCAAATTGCATTTTCTCTTATAGTTTCCGAGATATGGACTATCGATAATTTACACCTTAGGCTCTGCTTCTAACTTGGGCCCAAATTGTAAAATGGTCTTATCTATGGGCGATTTCGTTCCAATTCACATTCCAAGTAATATTCGGCATGCTAATTACATTGCCGGTTGCCAAATTGCATTATCTCTTATAGTTTCCGAGATATGGACTATCGATAATTTACACCTTAGGCTCTGCTTCTAACTTGGGCCCAAATTGTAAAATGGTCTTATCTATTGGCGATTTCGTTCCAATTCACATTCCAAGTAATATTCGGCATGCTAACTACATTGCCGGGTGCCAAATTGCATTATCTCTTATAATTTCCGAGATATTGGCTATCGATAATTTACACCTTAGGCTCTGCTTCTAACTTGGGCCCAAATTGTAAAATGGTCTTATCTATTGGCGATTTCGTTCCAATTCACACTCCAAGTAATATTCGGCATGCTAATTATATTGCCGGTTGCGAAATTGCATTATCTCTTATAGTTTCCGAGATATGGTCTATCAATAATTTACACCTTAGGCTCTGCTTCTAACTTGGGCCCAAATTGTAAAATGGTCTTATCTATTGGCGATTTCGTTCCAATTCACATTCCAAGTAATATTCGGCATGCTAATTACATTGCCGGTTGCCAAATTGCATTATCTCTTATAGTTTCCGAGATATGGACTATCGATAATTTACACCTTAGGCTCTGCTTCTAACTTGGGCCCAAATTGTAAAATGGTCTTATCTATTGGCGATTTCGTTCCAATTCACATTCCAAGTAATATTCGGCATGCTAACTACATTGCCGGTTGCCAAATTGCATTATCTCTTATAGTTTCCGAGATATGGACTATCGATAATTTACACCTTAGGCTCTGCTTCTAACTTGGGCCCAAATTGTAAAATGGTCTTATCTATTGCCGATTTCGTTCCAATTCACATTCCAAGTAATATTCGGCATGTTAATTACATTGCCGGTTGCCAAATTGCATTATCTCTTATAGTTTCCGAGATATGGACTATCGATAATTTACACCTTAGGCTCTGCTTCTAACTTGGGCCCAAATTGTAAAATGGTCTTATCTATTGGCGATTTCATTCCAATTCACATTCCAAGTAATTTTCGGCATGCTAATTACATTGCCGGTTGCCAAATTGCATTATCTCTTATAGTTTCCGAGATATGGACTATCGATAATTTACACCTTAGACTCTGCTTCTAACTTGGGCCCAAATTGTAAAATGGTCTTATCTATTGGCGATTTCGTTCCAATTCACATTCCAAGTAATATTCGGCATGCTAATTCCATTGCCGGTTGCCAAATTGCATTATCTCTTATAGTTTCCTAGATATGGACTATCGATAATTTACACCTTAGGCTCTGCTTCTAACTTGGGCCCAAATTGTAAAATGGTCTTATCTATTTACGATTTCGTTCCAATTCACATTCCAAGTAATATTCGGCATGCTAATTACATTGCCGGTTGCCAAATTGCATTATCTCTTATAGTTTCCGAGATATGGACTATCGATAATTTACACCAGGTTCGTCCATCGATCGATGGACGAACCTTGCTTCTAACTTGGGCCCAAATTGTAAAATCGTCTTATCTATTGGCGATTTCGTTCCAATTCACATTCCAAGTAATATTCGGCATGCTAATTACATTGCCGGTTGCCAAATTGCATTATCTCTTATAGTTTCCGAGATATGGACTATCGATAATTTACACCTTAGGCTCTGCTTCTAACTTGGGTCCAAATTGTAAAATGGTCTTATCTATTGGCGATTTCGTTCCAATTCACATTCCAAGTAATATTCGGCATGCTAATTACATTGCCGGTTGCCAAATTGAATTATCTCTTATAGTTTCCGAGATATGGACTATCGATAATTTACACCTTAGGCTCTGCTTCTAACTTGGGCCCAAATTGTAAAATAGTCTTATCTATTGGCGATTTCGTTCCAATTCACATTCCAAGTAATATTCGGCATGCTAATTACATTGCCGGTTGCCAAATTGCATTATCTCTTATAGTTTCCGAGATATGGACTATCGATATTTTACACCTTAGGCTCTGCTTCTAACTTGGGCCCAAATTGTAAAATGGTCTTATCTATTGGCGATTTCGTCCCAATTCACATTCCAAGTAATATTCGGCATGCTAATTACATTGCCGGTTGCGAAATTGCATTATCTCTTATAGTTTCCGAGATATGGACTACCGATAATTTACACCTTAGGCTCTGCTTCTAACTTGGGCCCAAATTGTAAAATGGTCTTATCTATTGGCGATTTCGTTCCAATTCACATTCCAAGTAATATTCGGCATGCTAATTACATTGCCGTTTGCCAAATTGCATTATCTCTTTTAGTTTCCGAGATATGGACTATCGATAATTTACACCTTAGGCTCTGCTTCTAACTTGGGCCCAAATTGTAAAATGGTCTTATCTATTGGCGATTTCGTTCCAATTCACATTCCAAGTAATATTCGGCATGCTAATTACATTGCCGGTTGCCAAATTGCATTATCTCTTATAGTTTCCGAGATATGGACTATCGATAATTTACACCTTAGGCTCTGCTTCTAACTTGGGCCCAAATTGTAAAATGGCCTTATCTATTGGCGATTTCGTTCCAATTCACATTCCAAGTAATATTCGGCATGCTAATTACATTGCCGGTTGCCAAATTGCATTATCTCTTATAGTTTCCGAGATATGGACTATCGATAATTTACACCTTAGGCTCTGCTTCTAACTTGGGCCCAAATTGTAAAATGGTCTTATCTATTGGCGATTTCGTTCCAATTCACATTCCAAGTAATATTCGGCATGCTAATTACATTGCCGGTGGCCAAATTGAATTATCTCTTATAGTTTCCGAGATATGGACTATCGATAATTTACACCTTAGGCTCTGCTTCTAACTTGGGCCCAAATTGTAAAATGGTCTTACCTATTGGCGATTTCGTTCCAATTCACATTCCATGTAATATTCGGCATGCTAATTACATTGCCGGTTGCCAAATTGCATTATCTCTTATAGTTTCCGAGATATGGACTATCGATAATTTACACCTTAGGCTCTGCTTCTAACTTGGGCCCAAATTGTAAAATGGTCTTATCTATTGGCGATTTCGTTCCAATTCACATTCCAAGTAATATTCGGCATGCTAATTACATTGCCGGTTGCCAAATTGCATTATCTCTTATAGTTTCCGAGATATGGACTATCGATAATTTACACCTTAGGCTCGCTTCTAACTTGGGCCCAAATTGTAAAATGGTCTTATCTATTGGCGATTTCGTTCCAATTCACATTCCAGGTAATATTCGGCATGCTAATTACATTGCCGGTTGCCAAATTGCATTTTCTCTTATAGTTTCCGAGATATGGACTATCGATAATTTACACCTTAGGCTCTGCTTCTAACTTGGGCCCAAATTGTAAAATGGTCTTATCTATTGGCGATTTCGTCCCAATTCACATTCCAAGTAATATTCGGCATGCTAATTACATTGCCGGTTGCGAAATTGCATTATCTCTTATAGTTTCCGAGATATGGACTATCGATAATTTACACCTTAGGCTCTGCTTCTAACTTGGGCCCAAATTGTAAAATGGTCTTATCTATTGGCGATTTCGTTCCAATTCACATTCCAAGTAATATTCGGCATGCTAATTACATTGCCGGTTGCCAAATTGCATTATCTCTTTTAGTTTCCGAGATATGGACTATCGATAATTTACACCTTAGGCTCTGCTTCTAACTTGGGCCCAAATTGTAAAATGGTCTTATCTATTGGCGATTTCGTTCCAATTCACATTCCAAGTAATATTCGGCATGCTAATTACATTGCCGGTTGCCAAATTGCATTATCTCTTATAGTTTCCGAGATATGGACTATCGATAATTTACACCTTAGGCTCTGCTTCTAACTTGGGCCCAAATTGTAAAATGGCCTTATCTATTGGCGATTTCGTTCCAATTCACATTCCAAGTAATATTCGGCATGCTAATTACATTGCCGGTTGCCAAATTGCATTATCTCTTATAGTTTCCGAGATATGGACTATCGATAATTTACACCTTAGGCTCTGCTTCTAACTTGGGCCCAAATTGTAAAATGGTCTTATCTATTGGCGATTTCGTTCCAGTTCACATTCCAAGTAATATTCGGCATGCTAATTACATTGCCGGTGGCCAAATTGAATTATCTCTTATAGTTTCCGAGATATGGACTATCGATAATTTACACCTTAGGCTCTGCTTCTAACTTGGGCCCAAATTGTAAAATGGTCTTACCTATTGGCGATTTCGTTCCAATTCACATTCCATGTAATATTCGGCATGCTAATTACATTGCCGGTTGCCAAATTGCATTATCTCTTATAGTTTCCGAGATATGGACTATCGATTATTTACACCTTAGGCTCTGCTTCTAACTTGGGCCCAAATTGTAAAATGGTCTTATCTATTGGCGATTTCGTTCCAATTCACATTCCAAGTAATATTCGGCATGCTAATTACATTGCCGGTTGCCAAATTGCATTATCTCTTATAGTTTCCGAGATATGGACTATCGATAATTTACACCTTAGGCTCTGCTTCTAACTTGGGCCCAAATTGTAATATGGTCTTATCTATTGGCGATTTCGTTCCAATTCACATTCCAAGTAATATTCGGCATGCTAATTACATTGCCGGTTGCCAAATTGCATTATCTCTTATAGTTTCCGAGATATGGACTATCGATAATTTACACCTTAGGCTCTGCTTCTAACTTGGGCCCAAATTGTAAAATGGTCTTATCTATTGGCGATTTCGTTCCAATTCACATTCCAAGTAATATTCGGCATGCTAATTACATTGCCGGTTGCCAAATTGCATTTTCTCTTATAGTTTCCGAGATATGGACTATCGATAATTTACACCTCAGGCTCTGCTTCTAACTTGGGCCCAAATTGTAAAATGGTCTTATCTATTGGCGATTTCGTTCCAATTCACATTCCAAGTAATATTCGGCATGCTAATTACATTGCCGGTTGCCAAATTGCATTATCTCTTATAGTTTCCGAGATATGGACTATCGATAATTTACACCTTAGGCTCTGCTTCTAACTTGGGCCCAAATTGTAAAATGGTCTTATCTATTGGCGATTTCGTTCCAATTCACATTCCAAGTAATATTCGGCATGCTAACTACATTGCCGGGTGCCAAATTGCATTATCTCTTATAATTTCCGAGATATGGACTATCGATAATTTACACCTTAGGCTCTGCTTCTAACTTGGGCCCAAATTGTAAAATGGTCTTATCTATTGGCGATTTCGTTCCAATTCACACTCCAAGTAATATTCGGCATGCTAATTATATTGCCGGTTGCGAAATTGCATTATCTCTTATAGTTTCCGAGATATGGTCTATCAATAATTTACACCTTAGGCTCTGCTTCTAACTTGGGCCCAAATTGTAAAATGGTCTTATCTATTGGCGATTTCGTTCCAATTCACATTCCTAGTAATATTCGGCATGCTAATTACTTTGCCGGTTGCCAAATTGCATTATCTCTTATAGTTTCCGAGATATGGACTATCGACAATTTACACCTTAGGCTCTGCTTCTAACTTGGGCCCAAATTGTAAAATGGCCTTATCTATTGGCGATTTCGTTCCAATTCACATTCCAAGTAATATTCGGCATGGTAATTACATTGCCGGTTGCCAAATTGCATTATCTCTTATAGTTTCCGAGATATGAACTATCGATAATTTACACCTTAGGCTCTGCTTCTAACTTGGGCCCAAATTGTAAAATGGTCTTATCTATTGGCGATTTCGTTGCAATTCACATTCCAAGTAATATTCGGCATGCTAATTACATTGCCGGTTGCCAAATTGCATTATCTCTTATAGTTTCCGAGATATGGACTATCGATAATTTACACCTCAGGCTCTGCTTCTAACTTGGGCCCAAATTGTAAAATGGTCTTATCTATTGGCGATTTCGTTCCAATTCACATTCCAAATAGTATTCGGCATGCTAATTACATTGCCGGTTGCCAAATTGCATTATCTCTTATAGTTTCCGAGATATGGACTATCGATAATTTACACCTTAGGCTCTGCTTCTAACTTGGGCCCAAATTGTAAAATGGCCTTATCTATTGGCGATTTCGTTCCAATTCACATTCCAAGTAATATTCGGCATGCTAATTACATTGCCGGTTGCCAAATTGCATTATCTCTTATAGTTTCCGAGATATGGACTATCGATAATTTACACCTTAGGCTCTGCTTCTAACTTGGGCTCAAATTGTAAAATGGTCTTATCTATTGGCGATTTCGTTCCAATTCACATTCCAAGTAATATTCGGCATGCTAATTACATTGCCGGTTGCCAAATTGCATTTTCTCTTATAGTTTCCGAGATATGGACTATCGATAATTTACACCTTAGGCTCTGCTTCTAACTTGGGCCCAAATTGTAAAATGGTCTTATCTATTGGCGATTTCGTTCCAATTCACATTCCAAGTAATATTCGGCATGCTAATTACATTGCCGGTTGCCAAATTGCATTATCTCTTATAGTTTCCGAGATATGGACTATCGATAATTTACACCTTAGGCTCTGCTTCTAACTTGGGCCCAAATTGTAAAATGGTCTTATCTATTGGCGATTTCGTTCCAATTCACATTCCAAGTAATATTCGGCATGCTAACTACATTGCCGGGTGCCAAATTGCATTATCTCTTATAATTTCCGAGATATGGACTATCGATAATTTACACCTTAGGCTCTGCTTCTAACTTGGGCCCAAATTGTAAAATGGTCTTATCTATTGGCGATTTCGTTCCAATTCACACTCCAAGTAATATTCGGCATGCTAATTATATTGCCGGTTGCGAAATTGCATTATCTCTTATAGTTTCCGAGATATGGTCTATCAATAATTTACACCTTAGGCTCTGCTTCTAACTTGGGCCCAAATTGTAAAATGGTCTTATCTATTGGCGATTTCGTTCCAATTCACATTCCTAGTAATATTCGGCATGCTAATTACTTTGCCGGTTGCCAAATTGCATTATCTCTTATAGTTTCCGAGATATGGACTATCGATAATTTACACCTTAGGCTCTGCTTCTAACTTGGGCCCAAATTGTAAAATGGCCTTATCTATTGGCGATTTCGTTCCAATTCACATTCCAATTAATATTCGGCATGGTAATTACATTGCCGGTTGCCAAATTGCATTATCTCTTATAGTTTCCGAGATATGAACTATCGATAATTTACACCTTAGGCTCTGCTTCTAACTTGGGCCCAAATTGTAAAATGGTCTTATCTATTGGCGATTTCGTTGCAATTCACATTCCAAGTAATATTCGGCATGCTAATTACATTGCCGGTTGCCAAATTGCATTATCTCTTATAGATTCCGAGATATGGACTATCGATAATTTACACCTCAGGCTCTGCTTCTAACTTGGGCCCAAATTGTAAAATGGTCTTATCTATTGGCGATTTCGTTCCAATTCACATTCCAAATAGTATTCGGCATGCTAATTACATTGCCGGTTGCCAAATTGCATTATCTCTTATAGTTTCCGAGATATGGACTATCGATAATTTACACCTTAGGCTCTGCTTCTAACTTGGGCCCAAATTGTAAAATGGCCTTATCTATTGGCGATTTCGTTCCAATTCACATTCCAAGTAATATTCGGCATGCTAATTACATTGCCGGTTGCCAAATTGCATTATCTCTTATAGTTTCTGAGATATGGACTATCGATTATTTACATCTTAGGCTCTGCTTCTAACTTGGGCCCAAATTGTAAAATGGTCTTATCTATTGCCAATTTCGTTCCAATTCACATTCCAAGTAATATTCGGCATGCTAATTACATTGCCGGTTGCCAAATTGCATTATCTCTTATAGTTTCCGAGATATGGACCATCGATAATTTACACCTTAGGCTCTGCTTCTAACTTGGGCCCAAATTGTAAAATGGTCTTATCTATTGGCGATTTCGTTCCAATACACATTCCAAGTAATATTCGGCATGCTAATTACATTGCCGGTTGCCAAATTGCATTATCTCTTATAGTTTCCGAGATATGGACTATCGATAATTTACACCTTAGGCTCTGCTTCTAACTTGGGCCCAAATTGTAAAATGGTCTTATCTATTGCCGATTTCGTTCCAATTCACATTCCAAGTAATATTCGGCATGCTAATTACATTGCCGGTTGCCAAATTGCATTATCTCTTATAGTTTCCGAGATATGGACTATCGATAATTTACACCTTAGGCTCTGCTTCTAACTTGAGCCCAAATTGTAAAATGGTCTTATCTATTGGCGATTTCATTCCAATTCACATTCCAAGTAATATTCGGCATGCTAATTACATTGCCGGTTGCCAAATTGCATTATCTCTTATAGTTTCCGAGATATGGACTATCGATAATTTACACCTTAGGCTCTGCTTCTAACTTGGGCCCAAATTGTAAAATGGTCTTATCTATTGGCGATTTCGTTCCAATTTACATTCCAAGTAATATTCGGCATGCTAATTACATTGCCGGTTGCCAAATTGCATTATCTCTTATAGTTTCCGAGATATGGACTATCGATAATTTACACCTTAGGCTCTGCTTCTAACTTGGCCCAAATTGTAAAATCGTCTTATCTATTGGCGATTTCGTTCCAATTCACATTCCAAGTAATATTCGGCATGCTAATTACATTGCCGGTTGCCAAATTGCATTATCTCTTATAGTTTCCGAGATATGGACTATCGATAATTTACACCTTAGGCTCTGCTTCTAACTTGGGCCCAAATTGTAAAATGGTCTTATCTATTGGCGATTTCGTTCCAATTCACATTCCAAGTAATATCCGGCATGCTAATTACATTGCCGGTTGCCAAATTGAATTATCTCTTATAGTTTCCGAGATATGGACTATCGATAATTTACACCTTAGTCTCTGCTTCTAACTTGGGCCCAAATTGTTAAATGGTCTTACCTATTGGCGATTTCGTTCCAATTCACATTCCAAGTAATATTCGGCATGCTAATTACATTGCCGGTTGCCAAATTGCATTATCTCTTATAGTTTCCGAGATATGGACTATCGATAATTTACACCTTAGGCTCTGCTTCTAACTTGGGCCCAAATTGTAAAATGGTCTTATCTATTGGCGATTTCGTTCCAATTCACATTCCAAGTAATATTCGGCATGCTAATTATATTGCCGGTTGCCAAATTGCATTATCTCTTATAGTTTCCGAGATATGGACTATCGATAATTTACATCTTAGGCTCTGCTTCTAACTTGGGCCCAAATTGTAAAATGGCCTTATCTATTGGCGATTTCGTTCCAATTCACATTCCAAGTAATATTCGGCATGCTAATTACATTGCTGGTTGCCAAATTGCATTATCTCTTATAGTTTCCGAGATATGGACTGTCGTTAATTTACACCTTAGGCTCTGCTTCTAACTTGGGCCCAAATTGTAAAATGGTCTTATCTATTGCCGATTTCGTTCCAATTCACATTCCAAGTAATATTCGGCATGCTAATTACATTGCCGGTTGCCAAATTGCATTATCTCTTATAGTTCCCGAGATATGGACTATCGATAATTTACACCTTAGGCTCTGCTTCTAACTTGGGCCCAAATTGTAAAATGGTCTTATCTATTGGCGATTTCATTCCAATTCACATTCCAAGTAATATTCGGCATGCTAATTACATTGCCAGTTGCCAAATTGCATTATCTCTTATAGTTTCCGAGATATGGACTATCGATAATTTACACCTTAGGCTCTGCTTCTAACTTGGGCCCAAATTGTAAAATGGTCTTATCTATTGGCGATTTCGTTCCAATTCACATTCCAAGTAATATTCGGCATGCTAATTACATTGCCGGTTGCCAAATTGAATTATCTCCTATAGTTTCCGAGATATGGACTATCGATAATTTACACCTTAGGCTCTGCTTCTAACTTGGGCCCAAATTGTAAAATGGTCTTACCTATTGGCGATTTCGTTCCAATTCACACTCCAAGTAATATTCGGCATGCTAATTACATTGCCGGTGGCCAAGTTGCATTATCTCTTATAGTTTCCGAGATATGGACTATCGATAATTTACACCTTAGGCTCTGCTTCTAACTTGGGCCCAAATTGTAAAATGGTCTTATCTATTGGCGATTTCGTTCCAATTCACATTCCAAGTAATATTCGGCATGCTAATTACATTGCCGGTTCCCAAATTGCATTATCTCTTATAGTTTCCGAGATATGGACTATCGATTATTTTTAACCTTAGGCTCTGCTTCTAACTTGGGCCCAACTTGTAAAATGGTCTTATCTATTGGCGATTTCGTTCCAATTCACATTCCAAGTAATATTCGGCATGCTAATTACATTGCCGGTTGCCAAATTGCATTATCTCTTATAGTTCCCGAGATATGGACTATCGATAATTTACACCTTAGGCTCTGCTTCTAACTTGGGCCCAAATTGTAAAATGGTCTTATCTATTGGCGATTTCATTCCAATTCACATTCCAAGTAATATTCGGCATGCTAATTACATTGCCAGTTGCCAAATTGCATTATCTTTTATAGTTTCCGAGATATGGACTATCGATAATTTACACCTTAGGCTCTGCTTCTAACTTGGGCCCAAATTGTAAAATGGTCTTATCTATTGGCGATTTCGTTCCAATTCACATTCCAAGTAATATTCGGCATGCTAATTACATTGCCGGTTGCCAAATTGAATTATCTCCTATAGTTTCCGAGATATGGACTATCGATAATTTACACCTTAGGCTCTGCTTCTAACTTGGGCCCAAATTGTAAAATGGTCTTACCTATTGGCGATTTCGTTCCAATTCACACTCCAAGTAATATTCGGCATGCTAATTACATTGCCGGTGGCCAAGTTGCATTATCTCTTATAGTTTCCGAGATATGGACTATCGATAATTTACACCTTAGGCTCTGCTTCTAACTTGGGCCCAAATTGTAAAATGGTCTTATCTATTGGCGATTTCGTTCCAATTCACATTCCAAGTAATATTCGGCATGCTAATTACATTGCCGGTTCCCAAATTGCATTATCTCTTATAGTTTCCGAGATATGGACTATCGATTATTTTTAACCTTAGGCTCTGCTTCTAACTTGGGCCCAACTTGTAAAATGGTCTTATCTATTGGCGATTTCGTTCCAATTCACATTCCAAGTAATATTCGGCATGCTAATTACATTGCCGGTTGCCAAATTGCATTATCTCTTTTAGTTTCCGAGATATGGACTATCGATAATTTACACCTTAGGCTCTGCTTCTAACTTGGGCCCAAATTGTAAAATGGTCTTATTTATTGGCGATTTCGTTCCAATTCACATTCCAAGTAATATTCGGCATGCTAATTACATTGCCGGTTGCCAAATTGCATTATCTCTTATAGTTTCCGAGATATGGACTATCGATAATTTACACCTTAGGCTCTGCTTCTAACTTGGGCCCAAATTGTAAAATGGTCTTATCTATTGGCGATTTCGTTCCAATTCACATTCCAAGTAATATTCGGCATGCTAATTATATTGCCGGTTGCCAAATTGCATTATCTCTTATAGTTTCCGAGATATGGACTATCGATAATTTACATCTTAGGCTCTGCTTCTAACTTGGGCCCAAATTGTAAAATGGCCTTATCTATTGGCGATTTCGTTCCAATTCACATTCCAAGTAATATTCGGCATGCTAATTACATTGCTGGTTGCCAAATTGCATTATCTCTTATAGTTTCCGAGATATGGACTGTCGTTAATTTACACCTTAGGCTCTGCTTCTAACTTGGGCCCAAATTGTAAAATGGTCTTATCTATTGCCGATTTCGTTCCAATTCACATTCCAAGTAATATTCGGCATGCTAATTACATTGCCGGTTGCCAAATTGCATTATCTCTTATAGTTCCCGAGATATGGACTATCGATAATTTACACCTTAGGCTCTGCTTCTAACTTGGGCCCAAATTGTAAAATGGTCTTATCTATTGGCGATTTCATTCCAATTCACATTCCAAGTAATATTCGGCATGCTAATTACATTGCCAGTTGCCAAATTGCATTATCTCTTATAGTTTCCGAGATATGGACTATCGATAATTTACACCTTAGGCTCTGCTTCTAACTTGGGCCCAAATTGTAAAATGGTCTTATCTATTGGCGATTTCGTTCCAATTCACATTCCAAGTAATATTCGGCATGCTAATTACATTGCCGGTTGCCAAATTGAATTATCTCCTATAGTTTCCGAGATATGGACTATCGATAATTTACACCTTAGGCTCTGCTTCTAACTTGGGCCCAAATTGTAAAATGGTCTTATCTATTGGCGATTTCATTCCAATTCACATTCCAAGTAATATTCGGCATGCTAATTACATTGCCAGTTGCCAAATTGCATTATCTCTTATAGTTTCCGAGATATGGACTATCGATAATTTACACCTTAGGCTCTGCTTCTAACTTGGGCCCAAATTGTAAAATGGTCTTATCTATTGGCGATTTCGTTCCAATTCACATTCCAAGTAATATTCGGCATGCTAATTACATTGCCGGTTGCCAAATTGAATTATCTCTTATAGTTTCCGAGATATGGACTATCGATAATTTACACCTTAGGCTCTGCTTCTAACTTGGGCCCAAATTGTAAAATGGTCTTATCTATTGGCGATTTCGTTCCAATTCACATTCCAAGTAATATTCGGCATGCTAATTACATTGCCGGTTGCCAAATTGAATTATCTCCTATAGTTTCCGAGATATGGACTATCGATAATTTACACCTTAGGCTCTGCTTCTAACTTGGGCCCAAATTGTAAAATGGTCTTACCTATTGGCGATTTCGTTCCAATTCACACTCCAAGTAATATTCGGCATGCTAATTACATTGCCGGTGGCCAAGTTGCATTATCTCTTATAGTTTCCGAGATATGGACTATCGATAATTTACACCTTAGGCTCTGCTTCTAACTTGGGCCCAAATTGTAAAATGGTCTTATCTATTGGCGATTTCGTTCCAATTCACATTCCAAGTAATATTCGGCATGCTAATTACATTGCCGGTTCCCAAATTGCATTATCTCTTATAGTTTCCGAGATATGGACTATCGATTATTTTTAACCTTAGGCTCTGCTTCTAACTTGGGCCCAACTTGTAAAATGGTCTTATCTATTGGCGATTTCGTTCCAATTCACATTCCAAGTAATATTCGGCATGCTAATTACATTGCCGGTTGCCAAATTGCATTATCTCTTTTAGTTTCCGAGATATGGACTATCGATAATTTACACCTTAGGCTCTGCTTCTAACTTGGGCCCAAATTGTAAAATGGTCTTATTTATTGGCGATTTCGTTCCAATTCACATTCCAAGTAATATTCGGCATGCTAATTACATTGCCGGTTGCCAAATTGCATTATCTCTTATAGTTTCCGAGATATGGACTATCGATAATTTACACCTTAGGCTCTGCTTCTAACTTGGGCCCAAATTGTAAAATGGTCTTATCTATTGCCGATTTCGTTCCAATTCACATTCCAAGTAATATTCGGCATGCTAATTACATTGCCGGTTGCCAAATTGCATTATCTCTTATAGTTTCCGAGATATGGACTATCGATAATTTACACCTTAGGCTCTGCTTCTAACTTGGGCCCAAATTGTAAAATAGTCTTATCTATTGGCGATTTCGTTCCAATTCACATTCCAAGTAATATTCGGCATGCTAATTACATTGCCGGTTGCCAAATTGCATTATCTCTTATAGTTTCCGAGATATGGACTATCGATAATTTACACCTTAGGCTCTGCTTCTAACTTGAGCCCAAATTGTAAAATGGTCTTATCTATTGGCGATTTCATTCCAATTCACATTCCAAGTAATATTCGGCATGCTAATTACATTGCCGGTTGCCAAATTGCATTATCTCTTATAGTTTCCGAGATATGGACTATCGATAATTTACACCTTAGGCTCTGCTTCTAACTTGGGCCCAAATTGTAAAATGGTCTTATCTATTGGCGATTTCGTTCCAATTCACATTCCAAGTAATATTCGGCATGCTAATTACATTGCCGGTTGCCAAATTGCATTATCTCTTATAGTTTCCGAGATATGGACTATCGATAATTTACACCTTAGGCTCTGCTTCTAACTTGGCCCAAATTGTAAAATCGTCTTATCTGTTGGCGATTTCGTTCCAATTCACATTCCAAGTAATATTCGGCATGCTAATTACATTGCCGGTAGCCAAATTGCATTATCTCTTATAGTTTCCGAGATATGGACTATCGATAATTTACACCTTAGGCTCTGCTTCTAACTTGGGCCCAAATTGTAAAATGGTCTTATCTATTGGATTTCGTTCCAATTCACATTCCAAGTAATATCCGGCATGCTAATTACATTGCCGGTTGCCAAATTGAATTATCTCTTATAGTTTCCGAGATATGGACTATCGATAATTTACACCTTAGTCTCTGCTTCTAACTTGGGCCCAAATTGTAAAATGGTCTTACCTATTGGCGATTTCGTTCCAATTCACATTCCAAGTAATATTCGGCATGCTAATTACATTGCCGGTTGCCAAATTGCATTATCTCTTATAGTTTCCGAGATATGGACTATCGATAATTTACACCTTAGGCTCTGCTTCTAACTTGGGCCCAAATTGTAAAATGGTCTTATCTATTGCCGATTTCGTTCCAATTCACATTCCAAGTAATATTCGGCATGCTAATTACATTGCCGGTTGCCAAATTGCATTATCTCTTTTAGTTTCCGAGATATGGACTATCGATAATTTACACCTTAGGCTCTGCTTCTAACTTGGGCCCAAATTGTAAAATGGTCTTATCTATTGGCGATTTCGTTCCAATTCACATTCCAAGTAATATTCGGCATGCTAATTACATTGCCGGTTGCCAAATTGCATTATCTCTTATAGTTTCCGAGATATGGACTATCGATAATTTACACCTTAGGCTCTGCTTCTAACTTGGGCCCAAATTGTAAAATGGTCTTATCTATTGGCGATTTCATTCCAATTCACATTCCAAGTAATATTCGGCATGCTAATTACATTGCCGGTTGCCAAATTGCATTATCTCTTATAGTTTCCGAGATATGGACTATCGATAATTTACACCTTAGGCTCTGCTTCTAACTTGGGCCCAAATTGTAAAATGGTCTTATCTATTGGCGATTTCGTTCCAATTCACATTCCAAGTAATATTCGGCATGCTAATTACATTGCCGGTTGCCAAATTGCATTATCTCTTATAGTTTCCGAGATATGGACTATCGATAATTTACACCTTAGGCTCTGCTTCTAACTTGGGCCCAAATTGTAAAATGGTCTTATCTATTGGCGATTTCATTCCAATTCACATTCCAAGTAATATTCGGCATGCTAATTACATTGCCGGTTGCCAAATTGCATTATCTCTTATAGTTTCCGAGATATGGACTATCGATAATTTACACCTTAGGCTCTGCTTCTAACTTGGGCCCAAATTGTAAAATGGTCTTATCTATTGGCGATTTCGTTCCAATTCACATTCCAAGTAATATTCGGCATGCTAATTACATTGCCGGTTGCCAAATTGCATTATCTCTTATAGTTTCCGAGATATGGACTATCGATAATTTACACCTTAGGCTCTGCTTCTAACTTGGCCCAAATTGTAAAATCGTCTTATCTATTGGCGATTTCGTTCCAATTCACATTCGAAGTAATATTCGGCATGCTAATTACATTGCCGGTTGCCAAATTGCATTATCTCTTATAGTTTCCGAGATATGGACTATCGATAATTTACACCTTAGGCTCTGCTTCTAACTTGGGCCCAAATTGTAAAATGGTCTTATCTATTGGCGATTTCGTTCCAATTCACATTCCAAGTAATATCCGGCATGCTAATTACATTGCCGGTTGCCAAATTGAATTATCTCGTATAGTTTCCGAGATATGGACTATCGATAATTTACACCTTAGTCTCTGCTTCTAACTTGGGCCCAAATTGTAAAATGGTCTTACCTATTGGCGATTTCGTTCCAATTCACATTCCAAGTAATATTCGGCATGCTAATTACATTGCCGGTTGCCAAATTGCATTATCTCTTATAGTTTCCGAGATATGGACTATCGAAAATTTACACCTTAGGCTCTGCTTCTAACTTGGGCCCAAATTGTAAAATGGTCTTATCTATTGGCGATTTCGTTCCAATTCACATTCCAAGTAATATTCGGCATGCTAATTACATTGCCGGTTGCCAAATTGCATTATCTCTTATAGTTTCCGAGATATGGACTATCGATAATTTACATCTTAGGCTCTGCTTCTAACTTGGGCCCAAATTGTAAAATGGTCTTATCTATTGGCGATTTCGTTCCAATTCACATTCCAAGTAATATTCGGCATGCTAATTACATTGCCGGTTGCCAAATTGCATTATCTCTTATAGTTTCCGAGATATGGACTATCGTTAATTTACACCTTAGGCTCTGCTTCTAACTTGGGCCCAAATAGTAAAATGGTCTTATCTATTGCCGATTTCGTTCCAATTCACATTCCAAGTAATATTCGGCATGCTAATTACATTGCCGGTTGCCAAATTGCATTATCTCTTATAGTTTCCGAGATATGGACTATCGATAATTTACACCTTAGGCTCTGCTTCTAACTTGGGCCCAAATTATAAAATGGTCTTATCTATTGGCGATTTCATTCCAATTCACATTCCAAGTAATATTCGGCATGCTAATTACATTGCCAGTTGCCAAATTGCGTTATCTCTTATAGTTTCCGAGATATGGACTATCGATAATTTACACCTTAGGCTCTGCTTCTAACTTGGGCCCAAATTGTAAAATCGTCTCATCTATTGGCGATTTCGTTCCAATTCACATTCCAAGTAATATTCGGCATGCTAATTACATTGCCGGTTGCCAAATTGCATTATCTCTTATAGTTTCCGAGATATGGACTATCGATAATTTACACCTTAGGCTCTGCTTCTAACTTGGGCCCAAATTGTAAAATGGTCTTATCTATTGGCGATTTCGTTCCAATTCACATTCCAAGTAATATTCGGCATGCTAATTACATTGCCGGTTGCCAAATTGAATTATCTCCTATAGTTTCCGAGATATGGACTATCGATAATTTACACCTTAGGCTCTGCTTCTAACTTGGGCCCAAATTGTAAAATGGTCTTACCTATTGGCGATTTCGTTCCAATTCACATTCCAAGTAATATTCGGCATGCTAATTACATTGCCGGTGGCCAAGTTGCATTATCTCTTATAGTTTCCGAGATATGGACTATCGATAATTTACACCTTAGGCTCTGCTTCTAACTTGGGCCCAAATTGTAAAATGGTCTTATCTATTGGCGATTTCGTTCCAATTCACATTCCAAGTAATATTCGGCATGCTAATTACATTGCCGGTTCCCAAATTGCATTATCTCTTATAGTTTCCGAGATATGGACTATCGATTATTTTTAACCTTAGGCTCTGCTTCTAACTTGTGCCCAAATTGTAAAATGGTCTTATCTATTGGCGATTTCGTTCCAATTCACATTCCAAGTAATATTCGGCATGCTAATTACATTGCCGGTTGCCAAATTGCATTATCTCTTTTAGTTTCCGAGATATGGACTATCGATAATTTACACCTTAGGCTCTGCTTCTAACTTGGGCCCAAATTGTAAAATGGTCTTATCTATTGGCGATTTCGTTCCAATTCACATTCCAAGTAATATTCGGCATGCTAATTACATTGCCGGTTGCCAAATTGCATTATCTCTTATAGTTTCCGAGATATGGACTATCGATTATTTACACCTTAGGCTCTGCTTCTAACTTGGGCCCAAATTGTAAAATGGCCTTATCTATTGGCGATTTCGTTCCAATTCACATTCCAAGTAATATTCGGCATGCTAATTACATTGCCGGTTGCCAAATTGCATTATCTCTTATAGTTTCCGAGATATGGACTATCGATAATTTACACCTTAGGCTCTGCTTCTAACTTGGGCCCAAATTGTAAAATGGTCTTATCTATTGGCGATTTCGTTCCAATTCACATTGCAAGTAATATTCGGCATGCTAATTACATTGCCGGTGGCCAAATTGAATTATCTCTTATAGTTTCCGAGATATGGACTATCGATAATTTACACCTTAGGCTCTGCTTCTAACTTGGGCCCAAATTGTAAAATGGTCTTACCTATTGGCGATTTCGTTCCAATTCACATTCCATGTAATATTCGGCATGCTAATTACATTGCCGGTTGCCAAATTGCATTATCTCTTATAGTTTCCGAGATATGGACTATCGATAATTTACACCTTAGGCTCTGCTTCTAACTTGGGCCCAAATTGTAAAATGGTCTTATCTATTGGCGATTTCGTTCCAATTCACATTCCAAGTAATATTCGGCATGCTAATTACATTGCCGGTTGCCAAATTGCATTATCTCTTATAGTTTCCGAGATATGGACTATTGATAATTTACACCTTAGGCTCTGCTTCTAACTTGGGCCCAAATTGTAAAATGGTCTTATCTATTGGCGATTTCGTTCCAATTCACACTCCAAGTAATATTCGGCATGCTAATTACATTGCCGGTTGCGAAATTGCATTATCTCTTATAGTTTCCGAGATATGGACTATCAATAATTTACACCTTAGGCTCTGCTTCTAACTTGGGCCCAAATTGTAAAATGGTCTTATCTATTGGCGATTTCGTTCCAATTCACATTCCAAGTAATATTCGGCATGCTAATTACATTGCCGGTTGCCAAATTGCATTATCTCTTATAGTTTCCGAGATATGGACTATCGATAATTTACACCTTAGGCTCTGCTTCTAACTTGGGCCCAAATTGTAAAATGGTCTTATCTATTGGCGATCTCGTTCCAATTCACATTCCAAGTAATATTCGGCATGCTAATTACATTGCCGGTTGCCAAATTGCATTATCTCTTATAGTTTCTGAGATATGGACTATCGATTATTTACATCTTAGGCTCTGCTTCTAACTTGGGCCCAAATTGTAAAATGGTCTTATCTGTTGGCGATTTCGTTCCAATTCACATTCCAAGTAATATTCGGCATGCTAATTACATTGCCGGTTGCCAAATTGCATTATCTCTTATAGTTTCCGAGATATGAACTATCGATAATTTACACCTTAGGCTCTGCTTCTAACTTGGGCCCAAATTGTAAAATGGTCTTATCTATTGGCGATTTCGTTCCAATTCACATTCCAAGTAATATTCGGCATGCTAATTACATTGCCGGTTGCCAAATTGCATTATCTCTTATAGTTTCCGAGATATGGACTATCGATAATTTACACCTTAGGCTCTGCTTCTAACTTGGGCCCAAATTGTAAAATGGTCTTATCTATTGCCGATTTCGTTCCAATTCACATTCCAAGTAATATTCGGCATGCTAATTACATTGCCGGTTGCCAAATTGCATTATCTCTTATAGTTTCCGAGATATGGACTATCGATAATTTACACCTTAGGCTCTGCTTCTAACTTGGGCCCAAATTGTAAAATGGTCTTATCTATTGGCGATTTCGTTCCAATTCACATTCCAATTAATATTCGGCATGCTAATTACATTGCCGGTTGCCAAATTGCATTATCTCTTATAGTTTCCGAGATATGGACTATCGACAATTTACACCTTAGGCTCTGCTTCTAACTTGGGCCCAAATTGTAAAATGGTCTTATCTATTGCCGATTTCGTTCCAATTCACATTCCAAGTAATATTCGGCATGCTAATTACATTGCCGGTTGCCAAATTGCATTATCTCTTATAGTTTCCGAGATATGGACTATCGATAATTTACACCTTAGGCTCTGCTTCTAACTTGGGCCCAAATTGTAAAATGGTCTTATCTATTGGCGATTTCATTCCAATTCACATTCCAAGTAATATTCGGCATGCTAATTACATTGCCGGTTGCCAAATTGCATTATCTCTTATAGTTTCCGAGATATGGACTATCGATAATTTACACCTTAGGCTCTGCTTCTAACTTGGGCCCAAATTGTAAAATGGTCTTATCTATTGGCGATTTCGTTCCAATTCACATTCCAAGTAATATTCGGCATGCTAATTACATTGCCGGTTGCCAAATTGCATTATCTCTTATAGTTTCCGAGATATGGACTATCGATAATTTACACCTTAGGCTCTGCTTCTAACTTGGCCCAAATTGTAAAATCGTCTTATCTATTGGCGATTTCGTTCCAATTCACATTCCAAGTAATATTCGGCATGCTAATTACATTGCCGGTTGCCAAATTGCATTATCTCTTATAGTTTCCGAGATATGGACTATCGATAATTTACACCTTAGGCTCTGCTTCTAACTTGGGCCCAAATTGTAAAATGGTCTTATCTATTGGCGATTTCGTTCCAATTCACATTCCAAGTAATATCCGGCATGCTAATTACATTGCCGGTTGCCAAATTGAATTATCTCTTATAGTTTCCGAGATATGGACTATCGATAATTTACACCTTAGGCTCTGCTTCTAACTTGGGCCCAAATTGTAAAATGGTCTTACCTATTGGCGATTTCGTTCCAATTCACATTCCAAGTAATATTCGGCATGCTAATTACATTGCCGGTTGCCAAATTGCATTATCTCTTATAGTTTCCGAGATATGGACTATCGATAATTTACACCTTAGGCTCTGCTTCTAACTTGGGCCCAAATTGTAAAATGGTCTTATCTATTGGCGATTTCGTTCAATTCACATTCCAAGTAATATTCGGCATGCCAATTACATTGCCGGTTGCCAAATTGCATTATCTCTTATAGTTTCCGAGATATGGACTATCGATAATTTACACCTTAGGCTCTGCTTCTAACTTGGGCCCAAATTGTAAAATGGTCTTATCTATTGGCGATTTCGTTCCAATTCACATTCCAAGTAATATTCGGCATGCTAATTACATTGCCGGTTGCCAAATTGCATTATCTCTTATAGTTTCCGAGATATGGACTATCGATAATTTACACCTTAGGCTCTGCTTCTAACTTGGGCCCAAATTGTAAAATGGTCTTATCTATTGGCGATTTCGTTCCAATTCACATTCCAAGTAATATTCGGCATGGTAATTACATTGCCGGTTGCCAAATTGCATTATCTCTTATAGTTTCCGAGATATGGACTATTGATAATTTACACCTTAGGCTCTGCTTCTAACTTGGGCCCAAATTGTAAAATGGTCTTATCTATTGGCGATTTCGTTCCAATTCACACTCCAAGTAATATTCGGCATGCTAATTACATTGCCGGTTGCCAAATTGCATTATCTCTTATAGTTTCCGAGATATGGACTATCAATAATTTACACCTTAGGCTCTGCTTCTAACTTGGGCCCAAATTGTAAAATGGTCTTATCTATTGGCGATTTCGTTCCAATTCACATTCCAAGTAATATTCGGCATGCTAATTACATTGCCGGTTGCCAAATTGCATTATCTCTTATAGTTTCCGAGATATGGACTATCGATAATTTACACCTTAGGCTCTGCTTCTAACTTGGGCCCAAATTGTAAAATGGTCTTATCTATTGGCGATCTCGTTCCAATTCACATTCCAAGTAATATTCGGCATGCTAATTACATTGCCGGTTGCCAAATTGCATTATCTCTTATAGTTTCTGAGATATGGACTATCGATTATTTACATCTTAGGCTCTACTTCTAACTTGGGCCCAAATTGTAAAATGGTCTTATCTATTGGCGATTTCGTTCCAATTCACATTCCAAGTAATATTCGGCATGCTAATTACATTACCGGTTGCCAAATTGCATTATCTCTTATAGTTTCCGAGATATGAACTATCGATAATTTGCACCTTAGGCTCTGCTTCTAACTTGGGCCCAAATTGTAAAATGGTCTTATCTATTGGCGATTTCGTTCCAATTCACATTCCAAGTAATATTCGGCATGCTAATTACATTGCCGGTTGCCAAATTGTATTATCTCTTATAGTTTCCGAGATATGGACTATCGATAATTTACACCTTAGGCTCTGCTTCTAACTTGGGCCCAAATTGTAAAATGGTCTTATCTATTGCCGATTTCGTTCCAATTCACATTCCAAGTAATATTCGGCATGCTAATTACATTGCCGGTTGCCAAATTGCATTATCTCTTATAGTTTCCGAGATATGGACTATCGATAATTTACACCTTAGGCTCTGCTTCTAACTTGGGCCCAAATTGTAAAATGGTCTTATCTATTGGCGATTTCGTTCCAATTCACATTCCAAGTAATATTCGGCATGCTAATTACATTGCCGGTTGCCAAATTGCATTATCTCTTATAGTTTCCGAGATATGGACTATCGATAATTTACACCTTAGGCTCTGCTTCTAACTTGGGCCCAAATTGTAAAATGGTCTTATCTATTGCCGATTTCGTTCCAATTCACATTCCAAGTAATATTCGGCATGCTAATTACATTGCCGGTTGCCAAATTGCATTATCTCTTATAGTTTCCGAGATATGGACTATCGATAATTTACACCTTAGGCTCTGCTTCTAACTTGGGCCCAAATTGTAAAATGGTCTTATCTATTGGCGATTTCATTCCAATTCACATTCCAAGTAATATTCGGCATGCTAATTACATTGCCGGTTGCCAAATTGCATTATCTCTTATAGTTTCCGAGATATGGACTATCGATAATTTACACCTTAGGCTCTGCTTCTAACTTGGGCCCAAATTGTAAAATGGTCTTATCTATTGGCGATTTCGTTCCAATTCACATTCCAAGTAATATTCGGCATGCTAATTACATTGCCGGTTGCCAAATTGCATTATCTCTTATAGTTTCCGAGATATGGACTATCGATAATTTACACCTTAGGCTCTGCTTCTAACTTGGCCCAAATTGTAAAATCGTCTTATCTATTGGCGATTTCGTTCCAATTCACATTCCAAGTAATATTCGGCATGCTAATTACATTGCCGGTTGCCAAATTGCATTATCTCTTATAGTTTCCGAGATATGGACTATCGATAATTTACACCTTAGGCTCTGCTTCTAACTTGGGCCCAAATTGTAAAATGGTCTTATCTATTGGCGATTTCGTTCCAATTCACATTCCAAGTAATATCCGGCATGCTAATTACATTGCCGGTTGCCAAATTGAATTATCTCTTATAGTTTCCGAGATATGGACTATCGATAATTTACACCTTAGGCTCTGCTTCTAACTTGGGCCCAAATTGTAAAATGGTCTTACCTATTGGCGATTTCGTTCCAATTCACATTCCAAGTAATATTCGGCATGCTAATTACATTGCCGGTTGCCAAATTGCATTATCTCTTATAGTTTCCGAGATATGGACTATCGATAATTTACACCTTAGGCTCTGCTTCTAACTTGGGCCCAAATTGTAAAATGGTCTTACCTATTGGCGATTTCGTTCCAATTCACATTCCAAGTAATATTCGGCATGCTAATTACATTGCCGTTTGCCAAATTGCATTATCTCTTATAGTTTCCGAGATATGGACTATCGATAATTTACACCTTAGGCTCTGCTTCTAACTTGGGCCCAAATTGTAAAATGGCCTTATCTATTGGCGATTTCGTTCCAATTCACATTCCAAGTAATATTCGGCATGCTAATTACATTGCCGGTTGCCAAATTGCATTATCTCTTATAGTTTCCGAGATATGGACTATCGATAATTTACACCTTAGGCTCTGCTTCTAACTTGGGCCCAAATTGTAAAATGGTCTTATCTATTGGCGATTTCGTTCCAATTCACATTCCAAGTAATATTCGGCATGCTAATTACATTGCCGGTGGCCAAATTGAATTATCTCTTATAGTTTCCGAGATATGGACTATCGATAATTTACACCTTAGGCTCTGCTTCTAACTTGGGCCCAAATTGTAAAATGGTCTTACCTATTGGCGATTTCGTTCCAATTCACATTCCATGTAATATTCGGCATGCTAATTACATTGCCTCTTGCCAAATTGCATTATCTCTTATAGTTTCCGAGATATGGACTATCGATAATTTACACCTTAGGCTCTGCTTCTAACTTGGGCCCAAATTGTAAAATGGTCTTATCTATTGGCGATTTCGTTCCAATTCACATTCCAAGTAATATTCGGCATGCTAATTACATTGCCGGTTGCCAAATTGCATTATCTCTTTTAGTTTCCGAGATATGGACTATCGATAATTTACACCTTAGGCTCTGCTTCTAACTTGGGCCCAAATTGTAAAATGGTCTTATCTATTGGCGATTTCGTTCCAATTCACATTCCAAGTAATATTCGGCATGCTAATTACATTGCGGGTTGCCAAATTGCATTATCTCTTATAGTTTCCGAGATATGGACTATCGATAATTTACACCTTAGGCTCTGCTTCTAACTTGGGCCCAAATTGTAAAATGGCCTTATCTATTGGCGATTTCGTTCCAATTCACATTCCAAGTAATATTCGGCATGCTAATTACATTGCCGGTTGCCAAATTGCATTATCTCTTATAGTTTCCGAGATATGGACTATCGATAATTTACACCTTAGGCTCTGCTTCAAACTTGGGCCCAAATTGTAAAATGGTCTTATCTATTGGCGATTTCGTTCCAATTCACATTCCAAGTAATATTCGGCATGCTAATTACATTGCCGGTGGCCAAATTGAATTATCTCTTATAGTTTCCGAGATATGGACTATCGATAATTTACACCTTAGGCTCTGCTTCTAACTTGGGCCCAAATTGTAAAATGGTCTTACCTATTGGCGATTTCGTTCCAATTCACATTCCATGTAATATTCGGCATGCTAATTACATTGCCGGTTGCCAAATTGCATTATCTCTTATAGTTTCCGAGATATGGACTATCGATTATTTACACCTTAGGCTCTGCTTCTAACTTGGGCCCAAATTGTAAAATGGTCTTATCTATTGGCGATTTCGTTCCAATTCACATTCCAAGTAATATTCGGCATGCTAATTACATTGCCGGTTGCCAAATTGCATTATCTCTTATAGTTTCCGAGATATGGACTATCGATAATTTACACCTTAGGCTCTGCTTCTAACTTGGGCCCAAATTGTAATATGGTCTTATCTATTGGCGATTTCGTTCCAATTCACATTCCAAGTAATATTCGGCATGCTAATTACATTGCCGGTTGCCAAATTGCATTATCTCTTATAGTTTCCGAGATATGGACTATCGATAATTTACACCTTAGGCTCTGCTTCTAACTTGGGCCCAAATTGTAAAATGGTCTTATCTATTGGCGATTTCGTTCCAATTCACATTCCAAGTAATATTCGGCATGCTAATTACATTGCCGGTTGCCAAATTGCATTTTCTCTTATAGTTTCCGAGATATGGACTATCGATAATTTACACCTTAGGCTCTGCTTCTAACTTGGGCCCAAATTGTAAAATGGTCTTATCTATTGGCGATTTCGTTCCAATTCACATTCCAAGTAATATTCGGCATGCTAATTACATTGCCGGTTGCCAAATTGCATTATCTCTTATAGTTTCCGAGATATGGACTATCGATAATTTACACCTTAGGCTCTGCTTCTAACTTGGGCCCAAATTGTAAAATGGTCTTATCTATTGGCGATTTCGTTCCAATTCACATTCCAAGTAATATTCGGCATGCTAACTACATTGCCGGGTGCCAAATTGCATTATCTCTTATAATTTCCGAGATATGGACTATCGATAATTTACACCTTAGGCTCTGCTTCTAACTTGGGCCCAAATTGTAAAATGGTCTTATCTATTGGCGATTTCGTTCCAATTCACACTCCAAGTAATATTCGGCATGCTAATTATATTGCCGGTTGCGAAATTGCATTATCTCTTATAGTTTCCGAGATATGGTCTATCCATAATTTACACCTTAGGCTCTGCTTCTAACTTGGGCCCAAATTGTAAAATGGTCTTATCTATTGGCGATTTCGTTCCAATTCACATTCCTAGTAATATTCGGCATGCTAATTACTTTGCCGGTTGCCAAATTGCATTATCTCTTATAGTTTCCGAGATATGGACTATCGATAATTTACACCTTAGGCTCTGCTTCTAACTTGGGCCCAAATTGTAAAATGGCCTTATCTATTGGCGATTTCGTTCCAATTCACATTCCAAGTAATATTCGGCATGGTAATTACATTGCCGGTTGCCAAATTGCATTATCTCTTATAGTTTCCGAGATATGAACTATCGATAATTTACACCTTAGGCTCTGCTTCTAACTTGGGCCCAAATTGTAAAATGGTCTTATCTATTGGCGATTTCGTTGCAATTCACATTCCAAGTAATATTCGGCATGCTAATTACATTGCCGGTTGCCAAATTGCATTATCTCTTATAGTTTCCGAGATATGGACTATCGATAATTTACACCTCAGGCTCTGCTTCTAACTTGGGCCCAAATTGTAAAATGGTCTTATCTATTGGCGATTTCGTTCCAATTCACATTCCAAATAGTATTCGGCATGCTAATTACATTGCCGGTTGCCAAATTGCATTATCTCTTATAGTTTCCGAGATATGGACTATCGATAATTTACACCTTAGGCTCTGCTTCTAACTTGGGCCCAAATTGTAAAATGGCCTTATCTATTGGCGATTTCGTTCCAATTCACATTCCAAGTAATATTCGGCATGCTAATTACATTGCCGGTTGCCAAATTGCATTATCTCTTATAGTTTCTGAGATATGGACTATCGATTATTTACATCTTAGGCTCTGCTTCTAACTTGGGCCCAAATTGTAAAATGGTCTTATCTATTGCCAATTTCGCTCCAATTCACATTCCAAGTAGTATTCGGCATGCTAATTACATTGCCGGTTGCCAAATTGCATTATCTCTTATAGTTTCCGAGATATGGACCATCGATAATTTACACCTTAGGCTCTGCTTCTAACTTGGGCCCAAATCGTAAAATGGTCTTATCTATTGGCGATTTCGTTCCAATACACATTCCGAGTAATATTCGGCATGCTAATTACATTGCCGGTTGCCAAATTGCATTATCTCTTATAGTTCCCGAGATATGGACTATCGATAATTTACACCTTAGGCTCTGCTTCTAACTTGGGCCCAAATTGTAAAATGGTCTTATCTATTGCCGATTTCGTTCCAATTCACATTCCAAGTAATATTCGGCCTGCTAATTACATTGCCGGTTGCCAAATTGCATTATCTCTTATAGTTTCCGAGATATGGACTATCGATAATTTACACCTTAGGCTCTGCTTCTAACTTGAGCCCAAATTGTAAAATGGTCTTATCTATTGGCGATTTCTTTCCAATTCACATTCCAAGTAATATTCGGCATGCTAATTACATTGCCGGTTGCCAAATTGCATTATCTCTTATAGTTTCCGAGATATGGACTATCGATAATTTACACCTTAGGCTCTGCTTCTAACTTGGGCCCAAATTGTAAAATGGTCTTATCTATTGGCGATTTCGTTCCAATTTACATTCCAAGTAATATTCGGCATGCTAATTACATTGCCGGTTGCCAAATTGCATTATCTCTTATAGTTTCCGAGATATGGATTATCGATAATTTACACCTTAGGCTCTGCTTCTAACTTGGCCCAAACTGTAAAATCGTCTTATCTATTGGCGATTTCGTTCCAATTCACATTCCAAGTAATATTCGGCATGCTAATTACATTGCCGGTTGCCAAATTGCATTATCTCTTATAGTTTCCGAGATATGGACTATCGATAATTTACACCTTAGGCTCTGCTTCTAACTTGGGCCCAAATTGTAAAATGGTCTTATCTATTGGCGATTTCGTTCCAATTCACATTCCAAGTAATATCCGGCATGCTAATTACATTGCCGGTTGCCAAATTGAATTATCTCTTATAGTTTCCGAGATATGGACTATCGATAATTTACACCTTAGTCTCTGCTTCTAACTTGGGCCCAAATTGTTAAATGGTCTTACCTATTGGCGATTTCGTTCCAATTCACATTCCAAGTAATATTCGGCATGCTAATTACATTGCCGGTTGCCAAATTGCATTATCTCTTATAGTTTCCGAGATATGGACTATCGATAATTTACACCTTAGGCTCTGCTTCTAACTTGGGCCCAAATTGTAAAATGGTCTTATCTATTGGCGATTTCGTTCCAATTCACATTCCAAGTAATATTCGGCATGCTAATTATATTGCCGGTTGCCAAATTGCATTATCTCTTATAGTTTCCGAGATATGGACTATCGATAATTTACATCTTAGGCTCTGCTTCTAACTTGGGCCCAAATTGTAAAATGGCCTTATCTATTGGCGATTTCGTTCCAATTCACATTCCAAGTAATATTCGGCATGCTAATTACATTGCCGGTTGCCAAATTGCATTATCTCTTATAGTTTCCGAGATATGGACTATCGTTAATTTACACCTTAGGCTCTGCTTCTAACTTGGGCCCAAATTGTAAAATGGTCTTATCTATTGCCGATTTCGTTCCAATTCACATTCCAAGTAATATTCGGCATGCTAATTACATTGCCGGTTGCCAAATTGCATTATCTCTTATAGTTCCCGAGATATGGACTATCGATAATTTACACCTTAGGCTCTGCTTCTAACTTGGGCCCAAATTGTAAAATGGTCTTATCTATTGGCGATTTCATTCCAATTCACATTCCAAGTAATATTCGGCATGCTAATTACATTGCCAGTTGCCAAATTGCATTATCTCTTATAGTTTCCGAGATATGGACTATCGATTATTTACACCTTAGGCTCTGCTTCTAACTTGGGCCCAAATTGTAAAATGGTCTTATCTATTGGCGATTTCGTTCCAATTCACATTCCAAGTAATATTCGGCATGCTAATTACATTGCCGGTTGCCAAATTGAATTATCTCCTATAGTTTCCGAGATATGGACTATCGATAATTTATACCTTAGGCTCTGCTTCTAACTTGGGCCCAAATTGTAAAATGGTCTTACCTATTGGCGATTTCGTTCCAATTCACATTCCAAGTAATATTCGGCATGCTAATTACATTGCCGGTGGCCAAGTTGCATTATCTCTTATAGTTTCCGAGATATGGACTATCGATAATTTACACCTTAGGCTCTGCTTCTAACTTGGGCCCAAATTGTAAAATGGTCTTATCTATTGGCGATTTCGTTCCAATTCACATTCCAAGTAATATTCGGCATGCTAATTACATTGCCGGTTCCCAAATTGCATTATCTCTTATAGTTTCCGAGATATGGACTATCGATTATTTTTAACCTTAGGCTCTGCTTCTAACTTGGGCCCAACTTGTAAAATGGTCTTATCTATTGGCGATTTCGTTCCAATTCACAATCCAAGTAATATTCGGCATGCTAATTACATTGCCGGTTGCCAAATTGCATTATCTCTTTTAGTTTCCGAGATATGGACTATCGATAATTTACACCTTAGGCTCTGCTTCTAACTTGGGCCCAAATTGTAAAATGGTCTTATTTATTGGCGATTTCGTTCCAATTCACATTCCAAGTAATATTCGGCATGCTAATTACATTGCCGGTTGCCAAATTGCATTATCTCTTATAGTTTCCGAGATATGGACTATCGATAATTTACACCTTAGGCTCTGCTTCTAACTTGGGCCCAAATTGTAATATGGTCTTATCTATTGGCGATTTCGTTCCAATTCACATTCCAAGTAATATTCGGCATGCTAATTACATTGCCGGTTGCCAAATTGCATTATCTCTTATAGTTTCCGAGATATGGACTATCGATAATTTACACCTTAGGCTCTGCTTCTAACTTGGGCCCAAATTGTAAAATGGTCTTATCTATTGGCGATTTCGTTCCAATTCACATTCCAAGTAATATTCGGCATGCTAATTACATTGCCGGTTGCCAAATTGCATTTTCTCTTATAGTTTCCGAGATATGGACTATCGATAATTTACACCTTAGGCTCTGCTTCTAACTTGGGCCCAAATTGTAAAATGGTCTTATCTATTGGCGATTTCGTTCCAATTCACATTCCAAGTAATATTCGGCATGCTAATTACATTGCCGGTTGCCAAATTGCATTATCTCTTATAGTTTCCGAGATATGGACTATCGATAATTTACACCTTAGGCTCTGCTTCTAACTTGGGCCCAAATTGTAAAATGGTCTTATCTATTGGCGATTTCGTTCCAATTCACATTCCAAGTAATATTCGGCATGCTAACTACATTGCCGGGTGCCAAATTGCATTATCTCTTATAATTTCCGAGATATGGACTATCGATAATTTACACCTTAGGCTCTGCTTCTAACTTGGGCCCAAATTGTAATATGGTCTTATCTATTGGCGATTTCGTTCCAATTCACACTCCAAGTAATATTCGGCATGCTAATTATATTGCCGGTTGCGAAATTGCATTATCTCTTATAGTTTCCGAGATATGGTCTATCCATAATTTACACCTTAGGCTCTGCTTCTAACTTGGGCCCAAATTGTAAAATGGTCTTATCTATTGGCGATTTCGTTCCAATTCACATTCCTAGTAATATTCGGCATGCTAATTACTTTGCCGGTTGCCAAATTGCATTATCTCTTATAGTTTCCGAGATATGGACTATCGATAATTTACACCTTAGGCTCTGCTTCTAACTTGGGCCCAAATTGTAAAATGGCCTTATCTATTGGCGATTTCGTTCCAATTCACATTCCAAGTAATATTCGGCATGGTAATTACATTGCCGGTTGCCAAATTGCATTATCTCTTATAGTTTCCGAGATATGAACTATCGATAATTTACACCTTAGGCTCTGCTTCTAACTTGGGCCCAAATTGTAAAATGGTCTTATCTATTGGCGATTTCGTTGCAATTCACATTCCAAGTAATATTCGGCATGCTAATTACATTGCCGGTTGCCAAATTGCATTATCTCTTATAGTTTCCGAGATATGGACTATCGATAATTTACACCTCAGGCTCTGCTTCTAACTTGGGCCCAAATTGTAAAATGGTCTTATCTATTGGCGATTTCGTTCCAATTCACATTCCAAATAGTATTCGGCATGCTAATTACATTGCCGGTTGCCAAATTGCATTATCTCTTATAGTTTCCGAGATATGGACTATCGATAATTTACACCTTAGGCTCTGCTTCTAACTTGGGCCCAAATTGTAAAATGGCCTTATCTATTGGCGATTTCGTTCCAATTCACATTCCAAGTAATATTCGGCATGCTAATTACATTGCCGGTTGCCAAATTGCATTATCTCTTATAGTTTCTGAGATATGGACTATCGATTATTTACATCTTAGGCTCTGCTTCTAACTTGGGCCCAAATTGTAAAATGGTCTTATCTATTGCCAATTTCGTTCCAATTCACATTCCAAGTAGTATTCGGCATGCTAATTACATTGCCGGTTGCCAAATTGCATTATCTCTTATAGTTTCCGAGATATGGACCATCGATAATTTACACCTTAGGCTCTGCTTCTAACTTGGGCCCAAATTGTAAAATGGTCTTATCTATTGGCGATTTCGTTCCAATACACATTCCAAGTAATATTCGGCATGCTAATTACATTGCCGGTTGCCAAATTGCATTATCTCTTATAGTTTCCGAGATATGGACTATCGATAATTTACACCTTAGGCTCTGCTTCTAACTTGAGCCCAAATTGTAAAATGGTCTTATCTATTGGCGATTTCTTTCCAATTCACATTCCAAGTAATATTCGGCATGCTAATTACATTGCCGGTTGCCAAATTGCATTATCTCTTATAGTTTCCGAGATATGGACTATCGATAATTTACACCTTAGGCTCTGCTTCTAACTTGGGCCCAAATTGTAAAATGGTCTTATCTATTGGCGATTTCGTTCCAATTTACATTCCAAGTAATATTCGGCATGCTAATTACATTGCCGGTTGCCAAATTGCATTATCTCTTATAGTTTCCGAGATATGGACTATCGATAATTTACACCTTAGGCTCTGCTTCTAACTTGGCCCAAATTGTAAAATCGTCTTATCTATTGGCGATTTCGTTCCAATTCACATTCCAAGTAATATTCGGCATGCTAATTACATTGCCGGTTGCCAAATTGCATTATCTCTTATAGTTTCCGAGATATGGACTATCGATAATTTACACCTTAGGCTCTGCTTCTAACTTGGGCCCAAATTGTAAAATGGTCTTATCTATTGGCGATTTCGTTCCAATTCACATTCCAAGTAATATCCGGCATGCTAATTACATTGCCGGTTGCCAAATTGAATTATCTCTTATAGTTTCCGAGATATGGACTATCGATAATTTACACCTTAGTCTCTGCTTCTAACTTGGGCCCAAATTGTTAAATGGTCTTACCTATTGGCGATTTCGTTCCAATTCACATTCCAAGTAATATTCGGCATGCTAATTACATTGCCGGTTGCCAAATTGCATTATCTCTTATAGTTTCCGAGATATGGACTATCGATAATTTACACCTTAGGCTCTGCTTCTAACTTGGGCCCAAATTGTAAAATGGTCTTATCTATTGGCGATTTCGTTCCAATTCACATTCCAAGTAATATTCGGCATGCTAATTATATTGCCGGTTGCCAAATTGCATTATCTCTTATAGTTTCCGAGATATGGACTATCGATAATTTACATCTTAGGCTCTGCTTCTAACTTGGGCCCAAATTGTAAAATGGCCTTATCTATTGGCGATTTCGTTCCAATTCACATTCCAAGTAATATTCGGCATGCTAATTACATTGCCGGTTGCCAAATTGCATTATCTCTTATAGTTTCCGAGATATGGACTATCGTTAATTTACACCTTAGGCTCTGCTTCTAACTTGGGCCCAAATTGTAAAATGGTCTTATCTATTGCCGATTTCGTTCCAATTCACATTCCAAGTAATATTCGGCATGCTAATTACATTGCCGGTTGCCAAATTGCATTATCTCTTATAGTTCCCGAGATATGGACTATCGATAATTTACACCTTAGGCTCTGCTTCTAACTTGGGCCCAAATTGTAAAATGGTCTTATCTATTGGCGATTTCATTCCAATTCACATTCCAAGTAATATTCGGCATGCTAATTACATTGCCAGTTGCCAAATTGCATTATCTCTTATAGTTTCCGAGATATGGACTATCGATAATTTACACCTTAGGCTCTGCTTCTAACTTGGGCCCAAATTGTAAAATGGTCTTATCTATTGGCGATTTCGTTCCAATTCACATTCCAAGTAATATTCGGCATGCTAATTACATTGCCGGTTGCCAAATTGAATTATCTCCTATAGTTTCCGAGATATGGACTATCGATAATTTATACCTTAGGCTCTGCTTCTAACTTGGGCCCAAATTGTAAAATGGTCTTACCTATTGGCGATTTCGTTCCAATTCACATTCCAAGTAATATTCGGCATGCTAATTACATTGCCGGTGGCCAAGTTGCATTATCTCTTATAGTTTCCGAGATATGGACTATCGATAATTTACACCTTAGGCTCTGCTTCTAACTTGGGCCCAAATTGTAAAATGGTCTTATCTATTGGCGATTTCGTTCCAATTCACATTCCAAGTAATATTCGGCATGCTAATTACATTGCCGGTTCCCAAATTGCATTATCTCTTATAGTTTCCGAGATATGGACTATCGATTATTTTTAACCTTAGGCTCTGCTTCTAACTTGGGCCCAACTTGTAAAATGGTCTTATCTATTGGCGATTTCGTTCCAATTCACATTCCAAGTAATATTCGGCATGCTAATTACATTGCCGGTTGCCAAATTGCATTATCTCTTTTAGTTTCCGAGATATGGACTATCGATAATTTACACCTTAGGCTCTGCTTCTAACTTGGGCCCAAATTGTAAAATGGTCTTATTTATTGGCGATTTCGTTCCAATTCACATTCCAAGTAATATTCGGCATGCTAATTACATTGCCGGTTGCCAAATTGCATTATCTCTTATAGTTTCCGAGATATGGACTATCGATAATTTACACCTTAGGCTCTGCTTCTAACTTGGGCCCAAATTGTAAAATGGTCTTATCTATTGCCGATTTCGTTCCAATTCACATTCCAAGTAATATTCGGCATGCTAATTACATTGCCGGTTGCCAAATTGCATTATCTCTTATAGTTTCCGAGATATGGACTATCGATAATTTACACCTTAGGCTCTGCTTCTAACTTGGGCCCAAATTGTAAAATAGTCTTATCTATTGGCGATTTCGTTCCAATTCACATTCCAAGTAATATTCGGCATGCTAATTACATTGCCGGTTGCCAAATTGCATTATCTCTTATAGTTTCCGAGATATGGACTATCGATAATTTACACCTTAGGCTCTGCTTCTAACTTGAGCCCAAATTGTAAAATGGTCTTATCTATTGGCGATTTCATTCCAATTCACATTCCAAGTAATATTCGGCATGCTAATTACATTGCCGGTTGCCAAATTGCATTATCTCTTTTAGTTTCCGAGATATGGACTATCGATAATTTACACCTTAGGCTCTGCTTCTAACTTGGGCCCAAATTGTAAAATGGTCTTATTTATTGGCGATTTCGTTCCAATTCACATTCCAAGTAATATTCGGCATGCTAATTACATTGCCGGTTGCCAAATTGCATTATCTCTTATAGTTTCCGAGATATGGACTATCGATAATTTACACCTTAGGCTCTGCTTCTAACTTGGGCCCAAATTGTAAAATGGTCTTATCTATTGCCGATTTCGTTCCAATTCACATTCCAAGTAATATTCGGCATGCTAATTACATTGCCGGTTGCCAAATTGCATTATCTCTTATAGTTTCCGAGATATGGACTATCGATAATTTACACCTTAGGCTCTGCTTCTAACTTGGGCCCAAATTGTAAAATAGTCTTATCTATTGGCGATTTCGTTCCAATTCACATTCCAAGTAATATTCGGCATGCTAATTACATTGCCGGTTGCCAAATTGCATTATCTCTTATAGTTTCCGAGATATGGACTATCGATAATTTACACCTTAGGCTCTGCTTCTAACTTGAGCCCAAATTGTAAAATGGTCTTATCTATTGGCGATTTCATTCCAATTCACATTCCAAGTAATATTCGGCATGCTAATTACATTGCCGGTTGCCAAATTGCATTATCTCTTATAGTTTCCGAGATATAGACTATCGATAATTTACACCTTAGGCTCTGCTTCTAACTTGGGCCCAAATTGTAAAATGGTCTTATCTATTGGCGATTTCGTTCCAATTCACATTCCAAGTAATATTCGGCATGCTAATTACATTGCCGGTTGCCAAATTGCATTATCTCTTATAGTTTCCGAGATATGGACTATCGATAATTTACACCTTAGGCTCTGCTTCTAACTTGGCTCAAATTGTAAAATCGTCTTATCTGTTGGCGATTTCGTTCCAATTCACATTCCAAGTAATATTCGGCATGCTAATTACATTGCCGGTAGCCAAATTGCATTATCTCTTATAGTTTCCGAGATATGGACTATCGATAATTTACACCTTAGGCTCTGCTTCTAACTTGGGCCCAAATTGTAAAATGGTCTTATCTATTGGCGATTTCGTTCCAATTCACATTCCAAGTAATATTCGGCATGCTAATTACATTGCCGGTGGCCAAGTTGCATTATCTCTTATAGTTTCCGAGATATGGACTATCGATAATTTACACCTTAGGCTCTGCTTCTAACTTGGGCCCAAATTGTAAAATGGTCTTATCTATTGGCGATTTCGTTCCAATTCACATTCCAAGTAATATTCGGCATGCTAATTACATTGCCGGTTCCCAAATTGCATTATCTCTTATAGTTTCCGAGATATGGACTATCGATTATTTTTAACCTTAGGCTCTGCTTCTAACTTGGGCCCAACTTGTAAAATGGTCTTATCTATTGGCGATTTCGTTCCAATTCACATTCCAAGTAATATTCGGCATGCTAATTACATTGCCGGTTGCCAAATTGCATTATCTCTTTTAGTTTCCGAGATATGGACTATCGATAATTTACACCTTAGGCTCTGCTTCTAACTTGGGCCCAAATTGTAAAATGGTCTTATTTATTGGCGATTTCGTTCCAATTCACATTCCAAGTAATATTCGGCATGCTAATTACATTGCCGGTTGCCAAATTGCATTATCTCTTATAGTTTCCGAGATATGGACTATCGATAATTTACACCTTAGGCTCTGCTTCTAACTTGGGCCCAAATTGTAAAATGGTCTTATCTATTGCCGATTTCGTTCCAATTCACATTCCAAGTAATATTCGGCATGCTAATTACATTGCCGGTTGCCAAATTGCATTATCTCTTATAGTTTCCGAGATATGGACTATCGATAATTTACACCTTAGGCTCTGCTTCTAACTTGGGCCCAAATTGTAAAATAGTCTTATCTATTGGCGATTTCGTTCCAATTCACATTCCAAGTAATATTCGGCATGCTAATTACATTGCCGGTTGCCAAATTGCATTATCTCTTATAGTTTCCGAGATATGGACTATCGATAATTTACACCTTAGGCTTTGCTTCTAACTTGAGCCCAAATTGTAAAATGGTCTTATCTATTGGCGATTTCATTCCAATTCACATTCCAAGTAATATTCGGCATGCTAATTACATTGCCGGTTGCCAAATTGCATTATCTCTTTTAGTTTCCGAGATATGGACTATCGATAATTTACACCTTAGGCTCTGCTTCTAACTTGGGCCCAAATTGTAAAATGGTCTTATTTATTGGCGATTTCGTTCCAATTCACATTCCAAGTAATATTCGGCATGCTAATTACATTGCCGGTTGCCAAATTGCATTATCTCTTATAGTTTCCGAGATATGGACTATCGATAATTTACACCTTAGGCTCTGCTTCTAACTTGGGCCCAAATTGTAAAATGGTCTTATCTATTGCCGATTTCGTTCCAATTCACATTCCAAGTAATATTCGGCATGCTAATTACATTGCCGGTTGCCAAATTGCATTATCTCTTATAGTTTCCGAGATATGGACTATCGATAATTTACACCTTAGGCTCTGCTTCTAACTTGGGCCCAAATTGTAAAATAGTCTTATCTATTGGCGATTTCGTTCCAATTCACATTCCAAGTAATATTCGGCATGCTAATTACATTGCCGGTTGCCAAATTGCATTATCTCTTATAGTTTCCGAGATATGGACTATCGATAATTTACACCTTAGGCTCTGCTTCTAACTTGAGCCCAAATTGTAAAATGGTCTTATCTATTGGCGATTTCATTCCAATTCACATTCCAAGTAATATTCGGCATGCTAATTACATTGCCGGTTGCCAAATTGCATTATCTCTTATAGTTTCCGAGATATAGACTATCGATAATTTACACCTTAGGCTCTGCTTCTAACTTGGGCCCAAATTGTAAAATGGTCTTATCTATTGGCGATTTCGTTCCAATTCACATTCCAAGTAATATTCGGCATGCTAATTACATTGCCGGTTGCCAAATTGCATTATCTCTTATAGTTTCCGAGATATGGACTATCGATAATTTACACCTTAGGCTCTGCTTCTAACTTGGCCCAAATTGTAAAATCGTCTTATCTGTTGGCGATTTCGTTCCAATTCACATTCCAAGTAATATTCGGCATGCTAATTACATTGCCGGTAGCCAAATTGCATTATCTCTTATAGTTTCCGAGATATGGACTATCGATAATTTACACCTTAGGCTCTGCTTCTAACTTGGGCCCAAATTGTAAAATGGTCTTATCTATTGGATTTCGTTCCAATTCACATTCCAAGTAATATCCGGCATGCTAATTACATTGCCGGTTGCCAAATTGAATTATCTCTTATAGTTTCCGAGATATGGACTATCGATAATTTACACCTTAGTCTCTGCTTCTAACTTGGGCCCAAATTGTAAAATGGTCTTACCTATTGGCGATTTCGTTCCAATTCACATTCCAAGTAATATTCGGCATGCTAATTACATTGCCGGTTGCCAAATTGCATTATCTCTTATAGTTTCCGAGATATGGACTATCGATAATTTACACCTTAGGCTCTGCTTCTAACTTGGGCCCAAATTGTAAAATGGTCTTATCTATTGGCGATTTCGTTCCAATTCACATTCCAAGTAATATTCGGCATGCTAATTACATTGCCGGTTGCCAAATTGCATTATCTCTTATAGTTTCCGAGATATGGACTATCGATAATTTACATCTTAGGCTCTGCTTCTAACTTGGGCCCAAATTGTAAAATGGTCTTATCTATTGGCGATTTCGTTCCAATTCACATTCCAAGTAATATTCGGCATGCTAATTACATTGCCGGTTGCCAAATTGCATTATCTCTTATAGTTTCCGAGATATGGACTATCGTTAAATTACACCTTAGGCTCTGCTTCTAACTTGGGCCCAAATTTTAAAATGGTCTTATCTATTGCCGATTTCGTTCCAATTCACATTCCAAGTAATATTCGGCATGCTAATTACATTGCCGGTTGCCAAATTGCATTATCTCTTATAGTTCCCGAGATATGGACTATCGATAATTTACACCTTAGGCTCTGCTTCTAACTTGGGCCCAAATTGTAAAATGGTCTTATCTATTGGCGATTTCGTTCCAATTCACATTCCAAGTAATATTCGGCATGCTAATTACATTGCCGGTTGCCAAATTGCATTATCTCTTATAGTTTCCGAGATATGGACTATCGTTAATTTACACCTTAGGCTCTGCTTCTAACTTGGGCCCAAATTGTAAAATGGTCTTATCTATTGCCGATTTCGTTCCAATTCACAATCCAAGTAATATTCGTCATGCTAATTACATTTCCGGTTGCCAAATTGCATTATCTCTTATAGTTCCCGAGATATGGACTATCGATAATTTACACCTTAGGCTCTGCTTCTAACTTGGGCCCAAATTGTAAAATGGTCTTATCTATTGGCGATTTCGTTCCAATTCACATTCCAAGTAATATTCGGCATGCTAATTACATTGCCGGTTGCCAAATTGCATTATCTCTTTTAGTTTCCGAGATATGGACTATCGATAATTTACTCCTTAGGCTCTGCTTCTAACTTGGGCCCAAATTGTAAAATGGTCTTATCTATTGGCGATTTCGTTCCAATTCACATTCCAAGTAATATTCGGCATGCTAATTACATTGCCGGTTGCCAAATTGCATTATCTCTTATAGTTTCCGAGATATGGACTATCGATAATTTACACCTTAGGCTCTGCTTCTAACTTGGGCCCAAATTGTAAAATGGTCTTATCTATTGGCGATTTCATTCCAATTCACATTCCAAGTAATATTCGGCATGCTAATTACATTGCCGGTTGCCAAATTGCATTATCTCTTATAGTTTCCGAGATATGGACTATCGATAATTTACACCTTAGGCTCTGCTTCTAACTTGGGCCCAAATTGTAAAATGGTCTTATCTATTGGCGATTTCGTTCCAATTCACATTCCAAGTAATATTCGGCATGCTAATTACATTGCCGGTTGCCAAATTGCATTATCTCTTATAGTTTCCGAGATATGGACTATCGATAATTTACACCTTAGGCTCTGCTTCTAACTTGGCCCAAATTGTAAAATCGTCTTATCTATTGGCGATTTCGTTCCAATTCACATTCGAAGTAATACTCGGCATGCTAATTACATTGCCGGTTGCCAAATTGCATTATCTCTTATAGTTTCCGAGATATGGACTATCGATAATTTACACCTTAGGCTCTGCTTCTAACTTGGGCCCAAATTGTAAAATGGTCTTATCTATTGGCGATTTCGTTCCAATTCACATTCCAAGTAATATCCGGCATGCTAATTACATTGCCGGTTGCCAAATTGAATTATCTCGTATAGTTTCCGAGATATGGACTATCGATAATTTACACCTTAGTCTCTGCTTCTAACTTGGGCCCAAATTGTAAAATGGTCTTACCTATTGGCGATTTCGTTCCAATTCACATTCCAAGTAATATTCGGCATGCTAATTACATTGCCGGTTGCCAAATTGCATTATCTCTTATAGTTTCCGAGATATGGACTATCGAAAATTTACACCTTAGGCTCTGCTTCTAACTTGGGCCCAAATTGTAAAATGGTCTTATCTATTGGCGATTTCGTTCCAATTCACATTCCAAGTAATATTCGGCATGCTAATTACATTGCCGGTTGCCAAATTGCATTATCTCTTATAGTTTCCGAGATATGGACTATCGATAATTTACATCTTAGGCTCTGCTTCTAACTTGGGCCCAAATTGTAAAATGGTCTTATCAATTGGCGATTTCGTTCCAATTCACATTCCAAGTAATATTCGGCATGCTAATTACATTGCCGGTTGCCAAATTGCATTATCTCTTATAGTTTCCGAGATATGGACTATCGTTAATTTACACCTTAGGCTCTGCTTCTAACTTGGGCCCAAATTGTAAAATGGTCTTATCTATTGCCGATTTCGTTCCAATTCACATTCCAAGTAATATTCGGCATGCTAATTACATTGCCGGTTGCCAAATTGCATTATCTCTTATAGTTTCCGAGATATGGACTATCGATAATTTACACCTTAGGCTCTGCTTCTAACTTGGGCCCAAATTATAAAATGGTCTTATCTATTGGCGATTTCATTCCAATTCACATTCCAAGTAATATTCGGCATGCTAATTACATTGCCAGTTGCCAAATTTCGTTATCTCTTATAGTTTCCGAGATATGGACTATCGATAATTTACACCTTAGGCTCTGCTTCTAACTTGGGCCCAAATTGTAAAATCGTCTCATCTATTGGCGATTTCGTTCCAATTCACATTCCAAGTAATATTCGGCATGCTAATTACATTGCCGGTTGCCAAATTGCATTATCTCTTATAGTTTCCGAGATATGGACTATCGATAATTTACACCTTAGGCTCTGCTTCTAACTTGGGCCCAAATTGTAAAATGGTCTTATCTATTGGCGATTTCGTTCCAATTCACATTCCAAGTAATATTCGGCATGCTAATTACATTGCCGGTTGCCAAATTGAATTATCTCCTATAGTTTCCGAGATATGGACTATCGATAATTTACACCTTAGGCTCTGCTTCTAACTTGGGCCCAAATTGTAAAATGGTCTTACCTATTGGCGATTTCGTTCCAATTCACATTCCAAGTAATATTCGGCATGCTAATTACATTGCCGGTGGCCAAGTTGCATTATCTCTTATAGTTTCCGAGATATGGACTATCGATAATTTACACCTTAGGCTCTGCTTCTAACTTGGGCCCAAATTGTAAAATGGTCTTATCTATTGGCGATTTCGTTCCAATTCACATTCCAAGTAATATTCGGCATGCTAATTACATTGCCGGTTCCCAAATTGCATTATCTCTTATAGTTTCCGAGATATGGACTATCGATTATTTTTAACCTTAGGCTCTGCTTCTAACTTGTGCCCAAATTGTAAAATGGTCTTATCTATTGGCGATTTCGTTCCAATTCACATTCCAAGTAATATTCGGCATGCTAATTACATTGCCGGTTGCCAAATTGCATTATCTCTTTTAGTTTCCGAGATATGGACTATCGATAATTTACACCTTAGGCTCTGCTTCTAACTTGGGCCCAAATTGTAAAATGGTCTTATCTATTGGCGATTTCGTTCCAATTCACATTCCAAGTAATATTCGGCATGCTAATTACATTGCCGGTTGCCAAATTGCATTATCTCTTATAGTTTCCGAGATATGGACTATCGATAATTTACACCTTAGGCTCTGCTTCTAACTTGGGCCCAAATTGTAAAATGGCCTTATCTATTGGCGATTTCGTTCCAATTCACATTCCAAGTAATATTCGGCATGCTAATTACATTGCCGGTTGCCAAATTGCATTATCTCTTATAGTTTCCGAGATATGGACTATCGATAATTTACACCTTAGGCTCTGCTTCTAACTTGGGCCCAAATTGTAAAATGGTCTTATCTATTGGCGATTTCGTTCCAATTCACATTGCAAGTAATATTCGGCATGCTAATTACATTGCCGGTGGCCAAATTGAATTATCTCTTATAGTTTCCGAGATATGGACTATCGATAATTTACACCTTAGGCTCTGCTTCTAACTTGGGCCCAAATTGTAAAATGGTCTTACCTATTGGCGATTTCGTTCCAATTCACATTCCATGTAATATTCGGCATGCTAATTACATTGCCGGTTGCCAAATTGCATTATCTCTTATAGTTTCCGAGATATGGACTATCGATAATTTACACCTTAGGCTCTGCTTCTAACTTGGGCCCAAATTGTAAAATGGTCTTATCTATTGGCGATTTCGTTCCAATTCACATTCCAAGTAATATTCGGCATGCTAATTACATTGCCGGTTGCCAAATTGCATTATCTCTTATAGTTTCCGAGATATGGACTATTGATAATTTACACCTTAGGCTCTGCTTCTAACTTGGGCCCAAATTGTAAAATGGTCTTATCTATTGGCGATTTCGTTCCAATTCACACTCCAAGTAATATTCGGCATGCTAATTACATTGCCGGTTGCGAAATTGCATTATCTCTTATAGTTTCCGAGATATGGACTATCAATAATTTACACCTTAGGCTCTGCTTCTAACTTGGGCCCAAATTGTAAAATGGTCTTATCTATTGGCGATTTCGTTCCAATTCACATTCCAAGTAATATTCGGCATGCTAATTACATTGCCGGTTGCCAAATTGCATTATCTCTTATAGTTTCCGAGATATGGACTATCGATAATTTACACCTTAGGCTCTGCTTCTAACTTGGGCCCAAATTGTAAAATGGTCTTATCTATTGGCGATCTCGTTCCAATTCACATTCCAAGTAATATTCGGCATGCTAATTACATTGCCGGTTGCCAAATTGCATTATCTCTTATAGTTTCTGAGATATGGACTATCGATTATTTACATCTTAGGCTCTGCTTCTAACTTGGGCCCAAATTGTAAAATGGTCTTATCTATTGGCGATTTCGTTCCAATTCACATTCCAAGTAATATTCGGCATGCTAATTACATTGCCGGTTGCCAAATTGCATTATCTCTTATAGTTTCCGAGATATGAACTATCGATAATTTACACCTTAGGCTCTGCTTCTAATTTGGGCCCAAATTGTAAAATGGTCTTATCTATTGGCGATTGCGTTCCAATTCACATTCCAAGTAATATTCGGCATGCTAATTACATTGCCGGTTGCCAAATTGCATTATCTCTTATAGTTTCCGAGATATGGACTATCGATAATTTACACCTTAGGCTCTGCTTCTAACTTGGGCCCAAATTGTAAAATGGTCTTATCTATTGCCGATTTCGTTCCAATTCACATTCCAAGTAATATTCGGCATGCTAATTACATTGCCGGTTGCCAAATTGCATTATCTCTTATAGTTTCCGAGATATGGACTATCGATAATTTACACCTTAGGCTCTGCTTCTAACTTGGGCCCAAATTGTAAAATGGTCTTATCTATTGGCGATTTCGTTCCAATTCACATTCCAAGTAATATTCGGCATGCTAATTACATTGCCGTTTGCCAAATTGCATTATCTCTTATAGTTTCCGAGATATGGACTATCGACAATTTACACCTTAGGCTCTGCTTCTAACTTGGGCCCAAATTGTAAAATGGTCTTATCTATTGCCGATTTCGTTCCAATTCACATTCCAAGTAATATTCGGCATGCTAATTACATTGCCGGTTGCCAAATTGCATTATCTCTTATAGTTTCCGAGATATGGACTATCGATAATTTACACCTTAGGCTCTGCTTCTAACTTGGGCCCAAATTGTAAAATGGTCTTATCTATTGGCGATTTCATTCCAATTCACATTCCAAGTAATATTCGGCATGCTAATTACATTGCCGGTTGCCAAATTGCATTATCTCTTATAGTTTCCGAGATATGGACTATCGATAATTTACACCTTAGGCTCTGCTTCTAACTTGGGCCCAAATTGTAAAATGGTCTTATCTATTGGCGATTTCGTTCCAATTCACATTCCAAGTAATATTCGGCATGCTAATTACATTGCCGGTTGCCAAATTGCATTATCTCTTATAGTTTCCGAGATATGGACTATCGATAATTTACACCTTAGGCTCTGCTTCTAACTTGGCCCAAATTGTAAAATCGTCTTATCTATTGGCGATTTCGTTCCAATTCACATTCCAAGTAATATTCGGCATGCTAATTACATTGCCGGTTGCCAAATTGCATTATCTCTTATAGTTTCCGAGATATGGACTATCGATAATTTACACCTTAGGCTCTGCTTCTAACATGGGCCCAAATTGTAAAATATTCTTATCTATTGGCGATTTCGTTCCAATTCACATTCCAAGTAATATCCGGCATGCTAATTACATTGCCGGTTGCCAAATTGAATTATCTCTTATAGTTTCCGAGATATGGACTATCGATAATTTACACCTTAGGCTCTGCTTCTAACTTGGGCCCAAATTGTAAAATGGTCTTACCTATTGGCGATTTCGTTCCAATTCACATTCCAAGTAATATTCGGCATGCTAATTACATTGCCGGTTGCCAAATTGCATTATCTCTTATAGTTTCCGAGATATGGACTATCGATAATTTACACCTTAGGCTCTGCTTCTAACTTGGGCCCAAATTGTAAAATGGTCTTATCTATTGGCGATTTCGTTCAATTCACATTCCAAGTAATATTCGGCATGCCAATTACATTGCCGGTTGCCAAATTGCATTATCTCTTATAGTTTCCGAGATATGGACTATCGATAATTTACACCTTAGGCTCTGCTTCTAACTTGGGCCCAAATTGTAAAATGGTCTTATCTATTGGCGATTTCGTTCCAATTCACATTCCAAGTAATATTCGGCATGCTAATTACATTGCCGGTTGCCAAATTGCATTATCTCTTATAGTTTCCGAGATATGGACTATCGATAATTTACACCTTAGGCTCTGCTTCTAACTTGGGCCCAAATTGTAAAATGGTCTTATCTATTGGCGATTTCGTTCCAATTCACATTCCAAGTAATATTCGGCATGGTAATTACATTGCCGGTTGCCAAATTGCATTATCTCTTATAGTTTCCGAGATATGGACTATTGATAATTTACACCTTAGGCTCTGCTTCTAACTTGGGCCCAAATTGTAAAATGGTCTTATCTATTGGCGATTTCGTTCCAATTCACACTCCAAGTAATATTCGGCATGCTAATTACATTGCCGGTTGCCAAATTGCATTATCTCTTATAGTTTCCGAGATATGGACTATCGATAATTTACACCTTAGGCTCTGCTTCTAACTTGGGCCCAAATTGTAAAATGGTCTTATCTATTGGCGATCTCGTTCCAATTCACATTCCAAGTAATATTCGGCATGCTAATTACATTGCCGGTTGCCAAATTGCATTATCTCTTATAGTTTCTGAGATATGGACTATCGATTATTTACATCTTAGGCTCTACTTCTAACTTGGGCCCAAATTGTAAAATGGTCTTATCTATTGGCGATTTCGTTCCAATTCACATTCCAAGTAATATTCGGCATGCTAATTACATTGCCGGTTGCCAAAATGCATTATCTCTTATAGTTTCCGAGATATGAACTATCGATAATTTGCACCTTAGGCTCTGCTTCTAACTTGGGCCCATATTGTAAAATGGTCTTATCTATTGGCGATTTCGTTCCAATTCACATTCCAAGTAATATTCGGCATGCTAATTACATTGCCGGTTGCCAAATTGTATTATCTCTTATAGTTTCCGAGATATGGACTATCGATAATTTACACCTTAGGCTCTGCTTCTAACTTGGGCCCAAATTGTAAAATGGTCTTATCTATTGCCGATTTCGTTCCAATTCACATTCCAAGTAATATTCGGCATGCTAATTACATTGCCGGTTGCCAAATTGCATTATCTCTTATAGTTTCCGAGATATGGACTATCGATAATTTACACCTTAGGCTCTGCTTCTAACTTGGGCCCAAATTGTAAAATGGTCTTATCTATTGGCGATTTCGTTCCAATTCACATTCCAAGTAATATTCGGCATGCTAATTACATTGCCGGTTGCCAAATTGCATTATCTCTTATAGTTTCCGAGATATGGACTATCGATAATTTACACCTTAGGCTCTGCTTCTAACTTGGGCCCAAATTGTAAAATGGTCTTATCTATTGCCGATTTCGTTCCAATTCACATTCCAAGTAATATTCGGCATGCTAATTACATTGCCGGTTGCCAAATTGCATTATCTCTTATAGTTTCCGAGATATGGACTATCGATAATTTACACCTTAGGCTCTGCTTCTAACTTGGGCCCAAATTGTAAAATGGTCTTATCTATTGGCGATTTCATTCCAATTCACATTCCAAGTAATATTCGGCATGCTAATTACATTGCCGGTTGCCAAATTGCATTATCTCTTATAGTTTCCGAGATATGGACTATCGATAATTTACACCTTAGGCTCTGCTTCTAACTTGGGCCCAAATTGTAAAATGGTCTTATCTATTGGCGATTTCGTTCCAATTCACATTCCAAGTAATATTCGGCATGCTAATTACATTGCCGGTCGCCAAATTGCATTATCTCTTATAGTTTCCGAGATATGGACTATCGATAATTTACACCTTAGGCTCTGCTTCTAACTTGGCCCAAATTGTAAAATCGTCTTATCTATTGGCGATTTCGTTCCAATTCACATTCCAAGTAATATTCGGCATGCTAATTACATTGCCGGTTGCCAAATTGCATTATCTCTTATAGTTTCCGAGATATGGACTATCGATAATTTACACCTTAGGCTCTGCTTCTAACTTGGGCCCAAATTGTAAAATGGTCTTATCTATTGGCGATTTCGTTCCAATTCACATTCCAAGTAATATCCGGCATGCTAATTACATTGCCGGTTGCCAAATTGCATTATCTCTTATAGTTTCCGAGATATGGACTATCGATAATTTACACCTTAGGCTCTGCTTCTAACTTGGGCCCAAATTGTAAAATGGTCTTATCTATTGGCGATTTCGTTCAATTCACATTCCAAGTAATATTCGGCATGCTAATTACATTGCCTGTTGCCAAATTGCATTATCTCTTATAGTTTCCGAGATATGGACTATCGATAATTTACACCTTAGGCTCTGCTTCTAACTTGGGCCCAAATTGTAAAATGGTCTTATCTATTGGCGATTTCGTTCCAATTCACATTCCAAGTAATATTCGGCATGCTAATTACATTGCCGGTTGCCAAATTGCATTATCTCTTATAGTTTCCGAGATATGGACTATCGATAATTTACACCTTAGGCTCTGCTTCTAACTTGGGCCCAAATTGTAAAATGGTCTTATCTATTGGCGATTTCGTTCCAATTCACATTCCAAGTAATATTCGGTATGCTAATTACATTGCCGGTTGCCAAATTGCATTATCTCTTATAGTTTCCGAGATATGGACTATCGATAATTTACACCTTAGGCTCTGCTTCTAACTTGGGCCCAAATTGTAAAATGGTCTTATCTATTGGCGATTTCGTTCCAATTCACATTCCAAGTAATATTCGGCATGCTAATTACATTGCCGGTTGCCAAATTGAATTATCTCTTATAGTTTCCGAGATATGGACTATCGATAATTTACACCTTAGGCTCTGCTTCTAACTTGGGCCCAAATTGTAAAATGGTCTTATCTATTGGCGATTTCGTTCCAATTCACATTCCAAGTAGTATTCGGCATGCTAATTATATCGCCGGTTGCCAAATTGCATTATCTCTTATAGTTTCCGAGATATGGACTATCGATAATTTACACCTTAGGCTCTGCTTCTAACTTGGGCCCAAATTGTAAAATGGTCTTATCTATTGGCGATTTCGTTCCAATTCACATTCCAAGTAATATTCGGCATGCTAATTACATTGCCGGTTGCCAAATTGCATTATCTCTTATAGTTTCCGAGATATGGACTATCGATAATATACACCTTAGGCTCTGCTTCTAACTTGGGCCCAAATTGTAAAATGGTCTTATCTATTGGCGATTTCGTTCCAATTCACATTCCAAGTAATATTCGGCATGTTAATTAAATTGCCGGTTGCCAAATTGCATTATCTCTTATAGTTTCCGAGATATGGACTATCGATAATTTACACCTTAGGCTCTGCTTCTAACTTGGGCCCAAATTGTAAAATCGTCTCATCTATTGGCGATTTCGTTCCAATTCACATTCCAAGTAATATTCGGCATGCTAATTACATTGCCGGTTGCCAAATTGCATTATCTCTTATAGTTTCCGAGATATGGACTATCGATAATTTACACCTTAGGCTCTGCTTCTAACTTGGGCCCAAATTGTAAAATGGTCTTATCTATTGGCGATTTCGTTCCAATTCACATTCCAAGTAATATTCGGCATGCTAATTACATTGCCGGTTGCCAAATTGCATTATCTCTTATAGTTTCCGAGATATGGACTATCGATAATTTACACCTTAGGCTCTGCTTCTAACTTGGGCCCAAATTGTAAAATGGTCTTATCTATTGGCGATTTCGTTCCAATTCACATTCCAAGTAATATTCGGTATGCTAATTACATTGCCGGTTGCCAAATTGCATTATCTCTTATAGTTTCCGAGATATGGACTATCGATAATTTACACCTTAGGCTCTGCTTCTAACTTGGGCCCAAATTGTAAAATGGTCTTATCTATTGGCGATTTCGTTTCAATTCACATTCCAAGTAATATTCGGCATGCTAATTACATTGCCGGTTGCCAAATTGCATTATCTCTTATAGTTTCCGAGATATGGACTATCGACAATTTACACCTTAGGCTCTGCTTCTAACTTGGGCCCAAATTGTAAAATGGTCTTATCTATTGCCGATTTCGTTCCAATTCACATTCCAAGTAATATTCGGCATGCTAATTACATTGCCGGTTGCCAAATTGCATTATCTCTTATAGTTTCCGAGATATGGACTATCGATAATTTACACCTTAGGCTCTGCTTCTAACTTGGGCCCAAATTGTAAAATGGTCTTATCTATTGGCGATTTCATTCCAATTCACATTCCAAGTAATATTCGGCATGCTAATTACATTGCCGGTTGCCAAATTGCATTATCTCTTATAGTTTCCGAGATATGGACTATCGATAATTTACACCTTAGGCTCTGCTTCTAACTTGGGCCCAAATTGTAAAATGGTCTTATCTATTGGCGATTTCGTTCCAATTCACATTCCAAGTAATATTCGGCATGCTAATTACATTGCCGGTTGCCAAATTGCATTATCTCTTATAGTTTCCGAGATATGGACTATCGATAATTTACACCTTAGGCTCTGCTTCTAACTTGGCCCAAATTGTAAAATCGTCTTATCTATTGGCGATTTCGTTCCAATTCACATTCCAAGTAATATTCGGCATGCTAATTACATTGCCGGTTGCCAAATTGCATTATCTCTTATAGTTTCCGAGATATGGACTATCGATAATTTACACCTTAGGCTCTGCTTCTAACTTGGGCCCAAATTGTAAAATGGTCTTATCTATTGGCGATTTCGTTCCAATTCACATTCCAAGTAATATCCGGCATGCTAATTACATTGCCGGTTGCCAAATTGAATTATCTCTTATAGTTTCCGAGATATGGACTATCGATAATTTGCACCTTAGGCTCTGCTTCTAACTTGGGCCCAAATTGTAAAATGGTCTTATCTATTGGCGATTTCGTTCCAATTCACATTCCAAGTAATATTCGGCATGCTAATTACATTGCCGGTTGCCAAATTGCATTATCTCTTATAGTTTCCGAGATATGGACTATCGATTATTTACACCTTAGGCTCTGCTTCTAACTTGGGCCCAAATTGTAAAATGGTCTTATCTATTGGCGATTTCGTTCCAATTCACATTCCAAGTAATATTCGGCATGCTAATTACATTGCCGGTTGCCAAATTGCATTATCTCTTATAGTTTCCGAGATATGGACTATCGATAATTTAGACCTTAGGCTCTGCTTCTAACTTGGGCCCAAATTGTAAAATGGTCTTATCTATTGGCGATCTCGTTCCAATTCACATTCCAAGTAATATTCGGCATGCTAATTACATTGCCGGTAGCCAAATTGCATTATCTCTTATAGTTTCTGAGATATGGACTATCGATTATTTACATCTTAGGCTCTGCTTCTAACTTGGGCCCAAATTGTAAAATGGTCTTATCTATTGGCGATTTCGTTCCAATTCACATTCCAAGTAATATTCGGCATGCTAATTACATTGCCGGTTGCCAAATTGCATTATCTCTTATAGTTTCCGAGATATGGACTATCGATTATTTACACCTTAGGCTCTGCTTCTAACTTGGGCCCAAATTGTAAAATGGTCTTATCTATTGGCGATTTCGTTCCAATTCACATTCCAAGTAATATTCGGCATGCTAATTACATTGCCGGTTGCCAAATTGCATTATCTCTTATAGTTTCCGAGATATGGACTATCGATAATTTACACCTTAGGCTCTGCTTCTAACTTGGGCCCAAATTGTAAAATGGTCTTATCTATTGGCGATCTCGTTCCAATTCACATTCCAAGTAATATTCGGCATGCTAATTACATTGCCGGTAGCCAAATTGCATTATCTCTTATAGTTTCTGAGATATGGACTATCGATTATTTACATCTTAGGCTCTACTTCTAACTTGGGCCCAAATTGTAAAATGGTCTTATCTATTGGCGATTTCGTTCCAATTCACATTCCAAGTAATATTCGGCATGCTAATTACATTGCCGGTTGCCAAATTGCATTATCTCTTATAGTTTCCGAGATATGAACTATCGATAATTTGCACCTTAGGCTCTGCTTCTAACTTGGGCCCAAATTGTAAAATGGTCTTATCTATTGGCGATTTCGTTCCAATTCACATTCCAAGTAATATTCGGCATGCTAATTACATTGCCGGTTGCCAAATTGCATTATCTCTTATAGTTTCCGAGATATGAACTATCGATAATTTGCACCTTAGGCTCTGCTTCTAACTTGGGCCCAAATTGTAAAATGGTCTTATCTATTGGCGATTTCGTTCCAATTCACATTCCAAGTAATATTCGGCATGCTAATTACATTGCCGGTTGCCAAATTGCATTATCTCTTATAGTTTCCGAGATATGGACTATCGATTATTTACACCTTAGGCTCTGCTTCTAACTTGGGCCCAAATTGTAAAATGGTCTTATCTATTGGCGATTTCGTTCCAATTCACATTCCAAGTAATATTCGGCATGCTAATTACATTGCCGGTTGCCAAATTGCATTATCTCTTATAGTTTCCGAGATATGGACTATCGATAATTTACACCTTAGGCTCTGCTTCTAACTTGGGCCCAAATTGTAATATGGTCTTATCTATTGGCGATTTCGTTCCAATTCACATTCCAAGTAATATTCGGCATGCTAATTACATTGCCGGTTGCCAAATTGCATTATCTCTTATAGTTTCCGAGATATGGACTATCGATAATTTACACCTTAGGCTCTGCTTCTAACTTGGGCCCAAATTGTAAAATGGTCTTATCTATTGGCGATTTCGTTCCAATTCACATTCCAAGTAATATTCGGCATGCTAATTACATTGCCGGTTGCCAAATTGCATTTTCTCTTATAGTTTCCGAGATATGGACTATCGATAATTTACACCTTAGGCTCTGCTTCTAACTTGGGCCCAAATTGTAAAATGGTCTTATCTATTGGCGATTTCGTTCCAATTCACATTCCAAGTAATATTCGGCATGCTAATTACATTGCCGGTTGCCAAATTGCATTATCTCTTATAGTTTCCGAGATATGGACTATCGATAATTTACACCTTAGGCTCTGCTTCTAACTTGGCCCAAATTGTAAAATCGTCTTATCTATTGGCGATTTCGTTCCAATTCACATTCCAAGTAATATTCGGCATGCTAATTACATTGCCGGTTGCCAAATTGCATTATCTCTTATAGTTTCCGAGATATGGACTATCGATAATTTACACCTTAGGCTCTGCTTCTAACTTGGCCCAAATTGTAAAATCGTCTTATCTATTGGCGATTTCGTTCCAATTCACATTCCAAGTAATATTCGGCATGCTAATTACATTGCCGGTTGCCAAATTGCATTATCTCTTATAGTTTCCGAGATATGGACTATCGATAATTTACACCTTAGGCTCTGCTTCTAACTTGGGCCCAAATTGTAAAATGGTCTTATCTATTGGCGATTTCGTTCAATTCACATTCCAAGTAATATTCGGCATGCTAATTACATTGCCGGTTGCCAAATTGCATTATCTCTTATAGTTTCCGAGATATGGACTATCGATAATTTACATCTTAGGCTCTGCTTCTAACTTGGGCCCAAATTGTAAAATGGTCTTATCTATTGGCGATTTCGTTCCAATTCACATTCCAAGTAATATTCGGCATGCTAATTACATTGCCGGTTGCCAAATTGCATTATCTCTTATAGTTTCCGAGATATGGACTATCGTTAATTTACACCTTAGGCTCTGCTTCTAACTTGGGCCCAAATTGTAAAATGGTCTTATCTATTGCCGATTTCGTTCCAATTCACATTCCAAGTAATATTCGGCATGCTAATTACATTGCCGGTTGCCAAATTGCATTATCTCTTATAGTTTCCGAGATATGGAGTATCGATAATTTACACCTTAGGCTCTGCTTCTAACTTGGGCCCAAATTGTAAAATGGTCTTATCTATTGGCGATTTCATTCCAATTCACATTCCAAGTAATATTCGGCATGCTAATTACATTGCCGGTTGCCAAATTGCATTATCTCTTATAGTTTCCGAGATATGGACTATCGATAATTTACACCTTAGGCTCTGCTTCTAACTTGGGCCCAAATTGTAAAATGGTCTTATCTATTGGCGATTTCGTTCCAATTCACATTCCAAGTAATATTCGGCATGCTAATTACATTGCCGGTTGCCAAATTGCATTATCTCTTATAGTTTCCGAGATATGGACTATCGATAATTTACACCTTAGGCTCTGCTTCTAACTTGGGCCCAAATTGTAAAATGGTCTTATCTATTGGCGATTTCGTTCCAATTCACATTCCAAGTAATATTCGGCATGCTAATTACATTGCCGGTTGCCAAATTGAATTATCTCTTATAGTTTCCGAGATATGGACTATCGATAATTTACACCTTAGGCTCTGCTTCTAACTTGGGCCCAAATTGTAAAATGGTCTTATCTATTGGCGATTTCGTTCCAATTCACATTCCAAGTAGTATTCGGCATGCTAATTATATCGCCGGTTGCCAAATTGCATTATCTCTTATAGTTTCCGAGATATGGACTATCGATAATTTACACCTTAGGCTCTGCTTCTAACTTGGGCCCAAATTGTAAAATGGTCTTATCTATTGGCGATTTCGTTCCAATTCACATTCCAAGTAATATTCGGCATGCTAATTACATTGCCGGTTGCCAAATTGCATTATCTCTTATAGTTTCCGAGATATGGACTATCGATAATTTACACCTTAGGCTCTGCTTCTAACTTGGGCCCAAATTGTAAAATGGTCTTATCTATTGGCGATTTCGTTCCAATTCACATTCCAAGTAATATTCGGCATGTTAATTAAATTGCCGGTTGCCAAATTGCATTATCTCTTATAGTTTCCGAGATATGGACTATCGATAATTTACACCTTAGGCTCTGCTTCTAACTTGGGCCCAAATTGTAAAATCGTCTCATCTATTGGCGATTTCGTTCCAATTCACATTCCAAGTAATATTCGGCATGCTAATTACATTGCCGGTTGCCAAATTGCATTATCTCTTAGAGTTTCCGAGATATGGACTATCGATAATTTACACCTTAGGCTCTGCTTCTAACTTGATCCCAAATTGTAAAATGGTCTTATCTATTGGCGATTTCGTTCCAATTCACATTCCAAGTAATATTCGGCATGCTAATTACATTGCCGGTTGCCAAATTGCATTATCTCTTATAGTTTCCGAGATATGGACTATCGATAATTTACACCTTAGGCTCTGCTTCTAACTTGGGCCCAAATTGTAAAATGGTCTTATCTATTGGCGATTTCGTTCCAATTCACATTCCAAGTAATATTCGGTATGCTAATTACATTGCCGGTTGCCAAATTGCATTATCTCTTATAGTTTCCGAGATATGGGCTATCGATAATTTACACCTTAGGCTCTGCTTCTAACTTGGGCCCAAATTGTAAAATGGTCTTATCTATTGGCGATTTCGTTCCAATTCACATTCCAAGTAATATTCGGCATGCTAATTACATTGCCGGTTGCCAAATTGAATTATCTCTTATAGTTTCCGAGATATGGACTATCGATAATTTACACCTTAGGCTCTGCTTCTAACTTGGGCCCAAATTGTAAAATGGTCTTATCTATTGGCGATTTCGTTCCAATTCACATTCCAAGTAGTATTCGGCATGCTAATTACATTGCCGGTTGCCAAATTGCATTATCTCTTATAGTTTCCGAGATATGGACTATCGATAATTTACACCTTAGGCTCTGCTTCTAACTTGGGCCCAAATTGTAAAATGGTCTTATCTATTGGCGATTTCGTTCCAATTCACATTCCAAGTAATATTCGGCATGCTAATTACATTGCCGGTTGCCAAATTGCATTATCTCTTATAGTTTCCGAGATATGGACTATCGATAATTTACACCTTAGGCTCTGCTTCTAACTTGGGCCCAAATTGTAAAATGGTCTTATCTATTGGCGATTTCGTTCCAATTCACATTCCAAGTAATATTCGGCATGTTAATTAAATTGCCGGTTGCCAAATTGCATTATCTCTTATAGTTTCCGAGATATGGACTATCGATAATTTACACCTTAGGCTCTGCTTCTAACTTGGGCCCAAATTGTAAAATCGTCTCATCTATTGGCGATTTCGTTCCAATTCACATTCCAAGTAATATTCGGCATGCTAATTACATTGCCGGTTGCCAAATTGCATTATCTATTATAGTTTCCGAGATATGGACTATCGATAATTTACACCTTAGGCTCTGCTTCTAACTTGGGCCCAAATTGTAAAATGGTCTTATCTATTGGCGATTTCGTTCCAATTCACATTCCAAGTAATATTCGGCATGCTAATTACATTGCCGGTTGCCAAATTGAATTATATCCTATAGTTTCCGAGATATGGACTATCGATAATTTACACCTTAGGCTCTGCTTCTAACTTGGGCCCAAATTGTAAAATGGTCTTATCTATTGGCGATTTCGTTCCAATTCACATTCCAAGTTATATTCGGCATGCTAATTACATTGCCGGTTCCCAAATTGCATTATCTCTTATAGTTTCCAAGATATAGACTATCGATTATTTTTAACCTTAGGCTCTGCTTCTAACTTGGGCCCAAATTGTAAAATGGTCTTATCTATTGGCGATTTCGTTCCAATTCACATTCCAAGTTATATTCGGCATGCTAATTACATTGCCGGTTCCCAAATTGCATTATCTCTTATAGTTTCCAAGATATGGACTATCGATTATTTTTAACCTTAGGCTCTGCTTCTAACTTGGGCCCAAACTGTAAAATGGTCTTATCTATTGGCGATTTCGTTCCAATTCACATTCCAAGTAGTATTCGGCATGCTAATTACATTGCCGGTTGCCAAATTGCATTATCTCTTATAGTTTCCGAGATATGGACTATCGATAATTTACGCCTTAGGCTCTGCTTCTAACTTGGGCCCAAATTGTAAAATGGTCTTATCTATTGGCGATTTCGTTCCAATTCACATTCCAAGTAGTATTCGGCATGCTAATTACATTGCCGGTTGCCAAATTGCATTATCTCTTATAGTTTCCGAGATATGGACTATCGATAATTTACACCTTAGGCTCTGCTTCTAACTTGGGCCCAAATTGTAAAATGGTCTTATCTATTGGCGATTTCGTTCCAATTCACATTCCAAGTAATATTCGGCATGCTAATTACATTGCCGGTTGCCAAATTGCATTATCTCTTATAGTTTCCGAGATATGGACTATCGTTAATTTACACCTTAGGCTCTGCTTCTAACTTGGGCCCAAATTGTAAAATGGTCTTATCTATTGCCGATTTCGTTCCAATTCACATTCCAAGTAATATTCGGCATGCTAATTACATTGCCGGTTGCCAAATTGCATTATCTCTTATAGTTTCCGAGATATGGAGTATCGATAATTTACACCTTAGGCTCTGCTTCTAACTTGGGCCCAAATTGTAAAATGGTCTTATCTATTGGCGATTTCATTCCAATTCACATTCCTAGTAATATTCGGCATGCTAATTACATTGCCGGTTGCCAAATTGCATTATCTCTTATAGTTTCCGAGATATGGACTATCGATAATTTACACCTTAGGCTCTGCTTCTAACTTGGGCCCAAATTGTAAAATGGTCTTATCTATTGGCGATTTCGTTCCAATTCACATTCCAAGTAATATTCGGCATGCTAATTACATTGCCGGTTGCCAAATTGCATTATCTCTTATAGTTTCCGAGATATGGACTATCGATAATTTACACCTTAGGCTCTGCTTCTAACTTGGGCCCAAATTGTAAAATGGTCTTATCTATTGGCGATTTCGTTCCAATTCACATTCCAAGTAATATTCGGTATGCTAATTACATTGCCGGTTGCCAAATTGCATTATCTCTTATAGTTTCCGGGATATGGACTATCGATAATTTACACCTTAGGCTCTGCTTCTAACTTGGGCCCAAATTGTAAAATGGTCTTATCTATTGGCGATTTCGTTCCAATTCACATTCCAAGTAATATTCGGCATGCTAATTACATTGCCGGTTGCCAAATTGAATTATCTCTTATAGTTTCCGAGATATGGACTATCGATAATTTACACCTTAGGCTCTGCTTCTAACTTGGGCCCAAATTGTAAAATGGTCTTATCTATTGGCGATTTCGTTCCAATTCACATTCCAAGTAGTATTCGGCATGCTAATTATATCGCCGGTTGCCAAATTGCATTATCTCTTATAGTTTCCGAGATATGGACTATCGATAATTTACACCTTAGGCTCTGCTTCTAACTTGGGCCCAAATTGTAAAATGGTCTTATCTATTGGCGATTTCGTTCCAATTCACATTCCAAGTAATATTCGGCATGCTAATTACATTGCCGGTTGCCAAATTGCATTATCTCTTATAGTTTCCGAGATATGGACTATCGATAATTTACACCTTAGGCTCTGCTTCTAACTTGGGCCCAAATTGTAAAATGGTCTTATCTATTGGCGATTTCGTTCCAATTCACATTCCAAGTAATATTCGGCATGTTAATTAAATTGCCGGTTGCCAAATTGCATTATCTCTTATAGTTTCCGAGATATGGACTATCGATAATTTACACCTTAGGCTCTGCTTCTAACTTGGGCCCAAATTGTAAAATCGTCTCATCTATTGGCGATTTCGTTCCAATTCACATTCCAAGTAATATTCGGCATGCTAATTACATTGCCGGTTGCCAAATTGCATTATCTCTTATAGTTTCCGAGATATGGACTATCGATAATTTACACCTTAGGCTCTGCTTCTAACTTGGGCCCAAATTGTAAAATGGTCTTATCTATTGGCGATTTCGTTCCAATTCACATTCCAAGTAATATTCGGCATGCTAATTACATTGCCGGTTGCCAAATTGCATTATCTCTTATAGTTTCCGAGATATGGACTATCGATAATTTACACCTTAGGCTCTGCTTCTAACTTGGGCCCAAATTGTAAAATGGTCTTATCTATTGGCGATTTCGTTCCAATTCACATTCCAAGTAATATTCGGTATGCTAATTACATTGCCGGTTGCCAAATTGCATTATCTCTTATAGTTTCCGAGATATGGACTATCGATAATTTACACCTTAGGCTCTGCTTCTAACTTGGGCCCAAATTGTAAAATGGTCTTATCTATTGGCGATTTCGTTCCAATTCACATTCCAAGTAATATTCGGCATGCTAATTACATTGCCGGTTGCCAAATTGAATTATCTCTTATAGTTTCCGAGATATGGACTATCGATAATTTACACCTTAGGCTCTGCTTCTAACTTGGGCCCAAATTGTAAAATGGTCTTATCTATTGGCGATTTCGTTCCAATTCACATTCCAAGTAGTATTCGGCATGCTAATTACATTGCCGGTTGCCAAATTGCATTATCTCTTATAGTTTCCGAGATATGGACTATCGATAATTTACACCTTAGGCTCTGCTTCTAACTTGGGCCCAAATTGTAAAATGGTCTTATCTATTATCGATTTCGTTCCAATTCACATTCCAAGTAATATTCGGCATGCTAATTACATTGCCGGTTGCCAAATTGCATTATCTCTTATAGTTTCCGAGATATGGACTATCGATAATTTACACCTTAGGCTCTGCTTCTAACTTGGGCCCAAATTGTAAAATGGCCTTATCTATTGGCGATTTCGTTCCAATTCACATTCCAAGTAATATTCGGCATGTTAATTAAATTGCCGGTTGCCAAATTGCATTATCTCTTATAGTTTCCGAGATATGGACTATCGATAATTTACACCTTAGGCTCTGCTTCTAACTTGGGCCCAAATTGTAAAATCGTCTCATCTATTGGCGATTTCGTTCCAATTCACATTCCAAGTAATATTCGGCATGCTAATTACATTGCCGGTTGCCAAATTGCATTATCTCTTATAGTTTCCGAGATATGGACTATCGATAATTTACACCTTAGGCTCTGCTTCTAACTTGGGCCCAAATTGTAAAATGGTCTTATCTATTGGCGATTTCGTTCCAATTCACATTCCAAGTAATATTCGGCATGCTAATTACATTGCCGGTTGCCAAATTGAATTATATCCTATAGTTTCCGAGATATGGACTATCGATAATTTACACCTTAGGCTCTGCTTCTAACTTGGGCCCAAATTGTAAAATGGTCTTATCTATTGGCGATTTCGTTCCAATTCACATTCCAAGTTATATTCGGCATGCTAATTACATTGCCGGTTCCCAAATTGCATTATCTCTTATAGTTTCCAAGATATGGACTATCGATTATTTTTAACCTTAGGCTCTGCTTCTAACTTGGGCCCAAATTGTAAAATGGTCTTATCTATTGGCGATTTCCTTCCAATTCACATTCCAAGTTATATTCGGCATGCTAATTACATTGCCGGTTCCCAAATTGCATTATCTCTTATAGTTTCCAAGATATGGACTATCGATAATTTACACCTTAGGCTCTGCTTCTAACTTGGGCCCAAATTGTAAAATCGTCTCATCTATTGGCGATTTCGTTCCAATTCACATTCCAAGTAATATTCGGCATGCTAATTACATTGCCGGTTGCCAAATTGCATTATCTCTTATAGTTTCCGAGATATGGACTATCGATAATTTACACCTTAGGCTCTGCTTCTAACTTGGGCCCAAATTGTAAAATCGTCTCATCTATTGGCGATTTCGTTCCAATTCACATTCCAAGTAATATTCGGCATGCTAATTACATTGCCGGTTGCCAAATTGCATTATCTCTTATAGTTTCCGAGATATGGACTATCGATAATTTACACCTTAGGCTCTGCTTCTAACTTGGGCCCAAATTGTAAAATGGTCTTATCTATTGGCGATTTCGTTCCAATTCACATTCCAAGTAATATTCGGCATGCTAATTACATTGCCGGTTGCCAAATTGAATTATATCCTATAGTTTCCGAGATATGGACTATCGATAATTTACACCTTAGGCTCTGCTTCTAACTTGGGCCCAAATTGTAAAATGGTCTTATCTATTGGCGATTTCGTTCCAATTCACATTCCAAGTTATATTCGGCATGCTAATTACATTGCCGGTTCCCAAATTGCATTATCTCTTATAGTTTCCAAGATATGGACTATCGATTATTTTTAACCTTAGGCTCTGCTTCTAACTTGGGCCCAAATTGTAAAATGGTCTTATCTATTGGCGATTTCGTTCCAATTCACATTCCAAGTTATATTCGGCATGCTAATTACATTGCCGGTTCCCAAATTGCATTATCTCTTATAGTTTCCAAGATATGGACTATCGATTATTTTTAACCTTAGGCTCTGCTTCTAACTTGGGCCCAAACTGTAAAATGGTCTTATCTATTGGCGATTTCGTTCCAATTCACATTCCAAGTAGTATTCGGCATGCTAATTACATTGCCGGTTGCCAAATTGCATTATCTCTTATAGTTTCCGAGATATGGACTATCGATAATTTACGCCTTAGGCTCTGCTTCTAACTTGGGCCCAAATTGTAAAATGGTCTTATCTATTGGCGATTTCGTTCCAATTCACATTCCAAGTAGTATTCGGCATGCTAATTACATTGCCGGTTGCCAAATTGCATTATCTCTTATAGTTTCCGAGATATGGACTATCGATAATTTACACCTTAGGCTCTGCTTCTAACTTGGGCCCAAATTGTAAAATGGTCTTATCTATTGGCGATTTCGTTCCAATTCACATTCCAAGTAATATTCGGCATGCTAATTACATTGCCGGTTGCCAAATTGCATTATCTCTTATAGTTTCCGAGATATGGACTATCGATAATTTACACCTTAGGCTCTGCTTCTAACTTGGGCCCAAATTGTAAAATGGTCTTATCTATTGGCGATTTCGTTCCAATTCACATTCCAAGTAATATTCGGCATGTTAATTAAATTGCCGGTTGCCAAATTGCATTATCTCTTATAGTTTCCGAGATATGGACTATCGATAATTTACACCTTAGGCTCTGCTTCTAACTTGGGCCCAAATTGTAAAATCGTCTCATCTATTGGCGATTTCGTTCCAATTCACATTCCAAGTAATATTCGGCATGCTAATTACATTGCCGGTTGCCAAATTGCATTATCTCTTATAGTTTCCGAGATATGGACTATCGATAATTTACACCTTAGGCTCTGCTTCTAACTTGGGCCCAAATTGTAAAATGGTCTTATCTATTGGCGATTTCGTTCCAATTCACATTCCAAGTAATATTCGGCATGCTAATTACATTGCCGGTTGCCAAATTGAATTATCTCCTATAGTTTCCGAGATATGGACTATCGATAATTTACACCTTAGGCTCTGCTTCTAACTTGGGCCCAAATTGTAAAATGGTCTTATCTATTGGCGATTTCGTTCCAATTCACATTCCAAGTTATATTCGGCATGCTAATTACATTGCCGGTTCCCAAATTGCATTATCTCTTATAGTTTCCAAGATATGCACTATCGATTATTTTTAACCTTAGGCTCTGCTTCTAACTTGGGCCCAAATTGTAAAATGGTCTTATCTATTGGCGATTTCGTTCCAATTCACATTCCAAGTTATATTCGGCATGCTAATTACATTGCCGGTTCCCAAATTGCATTATCTCTTATAGTTTCCAAGATATGGACTATCGATTATTTTTAACCTTAGGCTCTGCTTCTAACTTGGGCCCAAACTGTAAAATGGTCTTATCTATTGGCGATTTCGTTCCAATTCACATTCCAAGTAGTATTCGGCATGCTAATTACATTGCCGGTTGCCAAATTGCATTATCTCTTATAGTTTCCGAGATATGGACTATCGATAATTTACGCCTTAGGCTCTGCTTCTAACTTGGGCCCAAATTGTAAAATGGTCTTATCTATTGGCGATTTCGTTCCAATTCACATTCCAAATAATATTCGGCATGCTAATTACATTGCCGGTTGCCAAATTGCATTATCTCTTATAGCTTCCGAGATATGGACTGTCGATAATTTACACCTTAGGCTCTGCTTCTAACTTGGGCCCAAATTGTAAAATGGTCTTATCTATTGGCGATTTCGTCCCAATTCACATTCCAAGTAATATTCGGCATGCTAATTACATTGCCGGTTGCGAAATTGCATTATCTCTTATAGTTTCCGAGATATGGACTATCGATAATTTACACCTTAGGCTCTGCTTCTAACTTGGGCCCAAATTGTAAAATGGTCTTATCTATTGGCGATTTCGTTCCAATTCACATTCCAAGTAGTATTCGGCATGCTAATTACATTGCCGGTTGCCAAATTGCATTATCTCTTATAGTTTCCGAGATATGGACTATCGATAATTTACACCTTAGGCTCTGCTTCTAACTTGGGCCCAAATTGTAAAATGGTCTTATCTATTGGCGATTTCGTTCCAATTCACATTCCAAGTAATATTCGGCATGCTAATTACATTGCCGGTTGCCAAATTGCATTATCTCTTATAGTTTCCGAGATATGGACTATCGTTAATTTACACCTTAGGCTCTGCTTCTAACTTGGGCCCAAATTGTAAAATGGTCTTATCTATTGCCGATTTCGTTCCAATTCACATTCCAAGTAATATTCGGCATGCTAATTACATTGCCGGTTGCCAAATTGCATTATCTCTTATAGTTTCCGAGATATGGAGTATCGATAATTTACACCTTAGGCTCTGCTTCTAACTTGGGCCCAAATTGTAAAATGGTCTTATCTATTGGCGATTTCATTCCAATTCACATTCCAAGTAATATTCGGCATGCTAATTACATTGCCGGTTGCCAAATTGCATTATCTCTTATAGTTTCCGAGATATGGACTATCGATAATTTACACCTTAGGCTCTGCTTCTAACTTGGGCCCAAATTGTAAAATGGTCTTATCTATTGGCGATTTCGTTCCAATTCACATTCCAAGTAATATTCGGCATGCTAATTACATTGCCGGTTGCCAAATTGCATTATCTCTTATAGTTTCCGAGATATGGACTATCGATAATTTACACCTTAGGCTCTGCTTCTAACTTGGGCCCAAATTGTAAAATGGTCTTATCTATTGGCGATTTCGTTCCAATTCACATTCCAAGTAATATTCGGTATGCTAATTACATTGCCGGTTGCCAAATTGCATTATCTCTTATAGTTTCCGGGATATGGACTATCGATAATTTACACCTTAGGCTCTGCTTCTAACTTGGGCCCAAATTGTAAAATGGTCTTATCTATTGGCGATTTCGTTCCAATTCACATTCCAAGTAATATTCGGCATGCTAATTACATTGCCGGTTGCCAAATTGAATTATCTCTTATAGTTTCCGAGATATGGACTATCGATAATTTACACCTTAGGCTCTGCTTCTAACTTGGGCCCAAATTGTAAAATGGTCTTATCTATTGGCGATTTCGTTCCAATTCACATTCCAAGTAGTATTCGGCATGCTAATTATATCGCCGGTTGCCAAATTGCATTATCTCTTATAGTTTCCGAGATATGGACTATCGATAATTTACACCTTAGGCTCTGCTTCTAACTTGGGCCCAAATTGTAAAATGGTCTTATCTATTGGCGATTTCGTTCCAATTCACATTCCAAGTAATATTCGGCATGCTAATTACATTGCCGGTTGCCAAATTGCATTATCTCTTATAGTTTCCGAGATATGGACTATCGATAATTTACACCTTAGGCTCTGCTTCTAACTTGGGCCCAAATTGTAAAATGGTCTTATCTATTGGCGATTTCGTTCCAATTCACATTCCAAGTAATATTCGGCATGTTAATTAAATTGCCGGTTGCCAAATTGCATTATCTCTTATAGTTTCCGAGATATGGACTATCGATAATTTACACCTTAGGCTCTGCTTCTAACTTGGGCCCAAATTGTAAAATCGTCTCATCTATTGGCGATTTCGTTCCAATTCACATTCCAAGTAATATTCGGCATGCTAATTACATTGCCGGTTGCCAAATTGCATTATCTCTTATAGTTTCCGAGATATGGACTATCGATAATTTACACCTTAGGCTCTGCTTCTAACTTGGGCCCAAATTGTAAAATGGTCTTATCTATTGGCGATTTCGTTCCAATTCACATTCCAAGTAATATTCGGCATGCTAATTACATTGCCGGTTGCCAAATTGCATTATCTCTTATAGTTTCCGAGATATGGACTATCGATAATTTACACCTTAGGCTCTGCTTCTAACTTGGGCCCAAATTGTAAAATGGTCTTATCTATTGGCGATTTCGTTCCAATTCACATTCCAAGTAATATTCGGTATGCTAATTACATTGCCGGTTGCCAAATTGCATTATCTCTTATAGTTTCCGAGATATGGACTATCGATAATTTACACCTTAGGCTCTGCTTCTAACTTGGGCCCAAATTGTAAAATGGTCTTATCTATTGGCGATTTCGTTCCAATTCACATTCCAAGTAATATTCGGCATGCTAATTACATTGCCGGTTGCCAAATTGAATTATCTCTTATAGTTTCCGAGATATGGACTATCGATAATTTACACCTTAGGCTCTGCTTCTAACTTGGGCCCAAATTGTAAAATGGTCTTATCTATTGGCGATTTCGTTCCAATTCACATTCCAAGTAGTATTCGGCATGCTAATTACATTGCCGGTTGCCAAATTGCATTATCTCTTATAGTTTCCGAGATATGGACTATCGATAATTTACACCTTAGGCTCTGCTTCTAACTTGGGCCCAAATTGTAAAATGGTCTTATCTATTATCGATTTCGTTCCAATTCACATTCCAAGTAATATTCGGCATGCTAATTACATTGCCGGTTGCCAAATTGCATTATCTCTTATAGTTTCCGAGATATGGACTATCGATAATTTACACCTTAGGCTCTGCTTCTAACTTGGGCCCAAATTGTAAAATGGCCTTATCTATTGGCGATTTCGTTCCAATTCACATTCCAAGTAATATTCGGCATGTTAATTAAATTGCCGGTTGCCAAATTGCATTATCTCTTATAGTTTCCGAGATATGGACTATCGATAATTTACACCTTAGGCTCTGCTTCTAACTTGGGCCCAAATTGTAAAATCGTCTCATCTATTGGCGATTTCGTTCCAATTCACATTCCAAGTAATATTCGGCATGCTAATTACATTGCCGGTTGCCAAATTGCATTATCTCTTATAGTTTCCGAGATATGGACTATCGATAATTTACACCTTAGGCTCTGCTTCTAACTTGGGCCCAAATTGTAAAATGGTCTTATCTATTGGCGATTTCGTTCCAATTCACATTCCAAGTAATATTCGGCATGCTAATTACATTGCCGGTTGCCAAATTGAATTATATCCTATAGTTTCCGAGATATGGACTATCGATAATTTACACCTTAGGCTCTGCTTCTAACTTGGGCCCAAATTGTAAAATGGTCTTATCTATTGGCGATTTCGTTCCAATTCACATTCCAAGTTATATTCGGCATGCTAATTACATTGCCGGTTCCCAAATTGCATTATCTCTTATAGTTTCCAAGATATGGACTATCGATTATTTTTAACCTTAGGCTCTGCTTCTAACTTGGGCCCAAATTGTAAAATGGTCTTATCTATTGGCGATTTCCTTCCAATTCACATTCCAAGTTATATTCGGCATGCTAATTACATTGCCGGTTCCCAAATTGCATTATCTCTTATAGTTTCCAAGATATGGACTATCGATAATTTACACCTTAGGCTCTGCTTCTAACTTGGGCCCAAATTGTAAAATCGTCTCATCTATTGGCGATTTCGTTCCAATTCACATTCCAAGTAATATTCGGCATGCTAATTACATTGCCGGTTGCCAAATTGCATTATCTCTTATAGTTTCCGAGATATGGACTATCGATAATTTACACCTTAGGCTCTGCTTCTAACTTGGGCCCAAATTGTAAAATCGTCTCATCTATTGGCGATTTCGTTCCAATTCACATTCCAAGTAATATTCGGCATGCTAATTACATTGCCGGTTGCCAAATTGCATTATCTCTTATAGTTTCCGAGATATGGACTATCGATAATTTACACCTTAGGCTCTGCTTCTAACTTGGGCCCAAATTGTAAAATGGTCTTATCTATTGGCGATTTCGTTCCAATTCACATTCCAAGTAATATTCGGCATGCTAATTACATTGCCGGTTGCCAAATTGAATTATATCCTATAGTTTCCGAGATATGGACTATCGATAATTTACACCTTAGGCTCTGCTTCTAACTTGGGCCCAAATTGTAAAATGGTCTTATCTATTGGCGATTTCGTTCCAATTCACATTCCAAGTTATATTCGGCATGCTAATTACATTGCCGGTTCCCAAATTGCATTATCTCTTATAGTTTCCAAGATATGGACTATCGATTATTTTTAACCTTAGGCTCTGCTTCTAACTTGGGCCCAAATTGTAAAATGGTCTTATCTATTGGCGATTTCGTTCCAATTCACATTCCAAGTTATATTCGGCATGCTAATTACATTGCCGGTTCCCAAATTGCATTATCTCTTATAGTTTCCAAGATATGGACTATCGATTATTTTTAACCTTAGGCTCTGCTTCTAACTTGGGCCCAAACTGTAAAATGGTCTTATCTATTGGCGATTTCGTTCCAATTCACATTCCAAGTAGTATTCGGCATGCTAATTACATTGCCGGTTGCCAAATTGCATTATCTCTTATAGTTTCCGAGATATGGACTATCGATAATTTACGCCTTAGGCTCTGCTTCTAACTTGGGCCCAAATTGTAAAATGGTCTTATCTATTGGCGATTTCGTTCCAATTCACATTCCAAGTAGTATTCGGCATGCTAATTACATTGCCGGTTGCCAAATTGCATTATCTCTTATAGTTTCCGAGATATGGACTATCGATAATTTACACCTTAGGCTCTGCTTCTAACTTGGGCCCAAATTGTAAAATGGTCTTATCTATTGGCGATTTCGTTCCAATTCACATTCCAAGTAATATTCGGCATGCTAATTACATTGCCGGTTGCCAAATTGCATTATCTCTTATAGTTTCCGAGATATGGACTATCGATAATTTACACCTTAGGCTCTGCTTCTAACTTGGGCCCAAATTGTAAAATCGTCTCATCTATTGGCGATTTCGTTCCAATTCACATTCCAAGTAATATTCGGCATGCTAATTACATTGCCGGTTGCCAAATTGCATTATCTCTTATAGTTTCCGAGATATGGACTATCGATAATTTACACCTTAGGCTCTGCTTCTAACTTGGGCCCAAATTGTAAAATGGTCTTATCTATTGGCGATTTCGTTCCAATTCACATTCCAAGTAATATTCGGCATGCTAATTACATTGCCGGTTGCCAAATTGAATTATCTCCTATAGTTTCCGAGATATGGACTATCGATAATTTACACCTTAGGCTCTGCTTCTAACTTGGGCCCAAATTGTAAAATGGTCTTATCTATTGGCGATTTCGTTCCAATTCACATTCCAAGTTATATTCGGCATGCTAATTACATTGCCGGTTCCCAAATTGCATTATCTCTTATAGTTTCCAAGATATGCACTATCGATTATTTTTAACCTTAGGCTCTGCTTCTAACTTGGGCCCAAATTGTAAAATGGTCTTATCTATTGGCGATTTCGTTCCAATTCACATTCCAAGTTATATTCGGCATGCTAATTACATTGCCGGTTCCCAAATTGCATTATCTCTTATAGTTTCCAAGATATGGACTATCGATTATTTTTAACCTTAGGCTCTGCTTCTAACTTGGGCCCAAACTGTAAAATGGTCTTATCTATTGGCGATTTCGTTCCAATTCACATTCCAAGTAGTATTCGGCATGCTAATTACATTGCCGGTTGCCAAATTGCATTATCTCTTATAGTTTCCGAGATATGGACTATCGATAATTTACGCCTTAGGCTCTGCTTCTAACTTGGGCCCAAATTGTAAAATGGTCTTATCTATTGGCGATTTCGTTCCAATTCACATTCCAAATAATATTCGGCATGCTAATTACATTGCCGGTTGCCAAATTGCATTATCTCTTATAGCTTCCGAGATATGGACTGTCGATAATTTACACCTTAGGCTCTGCTTCTAACTTGGGCCCAAATTGTAAAATGGTCTTATCTATTGGCGATTTCGTCCCAATTCACATTCCAAGTAATATTCGGCATGCTAATTACATTGCCGGTTGCGAAATTGCATTATCTCTTATAGTTTCCGAGATATGGACTATCGATAATTTACACCTTAGGCTCTGCTTCTAACTTGGGCCCAAATTGTAAAATGGTCTTATCTATTGGCGATTTCGTTCCAATTCACATTCCAAGTAATATTCGGCATGCTAATTACATTGCCGGTTGCCAAATTGCATTATCTCTTTTAGTTTCCGAGATATGGACTATCGATAATTTACACCTTAGGCTCTGCTTCTAACTTGGGCCCAAATTGTAAAATGGTCTTATCTATTGGCGATTTCGTTCCAATTCACATTCCAAGTAATATTCGGCATGCTAATTACATTGCCGGTTGCCAAATTGCATTATCTCTTATAGTTTCCGAGATATGGACTATCGATAATTTACACCTTAGGCTCTGCTTCTAACTTGGGCCCAAATTGTAAAATGGCCTTATCTATTGGCGATTTCGTTCCAATTCACATTCCAAGTAATATTCGGCATGCTAATTACATTGCCGGTGGCCAAATTGAATTATCTCTTATAGTTTCCGAGATATGGACTATCGATTATTTACACCTTAGGCTCTGCTACTAACTTGGGCCCAAATTGTAAAATGGTCTTACCTATTGGCGATTTCGTTCCAATTCACATTCCAAGTAATATTCGGCATGCTAATTACATTGCCGGTTGCCAAATTGCATTATCTCTTATAGTTTCCGAGATATGGACTATCGATAATTTACACCTTAGGCTCTGCTTCTAACTTGGGCCCAAATTGTAAAATGGTCTTATCTATTGGCGATTTCGTTCCAATTCACATTCCAAATAATATTCGGCATGCTAATTACATTGCCGGTTGCCAAATTGCATTATCTCTTATAGTTTCCGAGATATGGACTATCGATAATTTACACCTTAGGCTCTGCTTCTAACTTGGGCCCAAATTGTAAAATGGTCTTCTCTATTGGCGATTTCGTTCCAATTCACATTCCAAGTAATATTCGGCATGCTAATTACATTGCCGGTGGCCAAGTTGCATTATCTCTTATAGTGTCCGAGATATGGACTATCGATAATTTACACCTTAGGCTCTGCTTCTAACTTGGGCCCAAATTGTAAAATGGTCTTATCTATTGGCGATGTCGTTCCAATTCACATTCCAAGTAATATTCGGCATGCTAATTACATTGCCGGTTCCCAAATTGCATTATCTCTTATAGTTTCCAAGATATGGACTATCGATTATTTTTAACCTTAGGCTCTGCTTCTAACTTGGGCCCAAACTATAAAATGGTCTTATCTATTGGCGATTTCGTTCCAATTCACATTCCAAGTAGTATTCGGCATGCTAATTACATTGCCGGTTGCCAAATTGCATTATCTCTTATAGTTTCCGAGATATGGACTATCGATAATTTACGCCTTAGGCTCTGCTTCTAACTTGGGCCCAAATTGTAAAATGGACTTATCTATTGGCGATTTCGTTCCAATTCACATTCCAAGTAATATTCGGCATGCTAATTACATTGCCGGTTGCCAAATTGCATTATCTCTTATAGTTTCCGAGATATGGACTGTCGATAATTTACACCTTAGGCTCTGCTTCTAACTTGGGCCCAAATTGTAAAATGGTCTTATCTATTGGCGATTTCGCCCCAATTCACATTCCAAGTAATATTCGGCATGCTAATTACATTGCCGGTTGCGAAATTGCATTATCTCTTATAGTTTCCGAGATATGGACTATCGATAATTTACACCTTAGGCTCTGCTTCTAACTTGGGCCCAAATTGTAAAATGGTCTTATCTATTGGCGATTTCGTTCCAATTCACATTCCAAGTAATATTCGGCATGCTAATTACATTGCCGTTTGCCAAATTGCATTATCTCTTTTAGTTTCCGAGATATGGACTATCGATAATTTACACCTTAGGCTCTGCTTCTAACTTGGGCCCAAATTGTAAAATGGTCTTATCTATTGGCGATTTCGTTCCAATTCACATTCCAAGTAATATTCGGCATGCTAATTACATTGCCGGTTGCCAAATTGCATTATCTCTTATAGTTTCCGAGATATGGACTATCGATAATTTACACCTTAGGCTCTGCTTCTAACTTGGGCCCAAATTGTAAAATGGCCTTATCTATTGGCGATTTCGTTCCAATTCACATTCCAAGTAATATTCGGCATGCTAATTACATTGCCGGTGGCCAAATTGAATTATCTCTTATAGTTTCCGAGATATGGACTATCGATAATTTACACCTTAGGCTCTGCTACTAACTTGGGCCCAAATTGTAAAATGGTCTTACCTATTGGCGATTTCGTTCCAATTCACATTCCAAGTAATATTCGGCATGCTAATTACATTGCCGGTTGCCAAATTGCATTATCTCTTATAGTTTCCGAGATATGGACTATCGATAATTTACACCTTAGGCTCTGCTTCTAACTTGGGCCCAAATTGTAAAATGGTCTTATCTATTGGCGATTTCGTTCCAATTCACATTCCAAGTAATATTCGGCATGCTAATTACATTGCCGGTTGCCAAATTGCATTATCTCTTATAGTTTCCGAGATATGGACTATCGATAATTTACACCTTAGGCTCTGCTTCTAACTTGGGCCCAAATTGTAAAATGGTCTTCTCTATTGGCGATTTCGTTCCAATTCACATTCCAAGTAATATTCGGCATGCTAATTACATTGCCGGTGGCCAAGTTGCATTATCTCTTATAGTTTCCGAGATATGGACTATCGATAATTTACACCTTAGGCTCTGCTTCTAACTTGGGCCCAAATTGTAAAATGGTCTTATCTATTGGCGATTTCGTTCCAATTCACATTCCAAGTAATATTCGGCATGCTAATTACATTGCCGGTTCCCAAATTGCATTATCTCTTATAGTTTCCGAGATATGGACTATCGATTATTTTTAACCTTAGGCTCTGCTTCTAACATGGGCCCAAACTGTAAAATGGTCTTATCTATTGGCGATTTCGTTCCAATTCACATTCCAAGTAATATTCGGCATGCTAATTACATTGCCGGTTGCCAAATTGAATTAACTCCTATAGTTTCCGAGATATGGACTATCGATAATTTACACCTTAGGCTCTGTTTCTAACTTGGGCCCAAATTGTAAAATGGTCTTACCTATTGGCGATTTCGTTCCAATTCACATTCCAAGTAATATTCGGCATGCTAATTACATTGCCGGTGGCCAAGTTGCATTATCTCTTATAGTTTCCGAGATATGGACTATCGATTATTTTTAACCTTAGGCTCTGCTTCTAACTTGGGCCCAAACTGTAAAATGGTCTTATCTATTGGCGATTTCGTTCCAATTCACATTATAAGTAGTATTCGGCATGCTAATTACATTGCCGGTTGCCAAATTGCATTATCTCTTATAGTTTCCGAGATATGGACTATCGATAATTTACACCTTAGGCTCTGCTTCTAACTTGGGCCCAAATTGTAAAATGGTCTTATCTATTGGCGATTTCGTTCCAATTCACATTCCAAGTAATATTCGGCATGCTAATTACATTGCCTGTTCCCAAATTGCATTATCTCTTATAGTTTCCGAGATATGGACTATCGATTATTTTTAACCTTAGGCTCTGCTTCTAACTTGGGCCCAAACTGTAAAATGGTCTTATCTATTGGCGATTTCGTTCCAATTCACATTATAAGTAGTATTCGGCATGCTAATTACATTGCCGGTTGCCAAATTGCAATATCTCTTATAGTTTCCGAGATATGGGCTATCGATAATTTACACCTTAGGCTCTGCTTCTAACTTGGGCCCAAATTGTAAAATGGTCTTATCTATTGGCGATTTCGTTCCAATTCACATTCCAAGTAATATTCGGCATGCTAATTACATTGCCGGTTGCCAAATTGCATTATCTCTTATAGTTTCCGAGATATGGACTATCGATAATTTACACCTTAGGCTCTGCTTCTAACTTGAGCCCAAATTGTAAAATGGTCTTATCTATTGGCGATTTCGTCCCAATTCACATTCCAAGTAATATTCGGCATGCTAATTACATTGCCGGTTGCGAAATTGCATTATCTCTTATAGTTTCCGAGATATGGACTATCGATAATTTACACCTTAGGCTCTGCTTCTAACTTGGGCCCAAATTGTAAAATGGTCTTTTCTATTGGCGATTTGGTTCCAATTCACATTCCAAGTAATATTCGGCATGCTAATTACATTGCCGGTTGCCAAATTGCATTATCTCTTTTAGTTTCCGAGATATGGACTATCGATAATTTGCACCTTAGGCTCTGCTTCTAACTTGGGCCCAAATTGTAAAATGGTCTTATCTATTGGCGATTTCGTTCCAATTCACATTCCAAGTAATATTCCGCATGCTAATTACATTGCCGGTTGCCAAATTGCATTATCTCTTATAGTTTCCGAGATATGGACTATCGATAATTTACACCTTAGGCTCTGCTTCTAACTTGGGCCCAAATTGTAAAATGGCCTTATCTATTGGCGATTTCGTTCCAATTCACATTCCAAGTAATATTCGGCATGCTAATTACATTGCCGGTTGCCAAATTGCATTATCTCTTATAGTTTCCGAGATATGGACTATCGATAATTTACACCTTAGGCTCTGCTTCTAACTTGGGCCCAAATTGTAAAATGGTCTTATCTATTGGCGATTTCGTTCCAATTCACATTCCAAGTAATATTCGGCATGCTAATTACATTGCCGGTGGCCAAATTGAATTATCTCTTATAGTTTACGAGATATGGACTATCGATAATTTACACCTTAGGCTCTGCTTCTAACTTGGGCCCAAAGTGTAAAATGGTCTTACCTATTGGCGATTTCGTTCCAATTCACATTCCAAGTAATATTCGGCATGCTAATTACATTGCCGGTTGCCAAATTGCATTATCTCTTATAGTTTCCGAGATATGGACTATCGATAATTTACACCTTAGGCTCTGCTTCTAACTTGGGCCCAAATTGTAAAATGGTCTTATCTATTGGCGATTTCGTTCCAATTCACATTCCAAGTAATATTCGGCATGCTAATTACATTGCCGGTTGCCAAATTGCATTATCTCTTATAGTTTCCGAGATATGGACTATCGATAATTTACACCTTAGGCTCTGCTTCTAACTTGGACCCAAATTGTAAAATGGTTTTCTCTATTGGCGATTTCGTTCCAATTCACATTCCAAGTAATATTCGGCATGCTAATTACATTGCCGGTGGCCAAGTTGCATTATCTCTTATAGTTTCCGAGATATGGACTATCGATAATTTCCACCTTAGGCTCTGCTTCTAACTTGGGCCCAAATTGTAAAATGGTCTTATCTATTGCCGATTTCGTTCCAATTCACATTCCAAGTAATATTCGGCATGCTAATTACATTGCCGGTTGCCAAATTGCATTATCTCTTATAGTTTCCGAGATATGGACTATCGATTATTTTTAACCTTAGGCTCTGCTTCTAACTTGGGCCCAAACTGTAAAATGGTCTTATCTATTGGCGATTTCGTTCCAATTCACATTCCAAGTAGTATTCGGCATGCTAATTACATTGCCGGTTGCCAAATTGCATTATCTCTTATAGTTTCCGAGATATGGACTATCGATAATTTACACCTTAGGCTCTGCTTCTAACTTGGGCCCAAATTGTAAAATTGTTTTATCTATTGGCGATTTCGTTCCAATTCACATTCCAAGTAATATTCGGCATGCTAATTACATTGCCAGTTGCCAAATTGCATTATCTCTTATAGTTTCCGAGATATGGACTATGGATAATTTACACCTTAGGCTCTGCTTCTAACTTGGGCCCAAATTGTAAAATGGTCTTATCTATTGCCGATTTCGTTCCAATTCACATTCCAAGTAATATTCGGCATGCTAATTACATTGCCGGTTGCCAAATTGCATTATCTCTTATAGTTTCCGAGATATGGACTATCGATAATTTACACCTTAGGCTCTGCTTCTAACTTGGGCCCAAATTGTAAAATGGTCTTATCTATTGGCGATTTCGTTCCAATTCACATTCCAAGTAATATTCGGCATGCTAATTACATTGCCGGTTGCCAAATTGCATTATCTCTTATAGTTTCCGAGATATGGACTATCGATAATTTACACCTTAGGCTCTGCTTCTAACTTGGGCCCAAATTGTAAAATGGTCTTATCTATTGGCGATTTCGTTCCAATTCACATTCCAAGTAATATTCGGCATGCTAATTACATTGCCGATTGCCAAATTGCATTATCTCTTATAGTTTCCGAGATATGGACTATCGATAATTTACACCTTAGGCTCTGCTTCTAACTTGGGCCCAAATTGTAAAATGGTCTTATCTATTGGCGATTTCGTTCCAATTCACATTCCAAGTAATATTCGGCATGCTAATTACATTGCCGGTTGCCAAATTGCATTATCTCTTATAGTTTCCGAGATATGGACTATCGATAATTTACACCTTAGGCTCTGCTTCTAACTTGGGCCCAAATTGTAAAATGGTCTTATCTATTGGCGATTTCGTTCCAATTCACATTCCAAGTAGTATTCGGCATGCTAATTACATTGCCGGTTGCCAAATTGCATTATCTCTTATAGTTTCCGAGATATGGACTATCGATAATTTACACCTTAGGCTCTGCTTCTAACTTGGGCCCAAATTGTAAAATGGTCTTATCTATTGGCGATTTCGTTCCAATTCACATTCCAAGTAATATTCGGCATGCTAATTACATTGCCGGTGGCCAAATTGAATTATCTCTTATAGTTTCCGAGATATGGACTATCGATAATTTACACCTTAGGCTCTGCTTCTAACTTGGGCCCAAATTGTAAAATGGTCTTACCTATTGGCGATTTCGTTCCAATTCACATTCCAAGTAATATTCGGCATGCTAATTACATTGCCGGTTGCCAAATTGCATTATCTCTTATAGTTTCCGAGATATGGACTATCGATAATTTACACCTTAGGCTCTGCTTCTAACTTGGGCCCAAATTGTAAAATGGTCTTATCTATTGGCGATTTCGTTCCAATTCACATTCCAAGTAGTATTCGGCATGCTAATTACATTGCCGGTTGCCAAATTGCATTATCTCTTATAGTTTCCGAGATATGGACTATCGATAATTTACACCTTAGGCTCTGCTTCTAACTTGGGCCCAAATTGTAAAATAGTCTTATCTATTGGCGATTTCGTTCCAATTCACATTCCAAGTAATATTCGGCATGCTAATTACATTGCCGGTTGCCAAATTGCATTATCTCTTATAGTTTCCGAGATATGGACTATCGATAATTTACACCTTAGGCTCTGCTTCTAACTTGGGCCCAAATTGTAAAATGGTCTTATCTATTGGCGATTTCGTTCCAATTCACATTCCAAGTAATATTCGGCATGCTAATTACATTGCCAGTTGCCAAATTGCATTATCTCTTATAGTTTCCGAGATATGGACTATCGATAATTTACACCTTAGGCTCTGCTTCTAACTTGGGCCCAAATTGTAAAATGGTCTTATCTATTGGCGATTTCGTTCCAATTCACATTCCAAGTAATATTCGGCATGCTAATTACATTGCCGGTTGCCAAATTGCATTATCTCTTATAGTTTCCGAGATATGGACTATCGATAATTTACACCTTAGGCTCTGCTTCTAACTTGGGCCCAAATTGTAAAATGGCCTTATCTATTGGCGATTTCGTTCCAATTCACATTCCAAGTAATATTCGGCATGCTAATTACATTGCCGGTTGCCAAATTGCATTATCTCTTATAGTTTCCGAGATATGGACTATCGATAATTTACACCTTAGGCTCTGCTTCTAACTTGGGCCCAAATTGTAAAATGGTCTTATCTATTGGCGATTTCGTTCCAATTCACATTCCAAGTAATATTCGGCATGCTAATTACATTGCCGGTGGCCAAATTGAATTATCTCTTATAGTTTACGAGATATGGACTATCGATAATTTACACCTTAGGCTCTGCTTCTAACTTGGGCCCAAAGTGTAAAATGGTCTTACCTATTGGCGATTTCGTTCCAATTCACATTCCAAGTAATATTCGGCATGCTAATTACATTGCCGTTTGCCAAATTGCATTATCTCTTATAGTTTCCGAGATATGGACTATCGATAATTTACACCTTAGGCTCTGCTTCTAACTTGGGCCCAAATTGTAAAATGGTCTTATCTATTGGCGATTTCGTTCCAATTCACATTCCAAGTAATATTCGGCATGCTAATTACATTGCCGGTTGCCAAATTGCATTATCTCTTATAGTTTCCGAGATATGGACTATCGATAATTTACACCTTAGGCTCTGCTTCTAACTTGGACCCAAATTGTAAAATGGTTTTCTCTATTGGCGATTTCGTTCCAATTCACATTCCAAGTAATATTCGGCATGCTAATTACATTGCCGGTGGCCAAGTTGCATTATCTCTTATAGTTTCCGAGATATGGACTATCGATAATTTCCACCTTAGGCTCTGCTTCTAACTTGGGCCCAAATTGTAAAATGGTCTTATCTATTGCCGATTTCGTTCCAATTCACATTCCAAGTAATATTCGGCATGCTAATTACATTGCCGGTTGCCAAATTGCATTATCTCTTATAGTTTCCGAGATATGGACTATCGATTATTTTTAACCTTAGGCTCTGCTTCTAACTTGGGCCCAAACTGTAAAATGGTCTTATCTATTGGCGATTTCGTTCCAATTCACATTCCAAGTAGTATTCGGCATGCTAATTACATTGCCGGTTGCCAAATTGCATTATCTCTTATAGTTTCCGAGATATGGACTATCGATAATTTACACCTTAGGCTCTGCTTCTAACTTGGGCCCAAATTGTAAAATGGTTTTATCTATTGGCGATTTCGTTCCAATTCACATTCCAAGTAATATTCGGCATGCTAATTACATTGCCAGTTGCCAAATTGCATTATCTCTTATAGTTTCCGAGATATGGACTACGGATAATTTACACCTTAGGCTCTGCTTCTAACTTGGGCCCAAATTGTAAAATGGTCTTATCTATTGCCGATTTCGTTCCAATTCACATTCCAAGTAATATTCGGCATGCTAATTACATTGCCGGTTGCCAAATTGCATTATCTCTTATAGTTTCCGAGATATGGACTATCGATAATTTACACCTTAGGCTCTGCTTCTAACTTGGGCCCAAATTGTAAAATGGTCTTATCTATTGGCGATTTCGTTCCAATTCACATTCTAAGTAATATTCGGCATGCTAATTACATTGCCGGTTGCCAAATTGCATTATCTCTTATAGTTTCCGAGATATGGACTATCGATAATTTACACCTTAGGCTCTGCTTCTAACTTGGGCCCAAATTGTAAAATGGTCTTATCTATTGGCGATTTCGTTCCAATTCACATTCCAAGTAATATTCGGCATGCTAATTACATTGCCGGTTGCCAAATTGCATTATCTCTTATAGTTTCCGAGATATGGACTATCGATAATTTACACCTTAGGCTCTGCTTCTAACTTGGGCCCAAATTGTAAAATGGTCTTATCTATTGGCGATTTCGTTCCAATTCACATTCCAAGTAATATTCGGCATGCTAATTACATTGCCGGTTGCCAAATTGCATTATCTCTTATAGTTTCCGAGATATGGACAATCGATAATTTACACCTTAGGCTCTGCTTCTAACTTGGGCCCAAATTGTAAAATGGTCTTATCTATTGGCGATTTCGTTCCAATTCACATTCCAAGTAATATTCGGCATGCTAATTACATTGCCGGTGGCCAAATTGAATTATCTCTTATAGTTTCCGAGATATGGACTATCGATAATTTACACCTTAGGCTCTGCTTCTAACTTGGGCCCAAATTGTAAAATGGTCTTACCTATTGGCGATTTCGTTCCAATTCACATTCCAAGTAATATTCGGCATGCTAATTACATTGCCGGTTGCCAAATTGCATTATCTCTTATAGTTTCCGAGATATGGACTATCGATAATTTACACCTTAGGCTCTGCTTCTAACTTGGGCCCAAATTGTAAAATGGTCTTACCTATTGGCGATTTCGTTCCAATTCACATTCCAAGTAGTATTCGGCATGCTAATTACATTGCCGGTTGCCAAATTGCATTATCTCTTATAGTTTCGGAGATATGGACTATCGATAATTTACACCTTAGGCTCTGCTTCTAACTTGGGCCCAAATTGTAAAATGGTCTTATCTATTGGCGATTTCGTTCCAATTCACATTCCAAGTAGTATTCGGCATGCTAATTACATTGCCGGTTGCCAAATTGCATTATCTCTTATAGTTTCCGAGATATGGACTATCGATAATTTACACCTTAGGCTCTGCTTCTAACTTGGGCCCAAATTGTAAAATGGTCTTATCTATTGGCGATTTCGTTCCAATTCACATTCCAAGTAATATTCGGCATGCTAATTACATTGCCGGTTGCCAAATTGCATTATCTCTTATAGTTTCCGAGATATGGACTATCGATAATTTACACCTTAGGCTCTGCTTCTAACTTGGGCCCAAATTGTAAAATGGTCTTATCTATTGGCGATTTCGTTCCAATTCACATTCCAAGTAATATTCGGCATGCTAATTACATTGCCAGTTGCCAAATTGCATTATCTCTTATAGTTTCCGAGATATGGACTATCGATAATTTACACCTTAGGCTCTGCTTCTAACTTGGGCCCAAATTGTAAAATGGTCTTATCTATTGGCGATTTCGTTCCAATTCACATTCCAAGTAATATTCGGCATGCTAATTACATTGCCGGTTGCCAAATTGCATTATCTCTTATAGTTTCCGAGATATGGACTATCGATAATTTACACCTTAGGCTCTGCTTCTAACTTGGGCCCAAATTGTAAAATGGCCTTATCTATTGGCGATTTCGTTCCAATTCACATTCCAAGTAATATTCGGCATGCTAATTACATTGCCGGTTGCCAAATTGCATTATCTCTTATAGTTTCCGAGATATGGACTATCGATAATTTACACCTTAGGCTCTGCTTCTAACTTGGGCCCAAATTGTAAAATGGTCTTATCTATTGGCGATTTCGTTCCAATTCACATTCCAAGTAATATTCGGCATGCTAATTACATTGCCGGTGGCCAAATTGAATTATCTCTTATAGTTTACGAGATATGGACTATCGATAATTTACACCTTAGGCTCTGCTTCTAACTTGGGCCCAAAGTGTAAAATGGTCTTACCTATTGGCGATTTCGTTCCAATTCACATTCCAAGTAATATTCGGCATGCTAATTACATTGCCGGTTGCCAAATTACATTATCTCTTATAGTTTCCGAGATATGGACTATCGATAATTTACACCTTAGGCTCTGCTTCTAACTTGGGCCCTAATTGTAAAATGGTCTTATCTATTGGCGATTTCGTTCCAATTCACATTCCAAGTAATATTCGGCATGCTAATTACATTGCCGGTTGCCAAATTGCATTATCTCTTATAGTTTCCGAGATATGGACTATCGATAATTTACACCTTAGGCTCTGCTTCTAACTTGGACCCAAATTGTAAAATGGTTTTCTCTATTGGCGATTTCGTTCCAATTCACATTCCAAGTAATATTCGGCATGCTAATTACATTGCCGGTGGCCAAGTTGCATTATCTCTTATAGTTTCCGAGATATGGACTATCGATAATTTCCACCTTAGGCTCTGCTTCTAACTTGGGCCCAAATTGTAAAATGGTCTTATCTATTGCCGATTTCGTTCCAATTCACATTCCAAGTAATATTCGGCATGCTAATTACATTGCCGGTTGCCAAATTGCATTATCTCTTATAGTTTCCGAGATATGGACTATCGATTATTTTTAACCTTAGGCTCTGCTTCTAACTTGGGCCCAAACTGTAAAATGGTCTTATCTATTGGCGATTTCGTTCCAATTCACATTCCAAGTAGTATTCGGCATGCTAATTACTTTGCCGGTTGCCAAATTGCATTATCTCTTATAGTTTCCGAGATATGGACTATCGATAATTTACACCTTAGGCTCTGCTTCTAACTTGGGCCCAAATTGTAAAATGGTTTTATCTATTGGCGATTTCGTTCCAATTCACATTCCAAGTAATATTCGGCATGCTAATTACATTGCCAGTTGCCAAATTGCATTATCTCTTATAGTTTCCGAGATATGGACTATGGATAATTTACACCTTAGGCTCTGCTTCTAACTTGGGCCCAAATTGTAAAATGGTCTTATCTATTGCCGATTTCGTTCCAATTCACATTCCAAGTAATATTCGGCATGCTAATTACATTGCCGGTTGCCAAATTGCATTATCTCTTATAGTTTCCGAGATATGGACTATCGATAATTTACACCTTAGGCTCTGCTTCTAACTTGGGCCCAAATTGTAAAATGGTCTTATCTATTGGCGATTTCGTTCCAATTCACATTCTAAGTAATATTCGGCATGCTAATTACATTGCCGGTTGCCAAATTGCATTATCTCTTATAGTTTCCGAGATATGGACTATCGATAATTTACACCTTAGGCTCTGCTTCTAACTTGGGCCCAAATTGTAAAATGGTCTTATCTATTGGCGATTTCGTTCCAATTCACATTCCAAGTAATATTCGGCATGCTAATTACATTGCCGGTTGCCAAATTGCATTATCTCTTATAGTTTCCGAGATATGGACTATCGATAATTTACACCTTAGGCTCTGCTTCTAACTTGGGCCCAAATTGTAAAATGGTCTTATCTATTGGCGATTTCGTTCCAATTCACATTCCAAGTAATATTCTGCATGCTAATTACATTGCCGGTTGCCAAATTGCATTATCTCTTATAGTTTCCGAGATATGGACTATCGATAATTTACACCTTAGGCTCTGCTTCTAACTTGGGCCCAAATTGTAAAATGGTCTTACCTATTGGCGATTTCGTTCCAATTCACATTCCAAGTAGTATTCGGCATGCTAATTACATTGCCGGTTGCCAAATTGCATTATCTCTTATAGTTTCCGAGATATGGACTATCGATAATTTACACCTTAGGCTCTGCTTCTAACTTGGGCCCAAATTGTAAAATGGTCTTATCTATTGGCGATTTCGTTCCAATTCACATTCCAAGTAATATTCGGCATGCTAATTACATTGCCGGTGGCCAAATTGAATTATCTCTTATAGTTTCCGAGATATGGACTATCGATAATTTACACCTTAGGCTCTGCTTCTAACTTGGGCCCAAATTGTAAAATGGTCTTACCTATTGGCGATTTCGTTCCAATTCACATTCCAAGTAATATTCGGCATGCTAATTACATTGCCGGTTGCCAAATTGCATTATCTCTTATAGTTTCCGAGATATGGACTATCGATAATTTACACCTTAGGCTCTGCTTCTAACTTGGGCCCAAATTGTAAAATGGTCTTATCTATTGGCGATTTCGTTCCAATTCACATTCCAAGTAGTATTCGGCATGCTAATTACATTGCCGGTTGCCAAATTGCATTATCTCTTATAGTTTCCGAGATATGGACTATCGATAATTTACACCTTAGGCTCTGCTTCTAACTTGGGCCCAAATTGTAAAATGGTCTTATCTATTGGCGATTTCGTTCCAATTCACATTCCAAGTAATATTCGGCATGCTAATTACATTGCCGGTTGCCAAATTGCATTATCTCTTATAGTTTCCGAGATATGGACTATCGATAATTTACACCTTAGGCTCTGCTTCTAACTTGGGCCCAAATTGTAAAATGGTCTTATCTATTGGCGATTTCGTTCCAATTCACATTCCAAGTAATATTCGGCATGCTAATTACATTGCCAGTTGCCAAATTGCATTATCTCTTATAGTTTCCGAGATATGGACTATCGATAATTTACACCTTAGGCTCTGCTTCTAACTTGGGCCCAAATTGTAAAATGGTCTTATCTATTGGCGATTTCGTTCCAATTCACATTCCAAGTAATATTCGGCATGCTAATTACATTGCCGGTTGCCAAATTGCATTATCTCTTATAGTTTCCGAGATATGGACTATCGATAATTTACACCTTAGGCTCTGCTTCTAACTTGGGCCCAAATTGTAAAATGGTCTTATCTATTGGCGATTTCGTTCCAATTCACACTCCAAGTAATATTCGGCATGCTAATTACATTGCCGGTTCCCAAATTGCATTATCTCTTATAGTTTCCGAGATATGGACTATCGATTATTTTTAACCTTAGGCTCTGATTCTAACTTGGGCCCAAACTGTAAAATGGTCTTATCTATTGGCGATTTCGTTCCAATTCACATTCCAAGTAGTATTCGGCATGCTAATTACATTGCCGGTTGCCAAATTGCATTATCTCTTATAGTTTCCGAGATATGGACTATCGATAATTTACACCTTAGGCTCTGCTCCTAACTTGGGCCCAAATTGTAAAATGGTCTTATCTATTGGCGATTTCGTTCCAATTCACATTCCAAGTAATATTCGGCATGCTAATTACATTGCCGGTTGCCAAATTGCATTATCTCTTATAGTTTCCGAGATATGGACTATCGATAATTTACACCTTAGGCTCTGCTTCTAACTTGGGCCCAAATTGTAAAATGGTCTTATCTATTGGCGATTTCGTCCCAATTCACATTCCAAGTAATATTCGGCATGCTAATTACATTGCCGGTTGCGAAATTGCATTATCTCTTATAGTTTCCGAGATATGGACTATCGATAATTTACACCTTAGGCCCTGCTTCTAACTTGGGCCCAAATTGTAAAATGGTCTTATCTATTGGCGATTTCGTTCCAATTCACATTCCAAGTAATATTCGGCATGCTAATTACATTGCCGGTTGCCAAATTGCATTATCTCATTTAGTTTCCGAGATATGGACTATCGATAATTTACACCTTAGGCTCTGCTTCTAACTTGGGCCCAAATTGTAAAATGGTCTTATCTATTGGCGATTTCGTTCCAATTCACATTCCAAGTAATATTCGGCATGCTAATTACATTGCCGGTGGCCAAATTGAATTATCTCTTATAGTTTACGAGATATGGACTATCGATAATTTACACCTTAGGCTCTGCTTCTAACTTGGGCCCAAAGTGTAAAATGGTCTTACCTATTGGCGATTTCGTTCCAATTCACATTCCAAGTAATATTCGGCATGCTAATTACATTGCCGGTTGCCAAATTGCATTATCTCTTATAGTTTCCGAGATATGGACTATCGATAATTTACACCTTAGGCTCTGCTTCTAACTTGGGCCCTAATTGTAAAATGGTCTTATCTATTGGCGATTTCGTTCCAATTCACATTCCAAGTAATATTCGGCATGCTAATTACATTGCCGGTTGCCAAATTGCATTATCTCTTATAGTTTCCGAGATATGGACTATCGATAATTTACACCTTAGGCTCTGCTTCTAACTTGGACCCAAATTGTAAAATGGTTTTCTCTATTGGCGATTTCGTTCCAATTCACATTCCAAGTAATATTCGGCATGCTAATTACATTGCCGGTGGCCAAGATGCATTATCTCTTATAGTTTCCGAGATATGGACTATCGATAATTTCCACCTTAGGCTCTGCTTCTAACTTGGGCCCAAATTGTAAAATGGTCTTATCTATTGCCGATTTCGTTCCAATTCACATTCCAAGTAATATTCGGCATGCTAATTACATTGCCGGTTGCCAAATTGCATTATCTCTTATAGTTTCCGAGATATGGACTATCGATTATTTTTAACCTTAGGCTCTGCTTCTAACTTGGGCCCAAACTGTAAAATGGTCTTATCTATTGGCGATTTCGTTCCAATTCACATTCCAAGTAGTATTCGGCATGCTAATTACTTTGCCGGTTGCCAAATTGCATTATCTCTTATAGTTTCCGAGATATGGACTATCGATAATTTACACCTTAGGCTCTGCTTCTAACTTGGGCCCAAATTGTAAAATGGTTTTATCTATTGGCGATTTCGTTCCAATTCACATTCCAAGTAATATTCGGCATGCTAATTACATTGCCAGTTGCCAAATTGCATTATCTCTTATAGTTTCCGAGATATGGACTATGGATAATTTACACCTTAGGCTCTGCTTCTAACTTGGGCCCAAATTGTAAAATGGTCTTATCTATTGCCGATTTCGTTCCAATTCACATTCCAAGTAATATTCGGCATGCTAATTACATTGCCGGTTGCCAAATTGCATTATCTCTTATAGTTTCCGAGATATGGACTATCGATAATTTACACCTTAGGCTCTGCTTCTAACTTGGGCCCAAATTGTAAAATGGTCTTATCTATTGGCGATTTCGTTCCAATTCACATTCTAAGTAATATTCGGCATGCTAATTACATTGCCGGTTGCCAAATTGCATTATCTCTTATAGTTTCCGAGATATGGACTATCGATAATTTACACCTTAGGCTCTGCTTCTAACTTGGGCCCAAATTGTAAAATGGTCTTATCTATTGGCGATTTCGTTCCAATTCACATTCCAAGTAATATTCGGCATGCTAATTACATTGCCGGTTGCCAAATTGCATTATCTCTTATAGTTTCCGAGATATGGACTATCGATAATTTACACCTTAGGCTCTGCTTCTAACTTGGGCCCAAATTGTAAAATGGTCTTATCTATTGGCGATTTCGTTCCAATTCACATTCCAAGTAACATTCTGCATGCTAATTACATTGCCGGTTGCCAAATTGCATTATCTCTTATAGTTTCCGAGATATGGACTATCGATAATTTACACCTTAGGCTCTGCTTCTAACTTGGGCCCAAATTGTAAAATGGTCTTACCTATTGGCGATTTCGTTCCAATTCACATTCCAAGTAGTATTCGGCATGCTAATTACATTGCCGGTTGCCAAATTGCATTATCTCTTATAGTTTCCGAGATATGGACTATCGATAATTTACACCTTAGGCTCTGCTTCTAACTTGGGCCCAAATTGTAAAATGGTCTTATCTATTGGCGATTTCGTTCCAATTCACATTCCAAGTAATATTCGGCATGCTAATTACATTGCCGGTGGCCAAATTGAATTATCTCTTATAGTTTCCGAGATATGGACTATCGATAATTTACACCTTAGGCTCTGCTTCTAACTTGGGCCCAAATTGTAAAATGGTCTTACCTATTGGCGATTTCGTTCCAATTCACATTCCAAGTAATATTCGGCATGCTAATTACATTGCCGGTTGCCAAATTGCATTATCTCTTATAGTTTCCGAGATATGGACTATCGATAATTTACACCTTAGGCTCTGCTTCTAACTTGGGCCCAAATTGTAAAATGGTCTTATCTATTGGCGATTTCGTTCCAATTCACATTCCAAGTAGTATTCGGCATGCTAATTACATTGCCGGTTGCCAAATTGCATTATCTCTTATAGTTTCCGAGATATGGACTATCGATAATTTACACCTTAGGCTCTGCTTCTAACTTGGGCCCAAATTGTAAAATGGTCTTATCTATTGGCGATTTCGTTCCAATTCACATTCCAAGTAATATTCGGCATGCTAATTACATTGCCGGTTGCCAAATTGCATTATCTCTTATAGTTTCCGAGATATGGACTATCGATAATTTACACCTTAGGCTCTGCTTCTAACTTGGGCCCAAATTGTAAAATGGTCTTATCTATTGGCGATTTCGTTCCAATTCACATTCCAAGTAATATTCGGCATGCTAATTACATTGCCAGTTGCCAAATTGCATTATCTCTTATAGTTTCCGAGATATGGACTATCGATAATTTACACCTTAGGCTCTGCTTCTAACTTGGGCCCAAATTGTAAAATGGTCTTATCTATTGGCGATTTCGTTCCAATTCACATTCCAAGTAATATTCGGCATGCTAATTACATTGCCGGTTGCCAAATTGCATTATCTCTTATAGTTTCCGAGATATGGACTATCGATAATTTACACCTTAGGCTCTGCTTCTAACTTGGGCCCAAATTGTAAAATGGTCTTATCTATTGGCGATTTCGTTCCAATTCACACTCCAAGTAATATTCGGCATGCTAATTACATTGCCGGTTCCCAAATTGCATTATCTCTTATAGTTTCCGAGATATGGACTATCGATTATTTTTACCTTAGGCTCTGATTCTAACTTGGGCCCAAACTGTAAAATGGTCTTATCTATTGGCGATTTCGTTCCAATTCACATTCCAAGTAGTATTCGGCATGCTAATTACATTGCCGGTTGCCAAATTGCATTATCTCTTATAGTTTCCGAGATATGGACTATCGATAATTTACACCTTAGGCTCTGCTCCTAACTTGGGCCCAAATTGTAAAATGGTCTTATCTATTGGCGATTTCGTTCCAATTCACATTCCAAGTAATATTCGGCATGCTAATTACATTGCCGGTTGCCAAATTGCATTATCTCTTATAGTTTCCGAGATATGGACTATCGATAATTTACACCTTAGGCTCTGCTTCTAACTTGGGCCCAAATTGTAAAATGGTCTTATCTATTGGCGATTTCGTCCCAATTCACATTCCAAGTAATATTCGGCATGCTAATTACATTGCCGGTTGCGAAATTGCATTATCTCTTATAGTTTCCGAGATATGGACTATCGATAATTTACACCTTAGGCCCTGCTTCTAACTTGGGCCCAAATTGTAAAATGGTCTTATCTATTGGCGATTTCGTTCCAATTCACATTCCAAGTAATATTCGGCATGCTAATTACATTGCCGGTTGCCAAATTGCATTATCTCATTTAGTTTCCGAGATATGGACTATCGATAATTTACACCTTAGGCTCTGCTTCTAACTTGGGCCCAAATTGTAAAATGGTCTTATCTATTGGCGATTTCGTTCCAATTCACATTCCAAGTAATATTCGGCATGCTAATTACATTGCCGGATGCCAAATTGCATTATCTCTTATAGTTTCCGAGATATGGACTATCGATAATTTACACCTTAGGCTCTGCTTCTAACTTGGGCCCAAATTGTAAAATGGTCTTACCTATTGGCGATTTCGTTCCAATTCACATTCCAAGTAATATTCGGCATGCTAATTACATTGCCGGTTGCCAAATTGCATTATCTCTTATAGTTTCCGAGATATGGACTATCGATAATTTACACCTTAGGCTCTGCTTCTAACTTGGGCCCAAATTGTAAAATGGTCTTCTCTATTGGCGATTTCGTTCCAATTCACATTCAAAGTAATATTCGGCATGCTAATTACATTGCCGGTGGCCAAGTTGCATTATCTCTTATAGTTTCCGAGACATGGACCATCGATAATTTACACCTTAGGCTCTGCTTCTAACTTGGGCCCAAATTGTAAAATGGTCTTATCTATTGGCGAATTCGTTCCAATTCACATTCCAAGTAATATTCGGCATGCTAATTACATTGCCGGTTCCCAAATTGCATTATCTCTTATAGTTTCCGAGATATGGACTATCGATTATTTTTACCTTAGGCTCTGCTTCTAACTTGGGCCCAAACTGTAAAATGGTCTTATCTATTGGCGATTTCGTTCCAATTCACATTCCAAGTAGTATTCGGCATGCTAATTACATTGCCGGTTGCCAAATTGCATTATCTCTTATAGTTTCCGAGATATGGACTATCGATAATTTACACCTTAGGCTCTGCTTCTAACTTGGGCCCAAATTGTAAAATGGTTTTATCTATTGGCGATTTCGTTCCAATTCACATTCCAAGTAATATTCGGCATGCTAATTACATTGCCAGTTGCCAAATTGCATTATCTCTTATAGTTTCCGAGATATGGACTATGGATAATTTACACTTTAGGCTCTGCTTATAACTTGGGCCCAAATTGTAAAATGGTCTTATCTATTGCCGATTTCGTTCCAATTCACATTCCAAGTAATATTCGGCATGCTAATTACATTGCCGGTTGCCAAATTGCATTAACTCTTATAGTTTCCGAGATATGGACTATCGATAATTTACACCTTAGGCTCTGCTTCTAACTTGGGCCCAAATTGTAAAATGGTCTTATCTATTGGCGATTTCGTTCCAATTCACATTCCAAGTAATATTCGGCATGCTAATTACATTGCCGGTTGCCAAATTGCATTATCTCTTATAGTTTCCGAGATACGGACTATCGATAATTTACACCTTAGGCTCTGCTTCTAACTTGGGCCCAAATTGTAAAATGGTCTTATCTATTGGCGATTTCGTTCCAATTCACATTCCAAGTAATATTCGGCATGCTAATTACATTGCCGGTTGCCAAATTGCATTATCTCTTATAGTTTCCGAGATATGGACTATCGATAATTTACACCTTAGGCTCTGCTTCTAACTTGGGCCCAAATTGTAAAATGGTCTTATCTATTGGCGATTTCGTTCCAATTCACATTCCAAGTAATATTCGGCATGCTAATTACATTGCCGGTTGCCAAATTGCATTATCTCTTATAGTTTCCGAGATATGGACTATCGATAATTTACACCTTAGGCTCTGCTTCTAACTTGGGCCCAAATTGTAAAATGGTCTTATCTATTGGCGATTTCGTTCCAATTCACATTCCAAGTAGTATTCGGCATGCTAATTACATTGCCGGTTACCAAATTGCATTATCTCTTATAGTTTCCGAGATATGGACTATCGATAATTTACACCTTAGGCTCTGCTTCTAACTTGGGCCCAAATTGTAAAATGGTCTTATCTATTGGCGATTTCGTTCCAATTCACATTCCAAGTAATATTCGGCATGCTAATTACATTGCCAGTTGAAAAATTGCATTATCTCTTATAGTTTCCGAGATATGGACTATGGATAATTTACAACTTAGGCTCTGCTTATAACTGGGGCCCAAATTGTAAAATGGTCTTATCTATTGGCGATTTCGTTCCAATTCACATTCCAAGTAATATTCGGCATGTTAATTAAATTGCCGGTTGCCAAATTGCATTATATCTTATAGTTTCCGAGATATGGATTATCGATAATTTACACCTTAGGCTCTGCTTCTAACTTGGGCCCAAATTGTAAAATCGTCTTATCTATTGGCGATTTCGTTCCAATTCACATTCCAAGTAATATTCGGCATGCTAATTACATTGCCTGTTGCCAAATTGCATTATCTCTTATAGTTTCCGAGATATGGACTATCGATAATTTACACCTTAGGCTCTGCTTCTAACTTGGGCCCAAATTGTAAAATGGTCTTATCTATTGGCGATTTCGTTCCAATTCACATTCCAAGTAATATTCGGCATGCTAATTAAATTGCCGGTTGCCAAATTGAATTATCTCCTATAGTTTCCGAGATATGGACTATCGATAATTTACACCTTAGGCTCTGCTTCTAACTTGGGCCCAAATTGTAAAATGGTTTTATCTATTGGCGATTTCGTTCCAATTCACATTCCAAGTAATATTCGGCATGCTAATTACATTGCCGGTTGCCAAATTGCATTATCTCTTATAGTTTCCGAGATATGGACTATCGATAATTTACACCTTAGGCTCTGCTTCTACCTTGGGCCCAAATTGTAAAATGGTCTTCTCTATTGGCGATTTCGTTCCAATTCACATTCCAAGTAATATTCGGCATGCTAATTACATTGCCGGTGGCCAAGTTGCATTATCTCTTATAGTTTCCGAGATATGGACTATCGATAATTTCCACCTTAGGCTCTGCTTCTAACTTGGGCCCAAATTGTAAAATGGTCTTATCTATTGGCGATTTCGTTCCAATTCACATTCCAAGTAATATTCGGCATGCTAATTACATTGCCGGTTCCCAAATTGCATTATCTCTTATAGTTTCCGAGATATGGACTATCGATTATTTTTAACCTTAGGCTCTGCTTCTAACTTGGGCCCAAACTGTAAAATGGTCTTATCTATTGGCGATTTCGTTCCAATTCACATTCCAAGTAGTATTCGGCATGCTAATTACATTGCCGGTTGCCAAATTGCATTATCTCTTATAGTTTCCGAGATATGGACTATCGATAATTTACACCTTAGGCTCTGCTTCTAACTTGGGCCCAAATTGTAAAATGGTCTTATCTATTGGCGATTTCGTTCCAATTCACATTCCAAGTAATATTCGGCATGCTAATTACATTGCCAGTTGCCAAATTGCATTATCTCTTATAGTTTCCGAGATATGGACTATGGATAATTTACACCTTAGGCTCTGCTTCTAACTTGGGCCCAAATTGTAAAATGGTCTTATCTATTGGCGATTTCGTTCCAATTCACATTCCAAGTAATATTCGGCATGCTAATTACATTGCCGGTTGCCAAATTGCATTATCTCTTATAGTTTCCGAGATATGGACTATCGATAATTTACACCTTAGGCTCTGCTTCTAACTTGGGCCCAAATTGTAAAATGGTCTTATCTATTGGCGATTTCGTCCCAATTCACATTCCAAGTAATATTCGGCATGCTAATTACATTGCCGGTTGCGAAATTGCATTATCTCTTATAGTTTCCGAGATATGGACTATCGATAATTTACACCTTAGGCCCTGCTTCTAACTTGGGCCCAAATTGTAAAATGGTCTTATCTATTGGCGATTTTGTTCCAATTCACATTCCAAGTAATATTCGGCATGCTAATTACATTGCCGGTTCCCAAATTGCATTATCTCTTATAGTTTCCGAGATATGGACTATCGATTATTTTTAACCTTAGGCTCTGCTTCTAACTTGGGCCCAAACTGTAAAATGGTCTTATCTATTGGCGATTTCGTTCCAATTCACATTCCAAGTAATATTCGGCATGCTAATTACATTGCCGGTTGCCAAATTGAATTAACTCCTATAGTTTCCGAGATATGGACTATCGATAATTTACACCTTAGGCTCTGCTTCTAACTTGGGCCCAAATTGTAAAATGGTCTTACCTATTGGCGATTTCGTTCCAATTCACATTCAAAGTAATATTCGGCATGCTAATTACATTGCCGGTGGCCAAGTTGCATTATCTCTTATAGTTTCCGAGATATGGACTATCGATAATTTACACCTTAGGCTCTGCTTCTAACTTGGGCCCAAATTGTAAAATGGTCTTACCTATTGGCGATTTCGTTCCAATTCACATTCCAAGTAATATTCGGCATGCTAATTACATTGCCGGTTGCCAAATTGCATTATCTCTTATAGTTTCCGAGATATGGACTATCGATAATTTACACCTTAGGCTCTGCTTCTAACTTGGGCCCAAATTGTAAAATGGTCTTCTCTATTGGCGATTTCGTTCCAATTCACATTCAAAGTAATATTCGGCATGCTAATTACATTGCCGGTGGCCAAGTTGCATTATCTCTTATAGTTTCCGAGACATGGACTATCGATAATTTACACCTTAGGCTCTGCTTCTAACTTGGGCCCAAATTGTAAAATGGTCTTATCTATTGGCGATTTCGTTCCAATTCACATTCCAAGTAATATTCGGCATGCTAATTACATTGCCGGTTCCCAAATTGCATTATCTCTTATAGTTTCCGAGATATGGACTATCGATTATTTTTAACCTTAGGCTCTGCTTCTAACTTGGGCCCAAACTGTAAAATGGTCTTATCTATTGGCGATTTCGTTCCAATTCACATTCCAAGTAGTATTCGGCATGCTAATTACATTGCCGGTTGCCAAATTGCATTATCTCTTATAGTTTCCGAGATATGGACTATCGATAATTTACACCTTAGGCTCTGCTTCTAACTTGGGCCCAAATTGTAAAATGGTTTTATCTATTGGCGATTTCGTTCCAATTCACATTCCAAGTAATATTCGGCATGCTAATTACATTGCCAGTTGCCAAATTGCATTATCTCTTATAGTTTCCGAGATATGGACTATGGATAATTTACACCTTAGGCTCTGCTTCTAACTTGGGCCCAAATTGTAAAATGGTCTTATCTATTGCCGATTTCGTTCCAATTCACATTCCAAGTAATATTCGGCATGCTAATTACATTGCCGGTTGCCAAATTGCATTATCTCTTATAGTTTCCGAGATAAGGACTATCGATAATTTACACCTTAGGCTCTGCTTCTAACTTGGGCCCAAATTGTAAAATGGTCTTATCTATTGGCGATTTCGTTCCAATTCACATTCCAAGTAATATTCGGCATGCTAATTACATTGCCGGTTGCCAAATTGCATTATCTCTTATAGTTTCCGAGATACGGACTATCGATAATTTACACCTTAGGCTCTGCTTCTAACTTGGGCCCAAATTGTAAAATGGTCTTATCTATTGGCGATTTCGTTCCAATTCACATTCCAAGTAATATTCGGCATGCTAATTACATTGCCGGTTGCCAAATTGCATTATCTCTTATAGTTTCCGAGATATGGACTATCGATAATTTACACCTTAGGCTCTGCTTCTAACTTGGGCCCAAATTGTAAAATGGTCTTATCTATTGGCGATTTCGTTCCAATTCACATTCCAAGTAATATTCGGCATGCTAATTACATTGCCGGTTGCCAAATTGCATTATCTCTTATAGTTTCCGAGATATGGACTATCGATAATTTACACCTTAGGCTCTGCTTCTAACTTGGGCCCAAATTGTAAAATGGTCTTATCTATTGGCGATTTCGTTCCAATTCACATTCCAAGTAATATTCGGCATGCTAATTACATTGCCAGTTGCCAAATTGCATTATCTCTTATAGTTTCCGAGATATGGACTATGGATAATTTACACCTTAGGCTCTGCTTCTAACTGGGGCCCAAATTGTAGAATGGTCTTATCTATTGGCGATTTCGTTCCAATTCACATTCCAAGTAATATTCGGCATGTTAATTAAATTGCCGGTTGCCAAATTGCATTATCTCTTATAGTTTCCGAGATATGGATTATCGATAATTTACACCTTAGGCTCTGCTTCTAACTTGGGCCCAAATTGTAAAATCGTCTTATCTATTGGCGATTTCGTTCCAATTCACATTCCAAGTAATATTCGGCATGCTAATTACATTGCCTGTTGCCAAATTGCATTATCTCTTATAGTTTCCGAGATATGGACTATCGATAATTTACACCTTAGGCTCTGCTTCTAACTTGGGCCCAAATTGTAAAATGGTCTTATCTATTGGCGATTTCGTTCCAATTCACATTCCAAGTAATATTCGGCATGCTAATTACATTGCCGGTTGCCAAATTGAATTATCTCCTATAGTTTCCGAGATATGGACTATCGATAATTTACACCTTAGGCTCTGCTTCTAACTTGGGCCCAAATTGTAAAATGGTCTCATCTATTGGCGATTTCGTTCCAATTCACATTCCAAGTAATATTCGGCATGCTAATTACATTGCCGGTTGCCAAATTGCATTATCTCTTATAGTTTCCGAGATATGGACTATCGATAATTTACACCTTAGGCTCTGCTTCTAACTTGGGCCCAAATTGTAAAATGGTCTTATCTATTGGCGATTTCGTTCCAATTCACATTCCAAGTAATATTCGGCATGCTAATTACATTGCCGGTTCCCAAATTGCATTATCTCTTATAGTTTCCGAGATATGGACTATCGATTATTTTTAACCTTAGGCTCTGCTTCTAACTTGGGCCCAAACTGTAAAATGGTCTTATCTATTGGCGATTTCGTTCCAATTCACATTCCAAGTAGTATTCGGCATGCTAATTACATTGCCGGTTGCCAAATTGCATTATCTCTTATAGTTTCCGAGATATGGACTATCGATAATTTACACCTTAGGCTCTGCTTCTAACTTGGGCCCAAATTGTAAAATGGTCTTATCTATTGGCGATTTCGTTCCAATTCACATTCCAAGTAATATTCGGCATGCTAATTACATTGCCAGTTGCCAAATTGCATTATCTCTTATAGTTTCCGAGATATGGACTATGGATAATTTACACCTTAGGCTCTGCTTCTAACTTGGGCCCAAATTGTAAAATGGTCTTATCTATTGGCGATTTCGTTCCAATTCACATTCCAAGTAATATTCGGCATGCTAATTACATTGCCGGTTGCCAAATTGCATTATCTCTTATAGTTTCCGAGATATGGACTATCGATAATTTACACCTTAGGCTCTGCTTCTAACTTGGGCCCAAATTGTAAAATGGTCTTATCTATTGGCGATTTCGTCCCAATTCACATTCCAAGTAATATTCGGCATGCTAATTACATTGCCGGTTGCGAAATTGCATTATCTCTTATAGTTTCCGAGATATGGACTATCGATAATTTACACCTTAGGCCCTGCTTCTAACTTGGGCCCAAATTGTAAAATGGTCTTATCTATTGGCGATTTTGTTCCAATTCACATTCCAAGTAATATTCGGCATGCTAATTACATTGCCGGTTCCCAAATTGCATTATCTCTTATAGTTTCCGAGATATGGACTATCGATTATTTTTAACCTTAGGCTCTGCTTCTAACTTGGGCCCAAACTGTAAAATGGTCTTATCTATTGGCGATTTCGTTCCAATTCACATTCCAAGTAATATTCGGCATGCTAATTACATTGCCGGTTGCCAAATTGAATTAACTCCTATAGTTTCCGAGATATGGACTATCGATAATTTACACCTTAGGCTCTGCTTCTAACTTGGGCCCAAATTGTAAAATGGTCTTACCTATTGGCGATTTCGTTCCAATTCACATTCAAAGTAATATTCGGCATGCTAATTACATTGCCGGTGGCCAAGTTGCATTATCTCTTATAGTTTCCGAGATATGGACTATCGATAATTTACACCTTAGGCTCTGCTTCTAACTTGGGCCCAAATTGTAAAATGGTCTTACCTATTGGCGATTTCGTTCCAATTCACATTCCAAGTAATATTCGGCATGCTAATTACATTGCCGGTTGCCAAATTGCATTATCTCTTATAGTTTCCGAGATATGGACTATCGATAATTTACACCTTAGGCTCTGCTTCTAACTTGGGCCCAAATTGTAAAATGGTCTTCTCTATTGGCGATTTCGTTCCAATTCACATTCAAAGTAATATTCGGCATGCTAATTACATTGCCGGTGGCCAAGTTGCATTATCTCTTATAGTTTCCGAGACATGGACTATCGATAATTTACACCTTAGGCTCTGCTTCTAACTTGGGCCCAAATTGTAAAATGGTCTTATCTATTGGCGATTTCGTTCCAATTCACATTCCAAGTAATATTCGGCATGCTAATTACATTGCCGGTTCCCAAATTGCATTATCTCTTATAGTTTCCGAGATATGGACTATCGATTATTTTTAACCTTAGGCTCTGCTTCTAACTTGGGCCCAAACTGTAAAATGGTCTTATCTATTGGCGATTTCGTTCCAATTCACATTCCAAGTAGTATTCGGCATGCTAATTACATTGCCGGTTGCCAAATTGCATTATCTCTTATAGTTTCCGAGATATGGACTATCGATAATTTACACCTTAGGCTCTGCTTCTAACTTGGGCCCAAATTGTAAAATGGTTTTATCTATTGGCGATTTCGTTCCAATTCACATTCCAAGTAATATTCGGCATGCTAATTACATTGCCAGTTGCCAAATTGCATTATCTCTTATAGTTTCCGAGATATGGACTATGGATAATTTACACCTTAGGCTCTGCTTCTAACTTGGGCCCAAATTGTAAAATGGTCTTATCTATTGCCGATTTCGTTCCAATTCACATTCCAAGTAATATTCGGCATGCTAATTACATTGCCGGTTGCCAAATTGCATTATCTCTTATAGTTTCCGAGATAAGGACTATCGATAATTTACACCTTAGGCTCTGCTTCTAACTTGGGCCCAAATTGTAAAATGGTCTTATCTATTGGCGATTTCGTTCCAATTCACATTCCAAGTAATATTCGGCATGCTAATTACATTGCCGGTTGCCAAATTGCATTATCTCTTATAGTTTCCGAGATACGGACTATCGATAATTTACACCTTAGGCTCTGCTTCTAACTTGGGCCCAAATTGTAAAATGGTCTTATCTATTGGCGATTTTGTTCCAATTCACATTCCAAGTAATATTCGGCATGCTAATTACATTGCCGGTTGCCAAATTGCATTATCTCTTATAGTTTCCGAGATATGGACTATCGATAATTTACACCTTAGGCTCTGCTTCTAACTTGGGCCCAAATTGTAAAATGGTCTTATCTATTGGCGATTTCGTTCCAATTCACATTCCAAGTAATATTCGGCATGCTAATTACATTGCCGGTTGCCAAATTGCATTATCTCTTATAGTTTCCGAGATATGGACTATCGATAATTTACACCTTAGGCTCTGCTTCTAACTTGGGCCCAAATTGTAAAATGGTCTTATCTATTGGCGATTTCGTTCCAATTCACATTCCAAGTAATATTCGGCATGCTAATTACATTGCCAGTTGCCAAATTGCATTATCTCTTATAGTTTCCGAGATATGGACTATGGATAATTTACACCTTAGGCTCTGCTTCTAACTGGGGCCCAAATTGTAGAATGGTCTTATCTATTGGCGATTTCGTTCCAATTCACATTCCAAGTAATATTCGGCATGTTAATTAAATTGCCGGTTGCCAAATTGCATTATCTCTTATAGTTTCCGAGATATGGATTATCGATAATTTACACCTTAGGCTCTGCTTCTAACTTGGGCCCAAATTGTAAAATCGTCTTATCTATTGGCGATTTCGTTCCAATTCACATTCCAAGTAATATTCGGCATGCTAATTACATTGCCTGTTGCCAAATTGCATTATCTCTTATAGTTTCCGAGATATGGACTATCGATAATTTACACCTTAGGCTCTGCTTCTAACTTGGGCCCAAATTGTAAAATGGTCTTATCTATTGGCGATTTCGTTCCAATTCACATTCCAAGTAATATTCGGCATGCTAATTACATTGCCGGTTGCCAAATTGAATTATCTCCTATAGTTTCCGAGATATGGACTATCGATAATTTACACCTTAGGCTCTGCTTCTAACTTGGGCCCAAATTGTAAAATGGTCTCATCTATTGGCGATTTCGTTCCAATTCACATTCCAAGTAATATTCGGCATGCTAATTACATTGCCGGTTGCCAAATTGCATTATCTCTTATAGTTTCCGAGATATGGACTATCGATAATTTACACCTTAGGCTCTGCTTCTAACTTGGGCCCAAATTGTAAAATGGTCTTATCTATTGGCGATTTCGTTCCAATTCACATTCCAAGTAGTATTCGGCATGCTAATTACATTGCCGGTTGCCAAATTGCATTATCTCTTATAGTTTCCGAGATATGGACTATCGATAATTTACACCTTAGGCTCTGCTTCTAACTTGGGCCCAAATTGTAAAATGGTCTTATCTATTGGCGATTTCGTTCCAATTCACATTCCAAGTAATATTCGGCATGCTAATTACATTGCCGGTGGCCAAATTGAATTATCTCTTATAGTTTCCGAGATATGGACTATCGATAATTTACACCTTAGGCTCTGCTTCTAACTTGGGCCCAAATTGTAAAATGGTCTTACCTATTGGCGATTTCGTTCCAATTCACATTCCAAGTAATATTCGGCATGCTAATTACATTGCCGGTTGCCAAGTTGCATTATCTCTTATAGTTTCCGAGATATGGACTATCGATAATTTACACCTTAGGCTCTGCTTCTAACTTGGGCCCAAATTGTAAAATGGTCTTATCTATTGGCGATTTCGTTCCAATTCACATTCCAAGTAATATTCGGCATGCTAATTACATTGCCGGTTCCCAAATTGCATTATCTCTTATAGTTTCCGAGATATGGACTATCGATTATTTTTAACCTTAGGCTCTGCTTCTAACTTGGGCCCAAACTGTAAAATGGTCTTATCTATTGGCGATTTCGTTCCAATTCACATTCCAAGTAGTATTCGGCATGCTAATTACATTGCCGGTTGCCAAATTGCATTATCTCTTATAGTTTCCGAGATATGGACTATCGATAATTTACACCTTAGGCTCTGCTTCTAACTTGGGCCCAAATTGTAAAATGGTCTTATCTATTGGCGATTTCGTTCCAATTCACATTCCAAGTAATATTCGGCATGCTAATTACATTGCCGGTTGCCAAATTGCATTATCTCTTATAGTTTCCGAGATATGGACTATCGATAATTTACACCTTAGGCTCTGCTTCTAACTTGGGCCCAAATTGTAAAATGGTCTTATCTATTGGCGATTTCGTTCCAATTCACATTCCAAGTAATATTCGGCATGCTAATTACATTGCCGGTTCCCAAATTGCATTATCTCTTATAGTTTCCGAGATATGGACTATCGATTATTTTTAACCTTAGGCTCTGCTTCTAACTTGGGCCCAAACTGTAAAATGGTCTTATCTATTGGCGATTTCGTTCCAATTCACATTCCAAGTAGTATTCGGCATGCTAATTACATTGCCGGTTGCCAAATTGCATTATCTCTTATAGTTTCCGAGATATGGACTATCGATAATTTACACCTTAGGCTCTGCTTCTAACTTGGGCCAAAATTGTAAAATGGTCTTATCTATTGGCGATTTCGTTCCAATTCACATTCCAAGTAATATTCGGCATGCTAATTACATTGCCAGTTGCCAAATTGCATTATCTCTTATAGTTTCCGAGATATGGACTATGGATAATTTACACCTTAGGCTCTGCTTCTAACTTGGGCCCAAATTGTAAAATGGTCTTATCTATTGCCGATTTCGTTCCAATTCACATTCCAAGTAATATTCGGCATGCTAATTACATTGCCGGTTGCCAAATTGCATTATCTCTTATAGTTTCCGAGATATGGACTATCGATAATTTACACCTTAGGCTCTGCTTCTAACTTGGGCCCAAATTGTAAAATGGTCTTATCTATTGGCGATTTCGTTCCAATTCACATTCCAAGTAATATTCGGCATGCTAATTACATTGCCGGTTGCCAAATTGCATTATCTCTTATAGTTTCCGAGATATGGACTATCGATAATTTACACCTTAGGCTCTGCTTCTAACTTGGGCCCAAATTGTAAAATGGTCTTATCTATTGGCGATTTCGTTCCAATTCACATTCCAAGTAATATTCGGCATGCTAATTACATTGCCGGTTGCCAAATTGCATTATCTCTTATAGTTTCCGAGATATGGACTATCGATAATTTACACCTTAGGCTCTGCTTCTAACTTGGGCCCAAATTGTAAAATGGTCTTATCTATTGGCGATTTCGTTCCAATTCACATTCCAAGTAATATTCGGCATGCTAATTACATTGCCGGTTGCCAAATTGCATTATCTCTTATAGTTTCCGAGATATGGACTATCGATTATTTACACCTTAGGCTCTGCTTCTAACTTGGGCCCAAATTGTAAAATGGTCTTATCTATTGGCGATTTCGTTCCAATTCACATTCCAAGTAATATTTCGGCATGCTAATTACATTGCCGGTTGCCAAATTGCATTATCTCTTATAGTTTCCGAGATATGGACTATCGATAATTTACACCTTAGGCTCTGCTTCTAACTTGGGCCCAAATTGTAAAATGGTCTTCTCTATTGGCGATTTCGTTCCAATTCACATTCCAAGTAATATTCGGCATGCTAATTACATTGCCGGTGGCCAAGTTGCATTATCTCTTATAGTTTCCGAGACATGGACTATCGATAATTTACACCTTAGGCTCTGCTTCTAACTTGGGCCCAAATTGTAAAATGGTCTTATCTATTGGCGATTTCGTTCCAATTCACATTCCAAGTAATATTCGGCATGCTAATTACATTGCCGGTTCCCAAATTGCATTATCTCTTATAGTTTCCGAGATATGGACTATCGATTATTTTTAACCTTAGGCTCTGCTTCTAACTTGGGCCCAAACTGTAAAATGGTCTTATCTATTGGCGATTTCGTTCCAATTCACATTCCAAGTAGTATTCGGCATGCTAATTACATTGCCGGTTACCAAATTGCATTATCTCTTATAGTTTCCGAGATATGGACTATCGATAATTTACACCTTAGGCTCTGCTTCTAACTTGGGCCCAAATTGTAAAATGGTTTTATCTATTGGCGATTTCGTTCCAATTCACATTCCAAGTAATATTCGGCATGCTAATTACATTGCCAGTTGCCAAATTGCATTATCTCTTATAGTTTCCGAGATATGGACTATGGATAATTTACACCTTAGGCTCTGCTTCTAACTTGGGCCCAAATTGTAAAATGGTCTTATCTATTGCCGATTTCGTTCCAATTCACATTCCAAGTAATATTCGGCATGCTAATTACATTGCCGGTTGCCAAATTGCATTATCTCTTATAGTTTCCGAGATATGGACTATCGATAATTTACACCTTAGGCTCTGCTTCTAACTTGGGCCCAAATTGTAAAATGGTCTTATCTATTGGCGATTTCGTTCCAATTCACATTCCAAGTAATATTCGGCATGCTAATTACATTGCCGGTTGCCAAATTGCATTATCTCTTATAGTTTCCGAGATACGGACTATCGATAATTTACACCTTAGGCTCTGCTTCTAACTTGGGCCCAAATTGTAAAATGGTCTTATCTATTGGCGATTTCGTTCCAATTCACATTCCAAGTAATATTCGGCATGCTAATTACATTGCCGGTTGCCAAATTGCATTATCTCTTATAGTTTCCGAGATATGGACTATCGATAATTTACACCTTAGGCTCTGCTTCTAACTTGGGCCCAAATTGTAAAATGGTCTTATCTATTGGCGATTTCGTTCCAATTCACATTCCAAGTAGTATTCGGCATGCTAATTACATTGCCGGTTGCCAAATTGCATTATCTCTTATAGTTTCCGAGATATGGACTATCGATAATTTACACCTTAGGCTCTGCTTCTAACTTGGGCCCAAATTGTAAAATGGTCTTATCTATTGGCGATTTCGTTCCAATTCACATTCCAAGTAATATTCGGCATGCTAATTACATTGCCAGTTGCCAAATTGCATTATCTCTTATAGTTTCCGAGATATGGACTATGGATAATTTACACCTTAGGCTCTGCTTCTAACTTGGGCCCAAATTGTAAAATGGTCTTATCTATTGGCGATTTCGTTCCAATTCACATTCCAAGTAATATTCGGCATGTTAATTAAATTGCCGGTTGCCAAATTGCATTATCTCTTATAGTTTCCGAGATATGGATTATCGATAATTTACACCTTAGGCTCTGCTTCTAACTTGGGCCCAAATTGTAAAATCGTCTTATCTATTGGCGATTTCGTTCCAATTCACATTCCAAGTAATATTCGGCATGCTAATTACATTGCCTGTTGCCAAATTGCATTATCTCTTATAGTTTCCGAGATATGGACTATCGATAATTTACACCTTAGGCTCTGGTTCTAACTTGGGCCCAAATTGTAAAATGGTCTTATCTATTGGCGATTTCGTTCCAATTCACATTCCAAGTAATATTCGGCATGCTAATTACATTGCCGGTTGCCAAATTGAATTATCTCGTATAGTTTCCGAGATATGGACTATCGATAATTTACACCTTATACTCTGCTTCTAACTTGGGCCCAAATTGTAAAATGGTCTTACCTATTGACGATTTCGTTCCAATTCACATTCCAAGTAATATTCGGCATGCTAATTACATTGCCGGTGGCCAAGTTGCATTATCTCTTATAGTTTCCGAGATATGGACTATCGATAATTTACACCTTAGGCTCTGCTTCTAACTTGGGCCCAAATTGTAAAATGGTCTTATCTATTGGCGATTTCGTTCCAATTCACATTCCAAGTAATATTCGGCGTGCTAATTACATTGCCGATTCCCAAATTACATTATCTCTTATAGTTTCCGAGATATGGACTATCGATTATTTTTAACCTTAGGCTCTGCTTCTAACTTGGGCCCAAACTGTAAAATGGTCTTATCTATTGGCGATTTCGTTCCAATTCACATTCCAAGTAGTATTCGGCATGCTAATTACATTGCCGGTTGCCAAATTGCATTATCTCTTATAGTTTCCGAGATATGGACTATCGATAATTTACACCTTAGGCTCTGCTTCTAACTTGGGCCCTAATTGTAAAATGGCCTTATCTATTGGCGATTTCGTTCCAATTCACATTCCAAGTAATATTCGGCATGCTAATTACATTGCCGGTTGCCAAATTGCATTATCTCTTTTAGTTTCCGAGATATGGACTATCGATAATTTACACCTTAGGCTCTGCTTCTAACTTGGGCCCAAATTGTAAAATGGTCTTATCTATTGGCGATTTCGTTCCAATTAACATTCCAAGTAATATTCGGCATGCTAATTACATTGCCGGTTGCCAAATTGCATTATCTCTTATAGTTTCCAAGATATGGACTATCGATAATTTACACCTTAGGCTCTGCTTCTAACTTGGGACCAAATTGTAAAATGGTCTTCTCTATTGGCGATTTCGTTCCAATTCACATTCCAAGTAATATTCGGCATGCTAATTACATTGCCGGTGGCCAAGTTGCATTATCTCTTATAGTTTCCGAGATATGGACTATCGATAATTTACACCTTAGGCTCTGCTTCTAACTTGGGCCCAAATTGTAAAATGGTCTTATCTATTGGCGATTTCGTTCCAATTCACATTCCAAGTAATATTCGGCATGCTAATTACATTGCCGGTTCCCAAATTGCATTATCTCTTATAGTTTCCGAGATATGGACTATCGATTATTTTTAACCTTAGTCTCTGCTTCTAACTTGGGCCCATACTGTAAAATGGTCTTATCTATTGGCGATTTCGTTCCAATTCACATTCCAAGTAGCATTCGGCATGCTAATTACATTGCCGGTTGCCAAATTGCATTATCTCTTATAGTTTCCGAGATATGGACTATCGATAATTTACACCTTAGGCTCTGCTTCTAACTTGGGCCCAAATTGTAAAATGGTCTTATCTATTGGCGATTTCGTTCCAATTCACATTCCAAGTAATATTCGGCTGCTAATTACATTGCCAGTTGCCAAATTGCATTATCTCTTATAGTTTCCGAGATATGGACTATGGATAATTTACACCTTAGGCTCTGCTTATAACTTGGGCCCAAATTGTAAAATGGTCTTATCTATTGCCGATTTCGTTCCAATTCACATTCCAAGTAATATTCGGCATGCTAATTACATTGCCGTTTGCCAAATTGCATTATCTCTTATAGTTTCCGAGATATGGACTATCGATAATTTACACCTTAGGCTCTGCTTCTAACTTGGGCCCAAATTGTAAAATGGTCTTATCTATTGGCGATTTCGTTCCAATTCACATTCCAAGTAATATTCGGCATGCTAATTACATTGCCGGTTGCCAAATTGCATTATCTCTTATAGTTTCCGAGATATGGACTATCGATAATTTACACCTTAGGCTCTGCTTCTAACTTGGGCCCAAATTGTAAAATGGTCTTATCTATTGGCGATTTCGTTCCAATTCACATTCCAAGTAATATTCGGCATGCTAATTACATTGCCGGTTGCCAAGTTGCATTATCTCTTATAGTTTCCGAGATATGGACTATCGATAATTTACACCTTAGGCTCTGCTTCTGACTTGGGCCCAAATTGTAAAATGGTCTTATCTATTGGCGATTTCGTTCCAATTCACATTCCAAGTAATATTCGGCATGCTAATTACATTGCCGGTTGCCAAATTGCATTATCTCTTATAGTTTCCGAGATATGGACTATCGATAATTTACACCTTAGGCTCTGCTTCTAACTTGGGCCCAAATTGTAAAATGGTCTTATCTATTGGCGATTTCGTTCCAATTCACATTCCAAGTAGTATTCGGCATGCTAATTACATTGCCGGTTGCCAAATTGCATTATCTCTTATAGTTTCCGAGATATGGACTATCGATAATTTACACCTTAGGCTCTGCTTCTAACTTGGGCCCAAATTGTAAAATGGTCTTATCTATTGGCGATTTCGTTCCAATTCACATTCCAAGTAATATACGGCATGCTAATTACATTGCCGGTTCCCAAATTGCATTATCTCTTATAGTTTCCGAGATATGGACTATCGATTATTTTTAACCTTAGGCTCTGCTTCTAACTTGGGCCCAAACTGTAAAATGGTCTTATCTATTGGCGATTTCGTTCCAATTCACATTCCAAGTAGTATTCGGCATGCTAATTACATTGCCGGTTGCCAAATTGCATTATCTCTTATAGTTTCCGAGATATGGACTATCGATAATTTACACCTTAGGCTCTGCTTCTAACTTGGGCCCAAATTGTAAAATGGTCTTATCTATTGGCGATTTCGTTCCAATTCACATTCCAAGTAATATTCGGCATGCTAATTACATTGCCGGTTGCCAAATTGCATTATCTCTTATAGTTTCCGAGATATGGACTATCGATAATTTAAACCTTAGGCTCTGCTTCTAACTTGGGCCCAAATTGTAAAATGGTCTTATCTATTGGCGATTTCGTTCCAATTCACATTCCAAGTAATATTCGGCATGCTAATTACATTGCCGGTTCCCAAATTGCATTATCTCTTATAGTTTCCGAGATATGGACTATCGATTATTTTTAACCTTAGGCTCTGCTTCTAACTTGGGCCCAAACTGTAAAATGGTCTTATCTATTGGCGATTTCGTTCCAATTCACATTCCAAGTAGTATTCGGCATGCTAATTACATTGCCGGTTGCCAAATTGCATTATCTCTTATAGTTTCCGAGATATGGACTATCGATAATTTACACCTTAGGCTCTGCTTCTAACTTGGGCCCAAATTGTAAAATGGTCTTATCTATTGGCGATTTCGTTCCAATTCACATTCCAAGTAATATTCGGCATGCTAATTACATTGCCAGTTGCCAAATTGCATTATCTCTTATAGTTTCCGAGATATGGACTATGGATAATTTACACCTTAGGCTCTGCTTCTAACTTGGGCCCAAATTGTAAAATGGTCTTATCTATTGCCGATTTCGTTCCAATTCACATTCCAAGTAATATTCGGCATGCTAATTACATTGCCGGTTGCCAAATTGCATTATCTCTTATAGTTTCCGAGATATGGACTATCGATAATTTACACCTTAGGCTCTGCTTCTAACTTGGGCCCAAATTGTAAAATGGTCTTATCTATTGGCGATTTCGTTCCAATTCACATTCCAAGTAATATTCGGCATGCTAATTACATTGCCGGTTGCCAAATTGCATTATCTCTTATAGTTTCCGAGATATGGACTATCGATAATTTACACCTTAGGCTCTGCTTCTAACTTGGGCCCAAATTGTAAAATGGTCTTATCTATTGGCGATTTCGTTCCAATTCACATTCCAAGTAATATTCGGCATGCTAATTACATTGCCGGTTGCCAAATTGCATTATCTCTTATAGTTTCCGAGATATGGACTATCGATAATTTACACCTTAGGCTCTGCTTCTAACTTGGGCCCAAATTGTAAAATGGTCTTATCTATTGGCGATTTCGTTCCAATTCACATTCCAAGTAATATTCGGCATGCTAATTACATTGCCGGTTCCCAAATTGCATTATCTCTTATAGTTTCCGAGATATGGACTATCGATTATTTTTAACCTTAGGCTCTGCTTCTAACTTGGGCCCAAACTGTAAAATGGTCTTATCTATTGGCGATTTCGTTCCAATTCACATTCCAAGTAGTATTCGGCATGCTAATTACATTGCCGGTTGCCAAATTGCATTATCTCTTATAGTTTCCGAGATATGGACTATCGATAATTTACACCTTAGGCTCTGCTTCTAACTTGGGCCCAAATTGTAAAATCGTCTTATCTATTGGCGATTTCGTTCCAATTCACATTCCAAGTAATATTCGGCATGCTAATAACATTGCCGGTTGCCAAATTGCATTATCTCTTATAGTTTCCGAGATATGGACTATCGATAATTTACACCTTAGGCTCTGCTTCTAACTTGGGCCCAAATTGTAAAATGGTCTTATCTATTGGCGATTTCGTTCCAATTCACAGTCCAAGTAATATTCGGCATGCTAATTACATTGCCGGTTCCCAAATTGCATTATCTCTTATAGTTTCCGAGATATGGACTATCGATTATTTTTAACCTTAGTCTCTGCTTCTAACTTGGGCCCATACTGTAAAATGGTCTTATCTATTGGCGATTTCGTTCCAATTCACATTCCAAGTAGCATTCGGCATGCTAATTACATTGCCGGTTGCCAAATTGCATTATCTCTTATAGTTTCCGAGATATGGACTATCGATAATTTACACCTTAGGCTCTGCTTCTAACTTGGGCCCAAATTGTAAAATGGTCTTATCTATTGGCGATTTCGTTCCAATTCACATTCCAAGTAATATTCGGCTGCTAATTACATTGCCAGTTGCCAAATTGCATTATCTCTTATAGTTTCCGAGATATGGACTATGGATAATTTACACCTTAGGCTCTGCTTATAACTTGGGCCCAAATTGTAAAATGGTCTTATCTATTGCCGATTTCGTTCCAATTCACATTCCAAGTAATATTCGGCATGCTAATTACATTGCCGTTTGCCAAATTGCATTATCTCTTATAGTTTCCGAGATATGGACTATCGATAATTTACACCTTAGGCTCTGCTTCTAACTTGGGCCCAAATTGTAAAATGGTCTTATCTATTGGCGATTTCGTTCCAATTCACATTCCAAGTAATATTCGGCATGCTAATTACATTGCCGGTTGCCAAATTGCATTATCTCTTATAGTTTCCGAGATATGGACTATCGATAATTTACACCTTAGGCTCTGCTTCTAACTTGGGCCCAAATTGTAAAATGGTCTTATCTATTGGCGATTTCGTTCCAATTCACATTCCAAGTAATATTCGGCATGCTAATTACATTGCCGGTTGCCAAATTGCATTATCTCTTATAGTTTCCGAGATATGGACTATCGATAATTTACACCTTAGGCTCTGCTTCTGACTTGGGCCCAAATTGTAAAATGGTCTTATCTATTGGCGATTTCGTTCCAATTCACATTCCAAGTAATATTCGGCATGCTAATTACATTGCCGGTTGCCAAATTGCATTATCTCTTATAGTTTCCGAGATATGGACTATCGATAATTTACACCTTAGGCTCTGCTTCTAACTTGGGCCCAAATTGTAAAATGGTCTTATCTATTGGCGATTTCGTTCCAATTCACATTCCAAGTAGTATTCGGCATGCTAATTACATTGCCGGTTGCCAAATTGCATTATCTCTTATAGTTTCCGAGATATGGACTATCGATAATTTACACCTTAGGCTCTGCTTCTAACTTGGGCCCAAATTGTAAAATGGTCTTATCTATTGGCGATTTCGTTCCAATTCACATTCCAAGTAATATACGGCATGCTAATTACATTGCCGGATCCCAAATTGCATTATCTCTTATAGTTTCCGAGATATGGACTATCGATTATTTTTAACCTTAGGCTCTGCTTCTAACTTGGGCCCAAACTGTAAAATGGTCTTATCTATTGGCGATTTCGTTCCAATTCACATTCCAAGTAGTATTCGGCATGCTAATTACATTGCCGGTTGCCAAATTGCATTATCTCTTATAGTTTCCGAGATATGGACTATCGATAATTTACACCTTAGGCTCTGCTTCTAACTTGGGCCCAAATTGTAAAATGGTCTTATCTATTGGCGATTTCGTTCCAATTCACATTCCAAGTAATATTCGGCATGCTAATTACATTGCCGGTTGCCAAATTGCATTATCTCTTATAGTTTCCGAGATATGGACTATCGATAATTTAAACCTTAGGCTCTGCTTCTAACTTGGGCCCAAATTGTAAAATGGTCTTATCTATTGGCGATTTCGTTCCAATTCACATTCCAAGTAATATTCGGCATGCTAATTACATTGCCGGTTCCCAAATTGCATTATCTCTTATAGTTTCCGAGATATGGACTATCGATTATTTTTAACCTTAGGCTCTGCTTCTAACTTGGGCCCAAACTGTAAAATGGTCTTATCTATTGGCGATTTCGTTCCAATTCACATTCCAAGTAGTATTCGGCATGCTAATTACATTGCCGGTTGCCAAATTGCATTATCTCTTATAGTTTCCGAGATATGGACTATCGATAATTTACACCTTAGGCTCTGCTTCTAACTTGGGCCCAAATTGTAAAATGGTCTTATCTATTGGCGATTTCGTTCCAATTCACATTCCAAGTAATATTCGGCATGCTAATTACATTGCCAGTTGCCAAATTGCATTATCTCTTATAGTTTCCGAGATATGGACTATGGATAATTTACACCTTAGGCTCTGCTTCTAACTTGGGCCCAAATTGTAAAATGGTCTTATCTATTGCCGATTTCGTTCCATTTCACATTCCAAGTAATATTCGGCATGCTAATTACATTGCCGGTTGCCAAATTGCATTATCTCTTATAGTTTCCGAGATATGGACTATCGATAATTTACACCTTAGGCTCTGCTTCTAACTTGGGCCCAAATTGTAAAATGGTCTTATCTATTGGCGATTTCGTTCCAATTCACATTCCAAGTAATATTCGGCATGCTAATTACATTGCCGGTTGCCAAATTGCATTATCTCTTATAGTTTCCGAGATATGGACTATCGATAATTTACACCTTAGGCTCTGCTTCTAACTTGGGCCCAAATTGTAAAATGGTCTTATCTATTGGCGATTTCGTTCCAATTCACATTCCAAGTAATATTCGGCATGCTAATTACATTGCCGGTTGCCAAATTGCATTATCTCTTATAGTTTCCGAGATATGGACTATCGATAATTTACACCTTAGGCTCTGCTTCTAACTTGGGCCCAAATTGTAAAATGGTCTTATCTATTGGCGATTTCGTTCCAATTCACATTCCAAGTAATATTCGGCATGCTAATTACATTGCCGGTTCCCAAATTGCATTATCTCTTATAGTTTCCGAGATATGGACTATCGATTATTTTTAACCTTAGGCTCTGCTTCTAACTTGGGCCCAAACTGTAAAATGGTCTTATCTATTGGCGATTTCGTTCCAATTCACATTCCAAGTAGTATTCGGCATGCTAATTACATTGCCGGTTGCCAAATTGCATTATCTCTTATAGTTTCCGAGATATGGACTATCGATAATTTACACCTTAGGCTCTGCTTCTAACTTGGGCCCAAATTGTAAAATCGTCTTATCTATTGGCGATTTCGTTCCAATTCACATTCCAAGTAATATTCGGCATGCTAATTACATTGCCGGTTGCCAAATTGCATTATCTCTTATAGTTTCCGAGATATGGACTATCGATAATTTACACCTTAGGCTCTGCTTCTAACTTGGGCCCAAATTGTAAAATGGTCTTATCTATTGGCGATTTCGTCCCAATTCACATTCCAAGTAATATTCGGCATGCTAATTACATTGCCGGTTGCGAAATTGCATTATCTCTTATAGTTTCCGAGATATGGACTATCGATAATTTACACCTTAGGCTCTGCTTCTAACTTGGGCCCAAATTGTAAAATGGTCTTATCTATTGGCGATTTCGTTCCAATTCACATTCCAAGTAATATTCGGCATGCTAATTACATTGCCGGTTGCCAAATTGCATTATCTCTTTTAGTTTCCGAGATATGGACTATCGATAATTTACACCTTAGGCTCTGCTTCTAACTTGGGCCCAAATTGTAAAATGGTCTTATCTATTGGCGATTTCGTTCCAATTCACATTCCAAGTAATATTCGGCATGCTAATTACATTGCCGGTTGCCAAATTGCATTATCTCTTATAGTTTCCGAGATATGGACTATCGATAATTTACACCTTAGGCTCTGCTTTTAACTTGGGCCCAAATTGTAAAATGGTCTAACCTATTGGCGATTTCGTTCCAATTCACATTCCAAGTAATATTCGGCATGCTAATTACATTGCCGGTTGCCAAATTGCATTATCTCTTATAGTTTCCGAGATATGGACTATCGATTATTTACACCTTAGGCTCTGCTTCTAACTTGGGCCCAAATTGTAAAATGGTCTTATCTATTGGCGATTTCGTTCCAATTCACATTCCAAGTAATATTCGGCATGCTAATTACATTGCCGGTTGCCAAATTGCATTATCTCTTATAGTTTCCGAGATATGGACTATCGATAATTTACACCTTAGGCTCTGCTTCTAACTTGGGCCCAAATTGTAAAATGGTCTTCTCTATTGGCGATTTCGTTCCAATTCACATTCAAAGTAATATTCGGCATGCTAATTACATTGCCGGTGGCCAAGTTGCATTATCTCTTATAGTTTCCGAGACATGGACTATCGATAATTTACACCTTAGGCTCTGCTTCTAACTTGGGCCCAAATTGTAAAATGGTCTTATCTATTGGCGATTTCGTTCCAATTCACATTCCAAGTAATATTCGGCATGCTAATTACATTGCCGGTTCCCAAATTGCATTATCTCTTATAGTTTCCGAGATATGGACTATCGATTATTTTTAACCTTAGGCTCTGCTTCTAACTTGGGCCCAAACTGTAAAATGGTCTTATCTATTGGCGATTTCGTTCCAATTCACATTCCAAGTAGTATTCGGCATGCTAATTACATTGCCGGTTGCCAAATTGCATTATCTCTTATAGTTTCCGAGATATGGACTATCGATAATTTACACCTTAGGCTCTGCTTCTAACTTGGGCATAAATTGTAAAATGGTTTTATCTATTGGCGATTTCGTTCCAATTCACATTCCAAGTAATATTCGGCATGCTAATTACATTGCCAGTTGCCAAATTGCATTATCTCTTATAGTTTCCGAGATATGGACTATGGATAATTTACACCTTAGGCTCTGCTTCTAACTTGGGCCCAAATTGTAAAATGGTCTTATCTATTGCCGATTTCGTTCCAATTCACATTCCAAGTAATATTCGGCATGCTAATTACATTGCCGGTTGCCAAATTGCATTATCTCTTATAGTTTCCGAGATATGGACTATCGATAATTTACACCTTAGGCTCTGCTTCTAACTTGGGCCCAAATTGTAAAATGGTCTTATCTATTGGCGATTTCGTTCCAATTCACATTCCAAGTAATATTCGGCATGCTAATTACATTGCCGGTTGCCAAATTGCATTATCTCTTATAGTTTCCGAGATACGGACTATCGATAATTTACACCTTAGGCTCTGCTTCTAACTTGGGCCCAAATTGTAAAATGGTCTTATCTATTGGCGATTTCGTTCCAATTCACATTCCAAGTAATATTCGGCATGCTAATTACATTGCCGGTTGCCAAATTGCATTATCTCTTATAGTTTCCGAGATATGGACTATCGATAATTTACACCTTAGGCTCTGCTTCTAACTTGGGCCCAAATTGTAAAATGGTCTTATCTATTGGCGATTTCGTTCCAATTCACATTCCAAGTAGTATTCGGCATGCTAATTACATTGCCGGTTGCCAAATTGCATTATCTCTTATAGTTTCCGAGATATGGACTATCGATAATTTACACCTTAGGCTCTGCTTCTAATTTGGGCCCAAATTGTAAAATGGTCTTATCTATTGGCGATTTCGTTCCAATTCACATTCCAAGTAATATTCGGCATGCTAATTACATTGCCAGTTGCCAAATTGCATTATCTCTTATAGTTTCCGAGATATGGACTATGGATAATTTACACCTTAGGCTCTGCTTCTAACTTGGGCCCAAATTGTAAAATGGTCTTATCTATTGGCGATTTCGTTCCAATTCACATTCCAAGTAATATTCGGCATGTTAATTAAATTGCCGGTTGCCAAATTGCATTATCTCTTATAGTTTCCGAGATATGGATTATCGATAATTTACACCTTAGGCTCTGCTTCTAACTTGGGCCCAAATTGTAAAATCGTCTTATCTATTGGCGATTTCGTTCCAATTCACATTCCAAGTAATATTCGGCATGCTAATTACATTGCCTGTTGCCAAATTGCATTATCTCTTATAGTTTCCGAGATATGGACTATCGATAATTTACACCTTAGGCTCTGCTTCTAACTTGGGCCCAAATTGTAAAATGGTCTTATCTATTGGCGATTTCGTTCCAATTCACATTCCAAGTAATATTCGGCATGCTAATTACATTGCCGGTTGCCAAATTGAATTATCTCGTATAGTTTCCGAGATATGGACTATCGATAATTTACACCTTATACTCTGCTTCTAACTTGGGCCCAAATTGTAAAATGGTCTTACCTATTGGCGATTTCGTTCCAATTCACATTCCAAGTAATATTCGGCATGCTAATTACATTGCCGGTTCCCAAATTACATTATCTCTTATAGTTTCCGAGATATGGACTATCGATTATTTTTAACCTTAGGCTCTGCTTCTAACTTGGGCCCAAACTGTAAAATGGTCTTATCTATTGGCGATTTCGTTCCAATTCACATTCCAAGTAGTATTCGGCATGCTAATTACATTGCCGGTTGCCAAATTGCATTATCTCTTATAGTTTCCGAGATATGGACTATCGATAATTTACACCTTAGGCTCTGCTTCTAACTGGGGCCCAAATTGTAGAATGGTCTTATCTATTGGCGATTTCGTTCCAATTCACATTCCAAGTAATATTCGGCATGTTAATTAAATTGCCGGTTGCCAAATTGCATTATCTCTTATAGTTTCCGAGATATGGATTATCGATAATTTACACCTTAGGCTCTGCTTCTAACTTGGGCCCAAATTGTAAAATCGTCTTATCTATTGGCGATTTCGTTCCAATTCACATTCCAAGTAATATTCGGCATGCTAATTACATTGCCTGTTGCCAAATTGCATTATCTCTTATAGTTTCCGAGATATGGACTATAGATAATTTACACCTTAGGCTCTGCTTCTAACTTGGGCCCAAATTGTAAAATGGTCTTATCTATTGGCGATTTCGTTCCAATTCACATTCCAAGTAATATTCGGCATGCTAATTACATTGCCGGTTGCCAAATTGAATTATCTCCTATAGTTTCCGAGATATGGACTATCGATAATTTACACCTTAGGCTCTGCTTCTAACTTGGGCCCAAATTGTAAAATGGTCTCATCTATTGGCGATTTCGTTCCAATTCACATTCCAAGTAATATTCGGCATGCTAATTACATTGCCGGTTGCCAAATTGCATTATCTCTTATAGTTTCCGAGATATGGACTATCGATAATTTACACCTTAGGCTCTGCTTCTAACTTGGGCCCAAATTGTAAAATGGTCTTATCTATTGGCGATTTCGTTCCAATTCACATTCCAAGTAGTATTCGGCATGCTAATTACATTGCCGGTTGCCAAATTGCATTATCTCTTATAGTTTCCGAGATATGGACTATCGATAATTTACACCTTAGGCTCTGCTTCTAACTTGGGCCCAAATTGTAAAATGGTCTTATCTATTGGCGATTTCGTTCCAATTCACATTCCAAGTAATATTCGGCATGCTAATTACATTGCCGGTGGCCAAATTGAATTATCTCTTATAGTTTCCGAGATATGGACTATCGATAATTTACACCTTAGGCTCTGCTTCTAACTTGGGCCCAAATTGTAAAATGGTCTTACCTATTGGCGATTTCGTTCCAATTCACATTCCAAGTAATATTCGGCATGCTAATTACATTGCCGGTTCCCAAATTACATTATCTCTTATAGTTTCCGAGATATGGACTATCGATTATTTTTAACCTTAGGCTCTGCTTCTAACTTGGGCCCAAACTGTAAAATGGTCTTATCTATTGGCGATTTCGTTCCAATTCACATTCCAAGTAGTATTCGGCATGCTAATTACATTGCCGGTTGCCAAATTGCATTATCTCTTATAGTTTCCGAGATATGGACTATCGATAATTTACACCTTAGGCTCTGCTTCTAACTGGGGCCCAAATTGTAGAATGGTCTTATCTATTGGCGATTTCGTTCCAATTCACATTCCAAGTAATATTCGGCATGTTAATTAAATTGCCGGTTGCCAAATTGCATTATCTCTTATAGTTTCCGAGATATGGATTATCGATAATTTACACCTTAGGCTCTGCTTCTAACTTGGGCCCAAATTGTAAAATCGTCTTATCTATTGGCGATTTCGTTCCAATTCACATTCCAAGTAATATTCGGCATGCTAATTACATTGCCTGTTGCCAAATTGCATTATCTCTTATAGTTTCCGAGATATGGACTATCGATAATTTACACCTTAGGCTCTGCTTCTAACTTGGGCCCAAATTGTAAAATGGTCTTATCTATTGGCGATTTCGTTCCAATTCACATTCCAAGTAATATTCGGCATGCTAATTACATTGCCGGTTGCCAAATTGAATTATCTCCTATAGTTTCCGAGATATGGACTATCGATAATTTACACCTTAGGCTCTGCTTCTAACTTGGGCCCAAATTGTAAAATGGTCTCATCTATTGGCGATTTCGTTCCAATTCACATTCCAAGTAATATTCGGCATGCTAATTACATTGCCGGTTGCCAAATTGCATTATCTCTTATAGTTTCCGAGATATGGACTATCGATAATTTACACCTTAGGCTCTGCTTCTAACTTGGGCCCAAATTGTAAAATGGTCTTATCTATTGGCGATTTCGTTCCAATTCACATTCCAAGTAGTATTCGGCATGCTAATTACATTGCCGGTTGCCAAATTGCATTATCTCTTATAGTTTCCGAGATATGGACTATCGATAATTTACACCTTAGGCTCTGCTTCTAACTTGGGCCCAAATTGTAAAATGGTCTTATCTATTGGCGATTTCGTTCCAATTCACATTCCAAGTAATATTCGGCATGCTAATTACATTGCCGGTGGCCAAATTGAATTATCTCTTATAGTTTCCGAGATATGGACTATCGATAATTTACACCTTAGGCTCTGCTTCTAACTTGGGCCCAAATTGTAAAATGGTCTTACCTATTGGCGATTTCGTTCCAATTCACATTCCAAGTAATATTCGGCATGCTAATTACATTGCCGGTTGCCAAGTTGCATTATCTCTTATAGTTTCCGAGATATGGACTATCGATAATTTACACCTTAGGCTCTGCTTCTAACTTGGGCCCAAATTGTAAAATGGTCTTATCTATTGGCGATTTCGTTCCAATTCACATTCCAAGTAATATTCGGCATGCTAATTACATTGCCGGTTCCCAAATTGCATTATCTCTTATAGTTTCCGAGATATGGACTATCGATTATTTTTAACCTTAGGCTCTGCTTCTAACTTGGGCCCAAACTGTAAAATGGTCTTATCTATTGGCGATTTCGTTCCAATTCACATTCCAAGTAGTATTCGGCATGCTAATTACATTGCCGGTTGCCAAATTGCATTATCTCTTATAGTTTCCGAGATATGGACTATCGATAATTTACACCTTAGGCTCTGCTTCTAACTTGGGCCCAAATTGTAAAATGGTCTTATCTATTGGCGATTTCGTTCCAATTCACATTCCAAGTAATATTCGGCATGCTAATTACATTGCCGGTTGCCAAATTGCATTATCTCTTATAGTTTCCGAGATATGGACTATCGATAATTTACACCTTAGGCTCTGCTTCTAACTTGGGCCCAAATTGTAAAATGGTCTTATCTATTGGCGATTTCGTTCCAATTCACATTCCAAGTAATATTCGGCATGCTAATTACATTGCCGGTTCCCAAATTGCATTATCTCTTATAGTTTCCGAGATATGGACTATCGATTATTTTTAACCTTAGGCTCTGCTTCTAACTTGGGCCCAAACTGTAAAATGGTCTTATCTATTGGCGATTTCGTTCCAATTCACATTCCAGGTAGTATTCGGCATGCTAATTACATTGCCGGTTGCCAAATTGCATTATCTCTTATAGTTTCCGAGATATGGTCTATCGATAATTTACACCTTAGGCTCTGCTTCTAACTTGGGCCCAAATTGTAAAATGGTCTTATCTATTGGCGATTTCGTTCCAATTCACATTCCAAGTAATATTCGGCATGCTAATTACATTGCCAGTTGCCAAATTGCATTATCTCTTATAGTTTCCGAGATATGGACTATGGATAATTTACACCTTAGGCTCTGCTTCTAACTTGGGCCCAAATTGTAAAATGGTCTTATCTATTGCCGATTTCGTTCCAATTCACATTCCAAGTAATATTCGGCATGCTAATTACATTGCCGGTTGCCAAATTGCATTATCTCTTATAGTTTCCGAGATATGGACTATCGATAATTTACACCTTAGGCTCTGCTTCTAACTTGGGCCCAAATTGTAAAATGGTCTTATCTATTGGCGATTTCGTTCCAATTCACATTCCAAGTAATATTCGGCATGCTAATTACATTGCCGGTTGCCAAATTGCATTATCTCTTATAGTTTCCGAGATATGGACTATCGATAATTTACACCTTAGGCTCTGCTTCTAACTTGGGCCCAAATTGTAAAATGGTCTTATCTATTGGCGATTTCGTTCCAATTCACATTCCAAGTAATATTCGGCATGCTAATTACATTGCCGGTTGCCAAATTGCATTATCTCTTATAGTTTCCGAGATATGGACTATCGATAATTTACACCTTAGGCTCTGCTTCTAACTTGGGCCCAAATTGTAAAATGGTCTTATCTATTGGCGATTTCGTTCCAATTCACATTCCAAGTAATATTCGGCATGCTAATTACATTGCCGGTTGCCAAATTGCATTATCTCTTATAGTTTCCGAGATATGGACTATCGATTATTTACACCTTAGGCTCTGCTTCTAACTTGGGCCCAAATTGTAAAATGGTCTTATCTATTGGCGATTTCGTTCCAATTCACATTCCAAGTAATATTCGGCATGCTAATTACATTGCCGGTTGCCAAATTGCATTATCTCTTATAGTTTCCGAGATATGGACTATCGATAATTTACACCTTAGGCTCTGCTTCTAACTTGGGCCCAAATTGTAAAATGGTCTTCTCTATTGGCGATTTCGTTCCAATTCACATTCCAAGTAATATTCGGCATGCTAATTACATTGCCGGTGGCCAAGTTGCATTATCTCTTATAGTTTCCGAGACATGGACTATCGATAATTTACACCTTAGGCTCTGCTTCTAACTTGGGCCCAAATTGTAAAATGGTCTTATCTATTGGCGATTTCGTTCCAATTCACATTCCAAGTAATATTCGGCATGCTAATTACATTGCCGGTTCCCAAATTGCATTATCTCTTATAGTTTCCGAGATATGGACTATCGATTATTTTTAACCTTAGGCTCTGCTTCTAACTTGGGCCCAAACTGTAAAATGGTCTTATCTATTGGCGATTTCGTTCCAATTCACATTCCAAGTAGTATTCGGCATGCTAATTACATTGCCGGTTGCCAAATTGCATTATCTCTTATAGTTTCCGAGATATGGACTATCGATAATTTACACCTTAGGCTCTGCTTCTAACTTGGGCCCAAATTGTAAAATGGTTTTATCTATTGGCGATTTCGTTCCAATTCACATTCCAAGTAATATTCGGCATGCTAATTACATTGCCAGTTGCCAAATTGCATTATCTCTTATAGTTTCCGAGATATGGACTATGGATAATTTACACCTTAGGCTCTGCTTCTAACTTGGGCCCAAATTGTAAAATGGTCTTATCTATTGCCGATTTCGTTCCAATTCACATTCCAAGTAATATTCGGCATGCTAATTACATTGCCGGTTGCCAAATTGCATTATCTCTTATAGTTTCCGAGATATGGACTATCGATAATTTACACCTTAGGCTCTGCTTCTAACTTGGGCCCAAATTGTAAAATGGTCTTATCTATTGGCGATTTCGTTCCAATTCACATTCCAAGTAATATTCGGCATGCTAATTACATTGCCGGTTGCCAAATTGCATTATCTCTTATAGTTTCCGAGATACGGACTATCGATAATTTACACCTTAGGCTCTGCTTCTAACTTGGGCCCAAATTGTAAAATGGTCTTATCTATTGGCGATTTCGTTCCAATTCACATTCCAAGTAATATTCGGCATGCTAATTACATTGCCGGTTGCCAAATTGCATTATCTCTTATAGTTTCCGAGATATGGACTATCGATAATTTACACCTTAGGCTCTGCTTCTAACTTGGGCCCAAATTGTAAAATGGTCTTATCTATTGGCGATTTCGTTCCAATTCACATTCCAAGTAATATTCGGCATGCTAATTACATTGCCGGTTGCCAAATTGCATTATCTCTTATAGTTTCCGAGATATGGACTATCGATAATTTACACCTTAGGCTCTGCTTCTGACTTGGGCCCAAATTGTAAAATGGTCTTATCTATTGGCGATTTCGTTCCAATTCACATTCCAAGTAATATTCGGCATGCTAATTACATTGCCGGTTGCCAAATTGCATTATCTCTTATAGTTTCCGAGATATGGACTATCGATAATTTACACCTTAGGCTCTGCTTCTAACTTGGGCCCAAATTGTAAAATGGTCTTATCTATTGGCGATTTCGTTCCAATTCACATTCCAAGTAGTATTCGGCATGCTAATTACATTGCCGGTTGCCAAATTGCATTATCTCTTATAGTTTCCGAGATATGGACTATCGATAATTTACACCTTAGGCTCTGCTTCTAACTTGGGCCCAAATTGTAAAATGGTCTTATCTATTGGCGATTTCGTTCCAATTCACATTCCAAGTAATATACGGCATGCTAATTACATTGCCGGATCCCAAATTGCATTATCTCTTATAGTTTCCGAGATATGGACTATCGATTATTTTTAACCTTAGGCTCTGCTTCTAACTTGGGCCCAAACTGTAAAATGGTCTTATCTATTGGCGATTTCGTTCCAATTCACATTCCAAGTAGTATTCGGCATGCTAATTACATTGCCGGTTGCCAAATTGCATTATCTCTTATAGTTTCCGAGATATGGACTATCGATAATTTACACCTTAGGCTCTGCTTCTAACTTGGGCCCAAATTGTAAAATGGTCTTATCTATTGGCGATTTCGTTCCAATTCACATTCCAAGTAATATTCGGCATGCTAATTACATTGCCGGTTGCCAAATTGCATTATCTCTTATAGTTTCCGAGATATGGACTATCGATAATTTAAACCTTAGGCTCTGCTTCTAACTTGGGCCCAAATTGTAAAATGGTCTTATCTATTGGCGATTTCGTTCCAATTCACATTCCAAGTAATATTCGGCATGCTAATTACATTGCCGGTTCCCAAATTGCATTATCTCTTATAGTTTCCGAGATATGGACTATCGATTATTTTTAACCTTAGGCTCTGCTTCTAACTTGGGCCCAAACTGTAAAATGGTCTTATCTATTGGCGATTTCGTTCCAATTCACATTCCAAGTAGTATTCGGCATGCTAATTACATTGCCGGTTGCCAAATTGCATTATCTCTTATAGTTTCCGAGATATGGACTATCGATAATTTACACCTTAGGCTCTGCTTCTAACTTGGGCCCAAATTGTAAAATGGTCTTATCTATTGGCGATTTCGTTCCAATTCACATTCCAAGTAATATTCGGCATGCTAATTACATTGCCAGTTGCCAAATTGCATTATCTCTTATAGTTTCCGAGATATGGACTATGGATAATTTACACCTTAGGCTCTGCTTCTAACTTGGGCCCAAATTGTAAAATGGTCTTATCTATTGCCGATTTCGTTCCATTTCACATTCCAAGTAATATTCGGCATGCTAATTACATTGCCGGTTGCCAAATTGCATTATCTCTTATAGTTTCCGAGATATGGACTATCGATAATTTACACCTTAGGCTCTGCTTCTAACTTGGGCCCAAATTGTAAAATGGTCTTATCTATTGGCGATTTCGTTCCAATTCACATTCCAAGTAATATTCGGCATGCTAATTACATTGCCGGTTGCCAAATTGCATTATCTCTTATAGTTTCCGAGATATGGACTATCAATAATTTACACCTTAGGCTCTGCTTCTAACTTGGGCCCAAATTGTAAAATGGTCTTATCTATTGGCGATTTCGTTCCAATTCACATTCCAAGTAATATTCGGCATGCTAATTACATTGCCGGTTGCCAAATTGCATTATCTCTTATAGTTTCCGAGATATGGACTATCGATAATTTACACCTTAGGCTCTGCTTCTAACTTGGGCCCAAATTGTAAAATGGTCTTATCTATTGGCGATTTCGTTCCAATTCACATTCCAAGTAATATTCGGCATGCTAATTACATTGCCGGTTCCCAAATTGCATTATCTCTTATAGTTTCCGAGATATGGACTATCGATTATTTTTAACCTTAGGCTCTGCTTCTAACTTGGGCCCAAACTGTAAAATGGTCTTATCTATTGGCGATTTCGTTCCAATTCACATTCCAAGTAGTATTCGGCATGCTAATTACATTGCCGGTTGCCAAATTGCATTATCTCTTATAGTTTCCGAGATATGGACTATCGATAATTTACACCTTAGGCTCTGCTTCTAACTTGGGCCCAAATTGTAAAATCGTCTTATCTATTGGCGATTTCGTTCCAATTCACATTCCAAGTAATATTCGGCATGCTAATTACATTGCCGGTTGCCAAATTGCATTATCTCTTATAGTTTCCGAGATATGGACTATCGATAATTTACACCTTAGGCTCTGCTTCTAACTTGGGCCCAAATTGTAAAATGGTCTTATCTATTGGCGATTTCGTCCCAATTCACATTCCAAGTAATATTCGGCATGCTAATTACATTGCCGGTTGCGAAATTGCATTATCTCTTATAGTTTCCGAGATATGGACTATCGATAATTTACACCTTAGGCTCTGCTTCTAACTTGGGCCCAAATTGTAAAATGGTCTTATCTATTGGCGATTTCGTTCCAATTCACATTCCAAGTAATATTCGGCATGCTAATTACATTGCCGGTTGCCAAATTGCATTATCTCTTTTAGTTTCCGAGATATGGACTATCGATAATTTACACCTTAGGCTCTGCTTCTAACTTGGGCCCAAATTGTAAAATGGTCTTATCTATTGGCGATTTCGTTCCAATTCACATTCCAAGTAATATTCGGCATGCTAATTACATTGCCGGTTGCCAAATTGCATTATCTCTTATAGTTTCCGAGATATGGACTATCGATAATTTACACCTTAGGCTCTGCTTTTAACTTGGGCCCAAATTGTAAAATGGTCTAACCTATTGGCGATTTCGTTCCAATTCACATTCCAAGTAATATTCGGCATGCTAATTACATTGCCGGTTGCCAAATTGCATTATCTCTTATAGTTTCCGAGATATGGACTATCGATTATTTACACCTTAGGCTCTGCTTCTAACTTGGGCCCAAATTGTAAAATGGTCTTATCTATTGGCGATTTCGTTCCAATTCACATTCCAAGTAATATTCGGCATGCTAATTACATTGCCGGTTGCCAAATTGCATTATCTCTTATAGTTTCCGAGATATGGACTATCGATAATTTACACCTTAGGCTCTGCTTCTAACTTGGGCCCAAATTGTAAAATGGTCTTCTCTATTGGCGATTTCGTTCCAATTCACATTCAAAGTAATATTCGGCATGCTAATTACATTGCCGGTGGCCAAGTTGCATTATCTCTTATAGTTTCCGAGACATGGACTATCGATAATTTACACCTTAGGCTCTGCTTCTAACTTGGGCCCAAATTGTAAAATGGTCTTATCTATTGGCGATTTCGTTCCAATTCACATTCCAAGTAATATTCGGCATGCTAATTACATTGCCGGTTCCCAAATTGCATTATCTCTTATAGTTTCCGAGATATGGACTATCGATTATTTTTAACCTTAGGCTCTGCTTCTAACTTGGGCCCAAACTGTAAAATGGTCTTATCTATTGGCGATTTCGTTCCAATTCACATTCCAAGTAGTATTCGGCATGCTAATTACATTGCCGGTTGCCAAATTGCATTATCTCTTATAGTTTCCGAGATATGGACTATCGATAATTTACACCTTAGGCTCTGCTTCTAACTTGGGCATAAATTGTAAAATGGTTTTATCTATTGGCGATTTCGTTCCAATTCACATTCCAAGTAATATTCGGCATGCTAATTACATTGCCAGTTGCCAAATTGCATTATCTCTTATAGTTTCCGAGATATGGACTATGGATAATTTACACCTTAGGCTCTGCTTCTAACTTGGGCCCAAATTGTAAAATGGTCTTATCTATTGCCGATTTCGTTCCAATTCACATTCCAAGTAATATTCGGCATGCTAATTACATTGCCGGTTGCCAAATTGCATTATCTCTTATAGTTTCCGAGATATGGACTATCGATAATTTACACCTTAGGCTCTGCTTCTAACTTGGGCCCAAATTGTAAAATGGTCTTATCTATTGGCGATTTCGTTCCAATTCACATTCCAAGTAATATTCGGCATGCTAATTACATTGCCGGTTGCCAAATTGCATTATCTCTTATAGTTTCCGAGATACGGACTATCGATAATTTACACCTTAGGCTCTGCTTCTAACTTGGGCCCAAATTGTAAAATGGTCTTATCTATTGGCGATTTCGTTCCAATTCACATTCCAAGTAATATTCGGCATGCTAATTACATTGCCGGTTGCCAAATTGCATTATCTCTTATAGTTTCCGAGATATGGACTATCGATAATTTACACCTTAGGCTCTGCTTCTAACTTGGGCCCAAATTGTAAAATGGTCTTATCTATTGGCGATTTCGTTCCAATTCACATTCCAAGTAGTATTCGGCATGCTAATTACATTGCCGGTTGCCAAATTGCATTATCTCTTATAGTTTCCGAGATATGGACTATCGATAATTTACACCTTAGGCTCTGCTTCTAATTTGGGTCCAAATTGTAAAATGGTCTTATCTATTGGCGATTTCGTTCCAATTCACATTCCAAGTAATATTCGGCATGCTAATTACATTGCCAGTTGCCAAATTGCATTATCTCTTATAGTTTCCGAGATATGGACTATGGATAATTTACACCTTAGGCTCTGCTTCTAACTTGGGCCCAAATTGTAAAATGGTCTTATCTATTGGCGATTTCGTTCCAATTCACATTCCAAGTAATATTCGGCATGTTAATTAAATTGCCGGTTGCCAAATTGCATTATCTCTTATAGTTTCCGAGATATGGATTATCGATAATTTACACCTTAGGCTCTGCTTCTAACTTGGGCCCAAATTGTAAAATCGTCTTATCTATTGGCGATTTCGTTCCAATTCACATTCCAAGTAATATTCGGCATGCTAATTACATTGCCTGTTGCCAAATTGCATTATCTCTTATAGTTTCCGAGATATGGACTATCGATAATTTACACCTTAGGCTCTGCTTCTAACTTGGGCCCAAATTGTAAAATGGTCTTATCTATTGGCGATTTCGTTCCAATTCACATTCCAAGTAATATTCGGCATGCTAATTACATTGCCGGTTGCCAAATTGAATTATCTCGTATAGTTTCCGAGATATGGACTATCGATAATTTACACCTTATACTCTGCTTCTAACTTGGGCCCAAATTGTAAAATGGTCTTACCTATTGGCGATTTCGTTCCAATTCACATTCCAAGTAATATTCGGCATGCTAATTACATTGCCGGTTCCCAAATTACATTATCTCTTATAGTTTCGGAGATATGGACTATCGATTATTTTTAACCTTAGGCTCTGCTTCTAACTTGGGCCCAAACTGTAAAATGGTCTTATCTATTGGCGATTTCGTTCCAATTCACATTCCAAGTAGTATTCGGCATGCTAATTACATTGCCGGTTGCCAAATTGCATTATCTCTTATAGTTTCCGAGATATGGACTATCGATAATTTACACCTTAGGCTCTGCTTCTAACTGGGGCCCAAATTGTAGAATGGTCTTATCTATTGGCGATTTCGTTCCAATTCACATTCCAAGTAATATTCGGCATGTTAATTAAATTGCCGGTTGCCAAATTGCATTATCTCTTATAGTTTCCGAGATATGGATTATCGATAATTTACACCTTAGGCTCTGCTTCTAACTTGGGCCCAAATTGTAAAATCGTCTTATCTATTGGCGATTTCGTTCCAATTCACATTCCAAGTAATATTCGGCATGCTAATTACATTGCCTGTTGCCAAATTGCATTATCTCTTATAGTTTCCGAGATATGGACTATAGATAATTTACACCTTAGGCTCTGCTTCTAACTTGGGCCCAAATTGTAAAATGGTCTTATCTATTGGCGATTTCGTTCCAATTCACATTCCAAGTAATATTCGGCATGCTAATTACATTGCCGGTTGCCAAATTGAATTATCTCCTATAGTTTCCGAGATATGGACTATCGATAATTTACACCTTAGGCTCTGCTTCTAACTTGGGCCCAAATTGTAAAATGGTCTCATCTATTGGCGATTTCGTTCCAATTCACATTCCAAGTAATATTCGGCATGCTAATTACATTGCCGGTTGCCAAATTGCATTATCTCTTATAGTTTCCGAGATATGGACTATCGATAATTTACACCTTAGGCTCTGCTTCTAACTTGGGCCCAAATTGTAAAATGGTCTTATCTATTGGCGATTTCGTTCCAATTCACATTCCAAGTAGTATTCGGCATGCTAATTACATTGCCGGTTGCCAAATTGCATTATCTCTTATAGTTTCCGAGATATGGACTATCGATAATTTACACCTTAGGCTCTGCTTCTAACTTGGGCCCAAATTGTAAAATGGTCTTATCTATTGGCGATTTCGTTCCAATTCACATTCCAAGTAATATTCGGCATGCTAATTACATTGCCGGTGGCCAAATTGAATTATCTCTTATAGTTTCCGAGATATGGACTATCGATAATTTACACCTTAGGCTCTGCTTCTAACTTGGGCCCAAATTGTAAAATGGTCTTACCTATTGGCGATTTCGTTCCAATTCACATTCCAAGTAATATTCGGCATGCTAATTACATTGCCGGTTCCCAAATTACATTATCTCTTATAGTTTCCGAGATATGGACTATCGATTATTTTTAACCTTAGGCTCTGCTTCTAACTTGGGCCCAAACTGTAAAATGGTCTTATCTATTGGCGATTTCGTTCCAATTCACATTCCAAGTAGTATTCGGCATGCTAATTACATTGCCGGTTGCCAAATTGCATTATCTCTTATAGTTTCCGAGATATGGACTATCGATAATTTACACCTTAGGCTCTGCTTCTAACTGGGGCCCAAATTGTAGAATGGTCTTATCTATTGGCGATTTCGTTCCAATTCACATTCCAAGTAATATTCGGCATGTTAATTAAATTGCCGGTTGCCAAATTGCATTATCTCTTATAGTTTCCGAGATATGGATTATCGATAATTTACACCTTAGGCTCTGCTTCTAACTTGGGCCCAAATTGTAAAATCGTCTTATCTATTGGCGATTTCGTTCCAATTCACATTCCAAGTAATATTCGGCATGCTAATTACATTGCCTGTTGCCAAATTGCATTATCTCTTATAGTTTCCGAGATATGGACTATCGATAATTTACACCTTAGGCTCTGCTTCTAACTTGGGCCCAAATTGTAAAATGGTCTTATCTATTGGCGATTTCGTTCCAATTCACATTCCAAGTAATATTCGGCATGCTAATTACATTGCCGGTTGCCAAATTGAATTATCTCCTATAGTTTCCGAGATATGGACTATCGATAATTTACACCTTAGGCTCTGCTTCTAACTTGGGCCCAAATTGTAAAATGGTCTCATCTATTGGCGATTTCGTTCCAATTCACATTCCAAGTAATATTCGGCATGCTAATTACATTGCCGGTTGCCAAATTGCATTATCTCTTATAGTTTCCGAGATATGGACTATCGATAATTTACACCTTAGGCTCTGCTTCTAACTTGGGCCCAAATTGTAAAATGGTCTTATCTATTGGCGATTTCGTTCCAATTCACATTCCAAGTAGTATTCGGCATGCTAATTACATTGCCGGTTGCCAAATTGCATTATCTCTTATAGTTTCCGAGATATGGACTATCGATAATTTACACCTTAGGCTCTGCTTCTAACTTGGGCCCAAATTGTAAAATGGTCTTATCTATTGGCGATTTCGTTCCAATTCACATTCCAAGTAATATTCGGCATGCTAATTACATTGCCGGTGGCCAAATTGAATTATCTCTTATAGTTTCCGAGATATGGACTATCGATAATTTACACCTTAGGCTCTGCTTCTAACTTGGGCCCAAATTGTAAAATGGTCTTACCTATTGGCGATTTCGTTCCAATTCACATTCCAAGTAATATTCGGCATGCTAATTACATTGCCGGTTGCCAAGTTGCATTATCTCTTATAGTTTCCGAGATATGGACTATCGATAATTTACACCTTAGGCTCTGCTTCTAACTTGGGCCCAAATTGTAAAATGGTCTTATCTATTGGCGATTTCGTTCCAATTCACATTCCAAGTAATATTCGGCATGCTAATTACATTGCCGGTTCCCAAATTGCATTATCTCTTATAGTTTCCGAGATATGGACTATCGATTATTTTTAACCTTAGGCTCTGCTTCTAACTTGGGCCCAAACTGTAAAATGGTCTTATCTATTGGCGATTTCGTTCCAATTCACATTCCAAGTAGTATTCGGCATGCTAATTACATTGCCGGTTGCCAAATTGCATTATCTCTTATAGTTTCCGAGATATGGACTATCGATAATTTACACCTTAGGCTCTGCTTCTAACTTGGGCCCAAATTGTAAAATGGTCTTATCTATTGGCGATTTCGTTCCAATTCACATTCCAAGTAATATTCGGCATGCTAATTACATTGCCGGTTGCCAAATTGCATTATCTCTTATAGTTTCCGAGATATGGACTATCGATAATTTACACCTTAGGCTCTGCTTCTAACTTGGGCCCAAATTGTAAAATGGTCTTATCTATTGGCGATTTCGTTCCAATTCACATTCCAAGTAATATTCGGCATGCTAATTACATTGCCGGTTCCCAAATTGCATTATCTCTTATAGTTTCCGAGATATGGACTATCGATTATTTTTAACCTTAGGCTCTGCTTCTAACTTGGGCCCAAACTGTAAAATGGTCTTATCTATTGGCGATTTCGTTCCAATTCACATTCCAGGTAGTATTCGGCATGCTAATTACATTGCCGGTTGCCAAATTGCATTATCTCTTATAGTTTCCGAGATATGGTCTATCGATAATTTACACCTTAGGCTCTGCTTCTAACTTGGGCCCAAATTGTAAAATGGTCTTATCTATTGGCGATTTCGTTCCAATTCACATTCCAAGTAATATTCGGCATGCTAATTACATTGCCAGTTGCCAAATTGCATTATCTCTTATAGTTTCCGAGATATGGACTATGGATAATTTACACCTTAGGCTCTGCTTCTAACTTGGGCCCAAATTGTAAAATGGTCTTATCTATTGCCGATTTCGTTCCAATTCACATTCCAAGTAATATTCGGCATGCTAATTACATTGCCGGTTGCCAAATTGCATTATCTCTTATAGTTTCCGAGATATGGACTATCGATAATTTACACCTTAGGCTCTGCTTCTAACTTGGGCCCAAATTGTAAAATGGTCTTATCTATTGGCGATTTCGTTCCAATTCACATTCCAAGTAATATTCGGCATGCTAATTACATTGCCGGTTGCCAAATTGCATTATCTCTTATAGTTTCCGAGATATGGACTATCGATAATTTACACCTTAGGCTCTGCTTCTAACTTGGGCCCAAATTGTAAAATGGTCTTATCTATTGGCGATTTCGTTCCAATTCACATTCCAAGTAATATTCGGCATGCTAATTACATTGCCGGTTGCCAAATTGCATTATCTCTTATAGTTTCCGAGATATGGACTATCGATAATTTACACCTTAGGCTCTGCTTCTAACTTGGGCCCAAATTGTAAAATGGTCTTATCTATTGGCGATTTCGTTCCAATTCACATTCCAAGTAATATTCGGCATGCTAATTACATTGCCGGTTGCCAAATTGCATTATCTCTTATAGTTTCCGAGATATGGACTATCGATTATTTACACCTTAGGCTCTGCTTCTAACTTGGGCCCAAATTGTAAAATGGTCTTATCTATTGGCGATTTCGTTCCAATTCACATTCCAAGTAATATTCGGCATGCTAATTACATTGCCGGTTGCCAAATTGCATTATCTCTTATAGTTTCCGAGATATGGACTATCGATAATTTACACCTTAGGCTCTGCTTCTAACTTGGGCCCAAATTGTAAAATGGTCTTCTCTATTGGCGATTTCGTTCCAATTCACATTCCAAGTAATATTCGGCATGCTAATTACATTGCCGGTGGCCAAGTTGCATTATCTCTTATAGTTTCCGAGACATGGACTATCGATAATTTACACCTTAGGCTCTGCTTCTAACTTGGGCCCAAATTGTAAAATGGTCTTATCTATTGGCGATTTCGTTCCAATTCACATTCCAAGTAATATTCGGCATGCTAATTACATTGCCGGTTCCCAAATTGCATTATCTCTTATAGTTTCCGAGATATGGACTATCGATTATTTTTAACCTTAGGCTCTGCTTCTAACTTGGGCCCAAACTGTAAAATGGTCTTATCTATTGGCGATTTCGTTCCAATTCACATTCCAAGTAGTATTCGGCATGCTAATTACATTGCCGGTTGCCAAATTGCATTATCTCTTATAGTTTCCGAGATATGGACTATCGATAATTTACACCTTAGGCTCTGCTTCTAACTTGGGCCCAAATTGTAAAATGGTTTTATCTATTGGCGATTTCGTTCCAATTCACATTCCAAGTAATATTCGGCATGCTAATTACATTGCCAGTTGCCAAATTGCATTATCTCTTATAGTTTCCGAGATATGGACTATGGATAATTTACACCTTAGGCTCTGCTTCTAACTTGGGCCCAAATTGTAAAATGGTCTTATCTATTGCCGATTTCGTTCCAATTCACATTCCAAGTAATATTCGGCATGCTAATTACATTGCCGGTTGCCAAATTGCATTATCTCTTATAGTTTCCGAGATATGGACTATCGATAATTTACACCTTAGGCTCTGCTTCTAACTTGGGCCCAAATTGTAAAATGGTCTTATCTATTGGCGATTTCGTTCCAATTCACATTCCAAGTAATATTCGGCATGCTAATTACATTGCCGGTTGCCAAATTGCATTATCTCTTATAGTTTCCGAGATACGGACTATCGATAATTTACACCTTAGGCTCTGCTTCTAACTTGGGCCCAAATTGTAAAATGGTCTTATCTATTGGCGATTTCGTTCCAATTCACATTCCAAGTAATATTCGGCATGCTAATTACATTGCCGGTTGCCAAATTGCATTATCTCTTATAGTTTCCGAGATATGGACTATCGATAATTTACACCTTAGGCTCTGCTTCTAACTTGGGCCCAAATTGTAAAATGGTCTTATCTATTGGCGATTTCGTTCCAATTCACATTCCAAGTAGTATTCGGCATGCTAATTACATTGCCGGTTGCCAAATTGCATTATCTCTTATAGTTTCCGAGATATGGACTATCGATAATTTACACCTTAGGCTCTGCTTCTAACTTGGGCCCAAATTGTAAAATGGTCTTATCTATTGGCGATTTCGTTCCAATTCACATTCCAAGTAATATTCGGCATGCTAATTACATTGCCAGTTGCCAAATTGCATTATCTCTTATAGTTTCCGAGATATGGACTATGGATAATTTACACCTTAGGCTCTGCTTCTAACTTGGGCCCAAATTGTAAAATGGTCTTATCTATTGGCGATTTCGTTCCAATTCACATTCCAAGTAATATTCGGCATGTTAATTAAATTGCCGGTTGCCAAATTGCATTATCTCTTATAGTTTCCGAGATATGGATTATCGATAATTTACACCTTAGGCTCTGCTTCTAACTTGGGCCCAAATTGTAAAATCGTCTTATCTATTGGCGATTTCGTTCCAATTCACATTCCAAGTAATATTCGGCATGCTAATTACATTGCCTGTTGCCAAATTGCATTATCTCTTATAGTTTCCGAGATATGGACTATCGATAATTTACACCTTAGGCTCTGGTTCTAACTTGGGCCCAAATTGTAAAATGGTCTTATCTATTGGCGATTTCGTTCCAATTCACATTCCAAGTAATATTCGGCATGCTAATTACATTGCCGGTTGCCAAATTGAATTATCTCGTATAGTTTCCGAGATATGGACTATCGATAATTTACACCTTATACTCTGCTTCTAACTTGGGCCCAAATTGTAAAATGGTCTTACCTATTGACGATTTCGTTCCAATTCACATTCCAAGTAATATTCGGCATGCTAATTACATTGCCGGTGGCCAAGTTGCATTATCTCTTATAGTTTCCGAGATATGGACTATCGATAATTTACACCTTAGGCTCTGCTTCTAACTTGGGCCCAAATTGTAAAATGGTCTTATCTATTGGCGATTTCGTTCCAATTCACATTCCAAGTAATATTCGGCGTGCTAATTACATTGCCGGTTCCCAAATTACATTATCTCTTATAGTTTCCGAGATATGGACTATCGATTATTTTTAACCTTAGGCTCTGCTTCTAACTTGGGCCCAAACTGTAAAATGGTCTTATCTATTGGCGATTTCGTTCCAATTCACATTCCAAGTAGTATTCGGCATGCTAATTACATTGCCGGTTGCCAAATTGCATTATCTCTTATAGTTTCCGAGATATGGACTATCGATAATTTACACCTTAGGCTCTGCTTCTAACTTGGGCCCTAATTGTAAAATGGCCTTATCTATTGGCGATTTCGTTCCAATTCACATTCCAAGTAATATTCGGCATGCTAATTACATTGCCGGTTGCCAAATTGCATTATCTCTTTTAGTTTCCGAGATATGGACTATCGATAATTTACACCTTAGGCTCTGCTTCTAACTTGGGCCCAAATTGTAAAATGGTCTTATCTATTGGCGATTTCGTTCCAATTCACATTCCAAGTAATATTCGGCATGCTAATTACATTGCCGGTTGCCAAATTGCATTATCTCTTATAGTTTCCAAGATATGGACTATCGATAATTTACACCTTAGGCTCTGCTTCTAACTTGGGACCAAATTGTAAAATGGTCTTCTCTATTGGCGATTTCGTTCCAATTCACATTCCAAGTAATATTCGGCATGCTAATTACATTGCCGGTGGCCAAGTTGCATTATCTCTTATAGTTTCCGAGATATGGACTATCGATAATTTACACCTTAGGCTCTGCTTCTAACTTGGGCCCAAATTGTAAAATGGTCTTATCTATTGGCGATTTCGTTCCAATTCACATTCCAAGTAATATTCGGCATGCTAATTACATTGCCGGTTCCCAAATTGCATTATCTCTTATAGTTTCCGAGATATGGACTATCGATTATTTTTAACCTTAGTCTCTGCTTCTAACTTGGGCCCATACTGTAAAATGGTCTTATCTATTGGCGATTTCGTTCCAATTCACATTCCAAGTAGCATTCGGCATGCTAATTACATTGCCGGTTGCCAAATTGCATTATCTCTTATAGTTTCCGAGATATGGACTATCGATAATTTACACCTTAGGCTCTGCTTCTAACTTGGGCCCAAATTGTAAAATGGTCTTATCTATTGGCGATTTCGTTCCAATTCACATTCCAAGTAATATTCGGCTGCTAATTACATTGCCAGTTGCCAAATTGCATTATCTCTTATAGTTTCCGAGATATGGACTATGGATAATTTACACCTTAGGCTCTGCTTATAACTTGGGCCCAAATTGTAAAATGGTCTTATCTATTGCCGATTTCGTTCCAATTCACATTCCAAGTAATATTCGGCATACTAATTACATTGCCGTTTGCCAAATTGCATTATCTCTTATAGTTTCCGAGATATGGACTATCGATAATTTACACCTTAGGCTCTGCTTCTAACTTGGGCCCAAATTGTAAAATGGTCTTATCTATTGGCGATTTCGTTCCAATTCACATTCCAAGTAATATTCGGCATGCTAATTACATTGCCGGTTGCCAAATTGCATTATCTCTTATAGTTTCCGAGATATGGACTATCGATAATTTACACCTTAGGCTCTGCTTCTAACTTGGGCCCAAATTGTAAAATGGTCTTATCTATTGGCGATTTCGTTCCAATTCACATTCCAAGTAATATTCGGCATGCTAATTACATTGCCGGTTGCCAAATTGCATTATCTCTTATAGTTTCCGAGATATGGACTATCGATAATTTACACCTTAGGCTCTGCTTCTGACTTGGGCCCAAATTGTAAAATGGTCTTATCTATTGGCGATTTCGTTCCAATTCACATTCCAAGTAATATTCGGCATGCTAATTACATTGCCGGTTGCCAAATTGCATTATCTCTTATAGTTTCCGAGATATGGACTATCGATAATTTACACCTTAGGCTCTGCTTCTAACTTGGGCCCAAATTGTAAAATGGTCTTATCTATTGGCGATTTCGTTCCAATTCACATTCCAAGTAGTATTCGGCATGCTAATTACATTGCCGGTTGCCAAATTGCATTATCTCTTATAGTTTCCTAGATATGGACTATCGATAATTTACACCTTAGGCTCTGCTTCTAACTTGGGCCCAAATTGTAAAATGGTCTTATCTATTGGCGATTTCGTTCCAATTCACATTCCAAGTAATATACGGCATGCTAATTACATTGCCGGTTCCCAAATTGCATTATCTCTTATAGTTTCCGAGATATGGACTATCGATTATTTTTAACCTTAGGCTCTGCTTCTAACTTGGGCCCAAACTGTAAAATGGTCTTATCTATTGGCGATTTCGTTCCAATTCACATTCCAAGTAGTATTCGGCATGCTAATTACATTGCCGGTTGCCAAATTGCATTATCTCTTATAGTTTCCGAGATATGGACTATCGATAATTTACACCTTAGGCTCTGCTTCTAACTTGGGCCCAAATTGTAAAATGGTCTTATCTATTGGCGATTTCGTTCCAATTCACATTCCAAGTAATATTCGGCATGCTAATTACATTGCCGGTTGCCAAATTGCATTATCTCTTATAGTTTCCGAGATATGGACTATCGATAATTTAAACCTTAGGCTCTGCTTCTAACTTGGGCCCAAATTGTAAAATGGTCTTATCTATTGGCGATTTCGTTCCAATTCACATTCCAAGTAATATTCGGCATGCTAATTACATTGCCGGTTCCCAAATTGCATTATCTCTTATAGTTTCCGAGATATGGACTATCGATTATTTTTAACCTTAGGCTCTGCTTCTAACTTGGGCCCAAACTGTAAAATGGTCTTATCTATTGGCGATTTCGTTCCAATTCACATTCCAAGTAGTATTCGGCATGCTAATTACATTGCCGGTTGCCAAATTGCATTATCTCTTATAGTTTCCGAGATATGGACTATCGATAATTTACACCTTAGGCTCTGCTTCTAACTTGGGCCCAAATTGTAAAATGGTCTTATCTATTGGCGATTTCGTTCCAATTCACATTCCAAGTAATATTCGGCATGCTAATTACATTGCCAGTTGCCAAATTGCATTATCTCTTATAGTTTCCGAGATATGGACTATGGATAATTTACACCTTAGGCTCTGCTTCTAACTTGGGCCCAAATTGTAAAATGGTCTTATCTATTGCCGATTTCGTTCCAATTCACATTCCAAGTAATATTCGGCATGCTAATTACATTGCCGGTTGCCAAATTGCATTATCTCTTATAGTTTCCGAGATATGGACTATCGATAATTTACACCTTAGGCTCTGCTTCTAACTTGGGCCCAAATTGTAAAATGGTCTTATCTATTGGCGATTTCGTTCCAATTCACATTCCAAGTAATATTCGGCATGCTAATTACATTGCCGGTTGCCAAATTGCATTATCTCTTATAGTTTCCGAGATATGGACTATCGATAATTTACACCTTAGGCTCTGCTTCTAACTTGGGCCCAAATTGTAAAATGGTCTTATCTATTGGCGATTTCGTTCCAATTCACATTCCAAGTAATATTCGGCATGCTAATTACATTGCCGGTTGCCAAATTGCATTATCTCTTATAGTTTCCGAGATATGGACTATCGATAATTTACACCTTAGGCTCTGCATCTAACTTGGGCCCAAATTGTAAAATGGTCTTATCTATTGGCGATTTCGTTCCAATTCACATTCCAAGTAATATTCGGCATGCTAATTACATTGCCGGTTCCCAAATTGCATTATCTCTTATAGTTTCCGAGATATGGACTATCGATTATTTTTAACCTTAGGCTCTGCTTCTAACTTGGGCCCAAACTGTAAAATGGTCTTATCTATTGGCGATTTCGTTCCAATTCACATTCCAAGTAGTATTCGGCATGCTAATTACATTGCCGGTTGCCAAATTGCATTATCTCTTATAGTTTCCGAGATATGGACTATCGATAATTTACACCTTAGGCTCTGCTTCTAACTTGGGCCCAAATTGTAAAATGGTCTTATCTATTGGCGATTTCGTCCCAATTCACATTCCAAGTAATATTCGGCATGCTAATTACATTGCCGGTTGCGAAATTGCATTATCTCTTATAGTTTCCGAGATATGGACTATCGATAATTTACACCTTAGGCTCTGCTTCTAACTTGGGCCCAAATTGTAAAATGGTCTTATCTATTGGCGATTTCGTTCCAATTCACATTCCAAGTAATATTCGGCATGCTAATTACATTGCCGGTTGCCAAATTGCATTATCTCTTTTAGTTTCCGAGATATGGACTATCGATAATTTACACCTTAGGCTCTGCTTCTAACTTGGGCCCAAATTGTAAAATGGTCTTATCTATTGGCGATTTCGTTCCAATTCACATTCCAAGTAATATTCGGCATGCTAATTACATTGCCGGTTGCCAAATTGCATTATCTCTTATAGTTTCCGAGATATGGACTATCGATAATTTACACCTTAGGCTCTGCTTCTAACTTGGGCCCAAATTGTAAAATGGTCTTACCTATTGGCGATTTCGTTCCAATTCACATTCCAAGTAATATTCGGCATGCTAATTACATTGCCGGTTGCCAAATTGCATTATCTCTTATAGTTTCCGAGATATGGACTATCGATTATTTACACCTTAGGCTCTGCTTCTAACTTGGGCCCAAATTGTAAAATGGTCTTATCTATTGGCGATTTCGTTCCAATTCACATTCCAAGTAATATTCGGCATGCTAATTACATTGCCGGTTGCCAAATTGCATTATCTCTTATAGTTTCCGAGATATGGACTATCGATAATTTACACCTTAGGCTCTGCTTCTAACTTGGGCCCAAATTGTAAAATGGTCTTCTCTATTGGCGATTTCGTTCCAATTCACATTCAAAGTAATATTCGGCATGCTAATTACATTGCCGGTGGCCAAGTTGCATTATCTCTTATAGTTTCCGAGACATGGACTATCGATAATTTACACCTTAGGCTCTGCTTCTAACTTGGGCCCAAATTGTAAAATGGTCTTATCTATTGGCGATTTCGTTCCAATTCACATTCCAAGTAATATTCGGCATGCTAATTACATTGCCGGTTCCCAAATTGCATTATCTCTTATAGTTTCCGAGATATGGACTATCGATTATTTTTAACCTTAGGCTCTGCTTCTAACTTGGGCCCAAACTGTAAAATGGTCTTATCTATTGGCGATTTCGTTCCAATTCACATTCCAAGTAGTATTCGGCATGCTAATTACATTGCCGGTTGCCAAATTGCATTATCTCTTATAGTTTCCGAGATATGGACTATCGATAATTTACACCTTAGGCTCTGCTTCTAACTTGGGCATAAATTGTAAAATGGTTTTATCTATTGGCGATTTCGTTCCAATTCACATTCCAAGTAATATTCGGCATGCTAATTACATTGCCAGTTGCCAAATTGCATTATCTCTTATAGTTTCCGAGATATGGACTATGGATAATTTACACCTTAGGCTCTGCTTCTAACTTGGGCCCAAATTGTAAAATGGTCTTATCTATTGCCGATTTCGTTCCAATTCACATTCCAAGTAATATTCGGCATGCTAATTACATTGCCGGTTGCCAAATTGCATTATCTCTTATAGTTTCCGAGATATGGACTATCGATAATTTACACCTTAGGCTCTGCTTCTAACTTGGGCCCAAATTGTAAAATGGTCTTATCTATTGGCGATTTCGTTCCAATTCACATTCCAAGTAATATTCGGCATGCTAATTACATTGCCGGTTGCCAAATTGCATTATCTCTTATAGTTTCCGAGATACGGACTATCGATAATTTACACCTTAGGCTCTGCTTCTAACTTGGGCCCAAATTGTAAAATGGTCTTATCTATTGGCGATTTCGTTCCAATTCACATTCCAAGTAATATTCGGCATGCTAATTACATTGCCGGTTGCCAAATTGCATTATCTCTTATAGTTTCCGAGATATGGACTATCGATAATTTACACCTTAGGCTCTGCTTCTAACTTGGGCCCAAATTGTAAAATGGTCTTATCTATTGGCGATTTCGTTCCAATTCACATTCCAAGTAGTATTCGGCATGCTAATTACATTGCCGGTTGCCAAATTGCATTATCTCTTATAGTTTCCGAGATATGGACTATCGATAATTTACACCTTAGGCTCTGCTTCTAATTTGGGCCCAAATTGTAAAATGGTCTTATCTATTGGCGATTTCGTTCCAATTCACATTCCAAGTAATATTCGGCATGCTAATTACATTGCCAGTTGCCAAATTGCATTATCTCTTATAGTTTCCGAGATATGGACTATGGATAATTTACACCTTAGGCTCTGCTTCTAACTTGGGCCCAAATTGTAAAATGGTCTTATCTATTGGCGATTTCGTTCCAATTCACATTCCAAGTAATATTCGGCATGTTAATTAAATTGCCGGTTGCCAAATTGCATTATCTCTTATAGTTTCCGAGATATGGATTATCGATAATTTACACCTTAGGCTCTGCTTCTAACTTGGGCCCAAATTGTAAAATCGTCTTATCTATTGGCGATTTCGTTCCAATTCACATTCCAAGTAATATTCGGCATGCTAATTACATTGCCTGTTGCCAAATTGCATTATCTCTTATAGTTTCCGAGATATGGACTATCGATAATTTACACCTTAGGCTCTGCTTTTAACTTGGGCCCAAATTGTAAAATGGTCTTATCTATTGGCGATTTCGTTCCAATTCACATTCCAAGTAATATTCGGCATGCTAATTACATTGCCGGTTGCCAAATTGAATTATCTCGTATAGTTTCCGAGATATGGACTATCGATAATTTACACCTTATACTCTGCTTCTAACTTGGGCCCAAATTGTAAAATGGTCTTACCTATTGGCGATTTCGTTCCAATTCACATTCCAAGTAATATTCGGCATGCTAATTACATTGCCGGTGGCCAAGTTGCATTATCTCTTATAGTTTCCGAGATATGGACTATCGATAATTTACACCTTAGGCTCTGCTTCTAACTTGGGCCCAAATTGTAAAATGGTCTTATCTATTGGCGATTTCGTTCCAATTCACATTCCAAGTAATATTCGGCATGCTAATTACATTGCCGGTTCCCAAATTACATTATCTCTTATAGTTTCCGAGATATGGACTATCGATTATTTTTAACCTTAGGCTCTGCTTCTAACTTGGGCCCAAACTGTAAAATGGTCTTATCTATTGGCGATTTCGTTCCAATTCACATTCCAAGTAGTATTCGGCATGCTAATTACATTGCCGGTTGCCAAATTGCATTATCTCTTATAGTTTCCGAGATATGGACTATCGATAATTTACACCTTAGGCTCTGCTTCTAACTTGGGCCCTAATTGTAAAATGGCCTTATCTATTGGCGATTTCGTTCCAATTCACATTCCAAGTAATATTCGGCATGCTAATTACATTGCCGGTTGCCAAATTGCATTATCTCTTTTAGTTTCCGAGATATGGACTATCGATAATTTACACCTTAGGCTCTGCTTCTAACTTGGGCCCAAATTGTAAAATGGTCTTATCTATTGGCGATTTCGTTCCAATTCACATTCCAAGTAATATTCGGCATGCTAATTACATTGCCGGTTGCCAAATTGCATTATCTCTTATAGTTTCCGAGATATGGACTATCGATAATTTACACCTTAGGCTCTGCTTCTAACTTGGGACCAAATTGTAAAATGGTCTTCTCTATTGGCGATTTCGTTCCAATTCACATTCCAAGTAATATTCGGCATGCTAATTACATTGCCGGTGGCCAAGTTGCATTATCTCTTATAGTTTCCGAGATATGGTCTATCGATAATTTACACCTTAGGCTCTGCTTCTAACTTGGGCCCAAATTGTAAAATGGTCTTATCTATTGGCGATTTCGTTCCAATTCACATTCCAAGTAATATTCGGCATGCTAATTACATTGCCGGTTCCCAAATTGCATTATCTCTTATAGTTTCCGAGATATGGACTATCGATTATTTTTAACCTTAGTCTCTGCTTCTAACTTGGGCCCATACTGTAAAATGGTCTTATCTATTGGCGATTTCGTTCCAATTCACATTCCAAGTAGTATTCGGCATGCTAATTACATTGCCGGTTGCCAAATTGCATTATCTCTTATAGTTTCCGAGATATGGACTATCGATAATTTACACCTTAGGCTCTGCTTCTAACTTGGGCCCAAATTGTAAAATGGTCTTATCTATTGGCGATTTCGTTCCAATTCACATTCCAAGTAATATTCGGCTGCTAATTACATTGCCAGTTGCCAAATTGCATTATCTCTTATAGTTTCCGAGATATGGACTATGGATAATTTACACCTTAGGCTCTGCTTCTAACTTGGGCCCAAATTGTAAAATGGTCTTATCTGTTGCCGATTTCGTTCCAATTCACATTCCAAGTAATATTCGGGATGCTAATTACATTGCCGTTTGCCAAATTGCATTATCTCTTATAGTTTCCGAGATATGGACTATCGATAATTTACACCTTAGGCTCTGCTTCTAACTTGGGCCCAAATTGTAAAATGGTCTTATCTATTGGCGATTTCGTTCCAATTCACATTCCAAGTAATATTCGGCATGCTAATTACATTGCCGGTTGCCAAATTGCATTATCTCTTATAGTTTCCGAGATATGGACTATCGATAATTTACACCTTAGGCTCTGCTTCTAACTTGGGCCCAAATTGTAAAATGGTCTTATCTATTGGCGATTTCGTTCCAATTCACATTCCAAGTAATATTCGGCATGCTAATTACATTGCCGGTTGCCAAATTGAATTATCTCGTATAGTTTCCGAGATATGGACTATCGATAATTTACACCTTATACTCTGCTTCTAACTTGGGCCCAAATTGTAAAATGGTCTTACCTATTGGCGATTTCGTTCCAATTCACATTCCAAGTAATATTCGGCATGCTAATTACATTGCCGGTGGCCAAGTTGCATTATCTCTTATAGTTTCCGAGATATGGACTATCGATAATTTACACCTTAGGCTCTGCTTCTAACTTGGGCCCAAATTGTAAAATGGTCTTATCTATTGGCGATTTCGTTCCAATTCACATTCCAAGTAATATTCGGCATGCTAATTACATTGCCGGTTCCCAAATTACATTATCTCTTATAGTTTCCGAGATATGGACTATCGATTATTTTTACCTTAGGCTCTGCTTCTAACTTGGGCCCAAACTGTAAAATGGTCTTATCTATTGGCGATTTCGTTCCAATTCACATTCCAAGTAGTATTCGGCATGCTAATTACATTGCCGGTTGCCAAATTGCATTATCTCTTATAGTTTCCGAGATATGGACTATCGATAATTTACACCTTAGGCTCTGCTTCTAACTTGGGCCCTAATTGTAAAATGGCCTTATCTATTGGCGATTTCGTTCCAATTCACATTCCAAGTAATATTCGGCATGCTAATTACATTGCCGGTTGCCAAATTGCATTATCTCTTTTAGTTTCCGAGATATGGACTATCGATAATTTACACCTTAGGCTCTGCTTCTAACTTGGGCCCAAATTGTAAAATGGTCTTATCTATTGGCGATTTCGTTCCAATTCACATTCCAAGTAATATTCGGCATGCTAATTACATTGCCGGTTGCCAAATTGCATTATCTCTTATAGTTTCCGAGATATGGACTATCGATAATTTACACCTTAGGCTCTGCTTCTAACTTGGGACCAAATTGTAAAATGGTCTTCTCTATTGGCGATTTCGTTCCAATTCACATTCCAAGTAATATTCGGCATGCTAATTACATTGCCGGTGGCCAAGTTGCATTATCTCTTATAGTTTCCGAGATATGGACTATCGATAATTTACACCTTAGGCTCTGCTTCTAACTTGGGCCCAAATTGTAAAATGGTCTTATCTATTGGCGATTTCGTTCCAATTCACATTCCAAGTAATATTCGGCATGCTAATTACATTGCCGGTTCCCAAATTGCATTATCTCTTATAGTTTCCGAGATATGGACTATCGATTATTTTTAACCTTAGTCTCTGCTTCTAACTTGGGCCCATACTGTAAAATGGTCTTATCTATTGGCGATTTCGTTCCAATTCACATTCCAAGTAGTATTCGGCATGCTAATTACATTGCCGGTTGCCAAATTGCATTATCTCTTATAGTTTCCGAGATATGGACTATCGATAATTTACACCTTAGGCTCTGCTTCTAACTTGGGCCCAAATTGTAAAATGGTCTTATCTATTGGCGATTTCGTTCCAATTCACATTCCAAGTAATATTCGGCATGCTAATTACATTGCCACTTGCCAAATTGCATTATCTCTTATAGTTTCCGAGATATGGACTATGGATAATTTACACCTTAGGCTCTGCTTCTAACTTGGGCCCAAATTGTAAAATGGTCTTATCTATTGCCGATTTCGTTCCAATTCACATTCCAAGTAATATTCGGCATGCTAATTACATTGCCGTTTGCCAAATTGCATTATCTCTTATAGTTTCCGAGATATGGACTATCGATAATTTACACCTTAGGCTCTGCTTCTAACTTGGGCCCAAATTGTAAAATGGTCTTATCTATTGGCGATTTCGTTCCAATTCACATTCCAAGTAATATTCGGCATGCTAATTACATTGCCGGTTGCCAAATTGCATTATCTCTTATAGTTTCCGAGATATGGACTATCGATAATTTACACCTTAGGCTCTGCTTCTAACTTGGGCCCAAATTGTAAAATGGTCTTATCTATTGGCGATTTCGTTCCAATTCACATTCCAAGTAGTATTCGGCATGCTAATTACATTGCCGGTTGCCAAATTGCATTATCTCTTATAGTTTACGAGATATGGACTATCGATAATTTACACCTTAGGCTCTACTTCTAACTTGGGCCCAAATTGTAAAATGGTCTTATCTATTGGCGATTTCGTTCCAATTCACATTCCAAGTAATATTCGGCATGCTAATTACATTGCCAGTTGCCAAATTGCATTATCTCTTATAGTTTCCGAGATATGGACTATGGATAATTTACACCTTAGGCTCTGCTTCTAACTTGGGCCCAAATTGTAAAATGGTCTTATCTATTGGCGATTTCGTTCCAATTCACATTCCAAGTAATATTCGGCATGTTAATTAAATTGCCGGTTGCCAAATTGCATTATCTCTTATAGTTTCCGAGATATGGATTATCGATAATTTACACCTTAGGCTCTGCTTCTAACTTGGGCCCAAATTGTAAAATCGTCTTATCTATTGGCGATTTCGTTCCAATTCACATTCCAAGTAATATTCGGCATGCTAATTACATTGCCTGTTGCCAAATTGCATTATCTCTTATAGTTTCCGAGATATGGACTATCGATAATTTACACCTTAGGCTCTGCTTCTAACTTGGGCCCAAATTGTAAAATGGCCTTATCTATTGGCGATTTCGTTCCAATTCACATTCCAAGTAATATTCGGCATGCTAATTACATTGCCGGTTGCCAAATTGAATTATCTCGTATAGTTTCCGAGATATGGACTATCGATAATTTACACCTTATACTCTGCTTCTAACTTGGGCCCAAATTGTAAAATGGTCTTACCTATTGGCGATTTCGTTCCAATTCACATTCCAAGTAATATTCGGCATGCTAATTACATTGCCGGTGGCCAAGTTGCATTATCTCTTATAGTTTCCGAGATATGGACTATCGATAATTTACACCTTAGGCTCTGCTTCTAACTTGGGCCCAAATTGTAAAATGGTCTTATCTATTGGCGATTTCGTTCCAATTCACATTCCAAGTAATATTCGGCATGCTAATTACATTGCCGGTTCCCAAATTACATTATCTCTTATAGTTTCCGAGATATGGACTATCGATTATTTTTAACCTTAGGCTCTGCTTCTAACTTGGGCCCAAACTGTAAAATGGTCTTATCTATTGGCGATTTCGTTCCAATTCACAATCCAAGTAGTATTCGGCATGCTAATTACATTGCCGGTTGCCAAATTGCATTATCTCTTATAGTTTCCGAGATATGGACTATCGATAATTTACACCTTAGGCTCTGCTTCTAACTTGGGCCCTAATTGTAAAATGGCCTTATCTATTGGCGATTTCGTTCCAATTCACATTCCAAGTAATATTCGGCATGCTAATTACATTGCCGGTTGCCAAATTGCATTATCTCTTTTAGTTTCCGAGATATGGACTATCGATAATTTACACCTTAGGCTCTGCTTCTAACTTGGGCCCAAATTGTAAAATGGTCTTATCTATTGGCGATTTCGTTCCAATTCACATTCCAAGTAATATTCGGCATGCTAATTACATTGCCGGTTGCCAAATTGCATTATCTCTTATAGTTTCCGAGATATGGACTATCGATAATTTACACCTTAGGCTCTGCTTCCAACTTGGGACCAAATTGTTAAATGGTCTTCTCTATTGGCGATTTCGTTCCAATTCACATTCCAAGTAATATTCGGCATGCTAATTACATTGCCGGTGGCCAAGTTGCATTATCTCTTATAGATTCCGAGATATGGACTATCGATAATTTACACCTTAGGCTCTGCTTCTAACTTGGACCCAAATTGTAAAATGGTCTTATCTATTGGCGATTTCGTTCCAATTCACATTCCAAGTAATATTCGGCATGCTAATTACATTGCCGGTTCCCAAATTGCATTATCTCTTATAGTTTCCGAGATATGGACTATCGATTATTTTTAACCTTAGTCTCTGCTTCTAACTTGGGCCCATACTGTAAAATGGTCTTATCTATTGGCGATTTCGTTCCAAATCACATTCCAAGTAGTATTCGGCATGCTAATTACATTGCCGGTTGCCAAATTGCATTATCTCTTATAGTTTCCGAGATATGGACTATCGATAATTTACACCTTAGGCTCTGCTTCTAACTTGGGCCCAAATTGTAAAATGGTCTTATCTATTGGCGATTTCGTTCCAATTCACATTCCAAGTAATATTCGGCTGCTAATTACATTGCCAGTTGCCAAATTGCATTATCTCTTATAGTTTCCGAGATATGGACTATGGATAATTTACACCTTAGGCTCTGCTTCTAACTTGGGCCCAAATTGTAAAATGGTCTTATCTATTGCCGATTTCGTTCCAATTCACATTCCAAGTAATATTCGGCATGCTAATTACATTGCCGTTTGCCAAATTGCATTATCTCTTATAGTTTCCGAGATATGGACTATCGATAATTTACACCTTAGGCTCTGCTTCTAACTTGGGCCCAAATTGTAAAATGGTCTTATCTATTGGCGATTTCGTTCCAATTCACATTCCAAGTAATATTCGGCATGCTAATTACATTGCCGGTTGCCAAATTGCATTATCTCTTATAGTTTCCGAGATATGGACTATCGATAATTTACACCTTAGGCTCTGCTTCTAACTTGGGCCCAAATTGTAAAATGGTCTTATCTATTGGCGATTTCGTTCCAATTCACATTCCAAGTAATATTCGGCATGCTAATTACATTGCCGGTTGCCAAATTGCATTATCTCTTATAGTTTCCGAGATATGGACTATCGATAATTTACACCTTAGGCTCTGCTTCTGACTTGGGCCCAAATTGTAAAATGGTCTTATCTATTGGCGATTTCGTTCCAATTCACATTCCAAGTAATATTCGGCATGCTAATTACATTGCCGGTTGCCAAATTGCATTATCTCTTATAGTTTCCGAGATATGGACTATCGATAATTTACACCTTAGGCTCTGCTTCTAACTTGGGCCCAAATTGTAAAATGGTCTTATCTATTGGCGATTTCGTTCCAATTCACATTCCAAGTAATATTCGGCATGCTAATTACATTGCCAGTTGCCAAATTGCATTATCTCTTATAGTTTCCGAGATATGGACTATGGATAACTTACACCTTAGGCTCTGCTTCTAACTTGTGCCCAAATTGTAAAATGGTCTTATCTATTGGCGATTTCGTTCCAATTCACATTCCAAGTAATATTCGGCATGCTAATTGCATTGCCGGTTGCCAAATTGCATTATCTCTTATAGTTTCCGAGATATGGGCTATCGATAATTTACACCTTAGGCTCTGCTTCTAACTTGGGCCCAAATTGTAAAATGGCCTTATCTAATGGCGATTTCGTTCCAATTCACATTCCAAGTAATACTCGGCATGCTGATTACATTGCCGGTTGAAAAAATGCATTATCTCTTATAGTTTCAGAGATATGGACTATCGATAATTTACACCTTAGGCTCTGCTTCTAACTTGGGACCAAATTGTAAAATGGTCTTATCTATTGGCGATTTCGTTCCAATTCACATTCCAAGTAATATTCGGCATGCTAATTACATTGCCGGTTGCCAAATTGCATTATCTCTTATAGTTTCCGAGATATGGACTATCGATAATTTACACCTTAGGCTCTGCTTCTAACTTGGGCCCAAATTGTAAAATGGTCTTATCTATTGGCGATTTCGTTCCAATTCACATTCCAAGTAATATTCGGCATGTTAATTAAATTGCCGGTTGCCAAATTGCATTATCTCTTATAGTTTCCGAGATATGGACTATCGATTATTTACACCTTAGGCTCTGCTTCTAACTTGGGCCCAAATTGTAAAATCGTCTTATCTATTGGCGATTTCGTTCCAATTCACATTCCAAGTAATATTCGGCATGCTAATTACATTGCCGGTTGCCAAATTGCATTATCTCTTATAGTTTCCGAGATATGGACTATCGATAATTTACATGTTAGGCTCTGCTTCTAACTTGGGTCCAAATTGTAAAATGGTCTTATCTATTGGCGATTTCGTTCCAATTCACATTCCAAGTAATATTCGGCATGCTAATTACATTGCCGGTTGCCAAATTGAATTATCTCCTATAGTTTCCGAGATATGGACTATCGATAATTTACACCTTAGGCTCTGCTTCTAACTTGGGCCCAAATTGTAAAATGGTCTTACCTATTGGCGATTTCGTTCCAATTCACATTCCAAGTAATATTCGGCATGCTAATTACATTGCCGGTGGCCAAGTTGCATTATCTCTTATAGTTTCCGAGATATGGACTATCGATAATTTACACCTTAGGCTCTGCTTCTAACTTGGGCCCAAATTGTAAAATGGTCTTATCTATTGGCGATTTCGTTCCAATTCACATTCCAAGTAATATTCGGCATGCTAATTACATTGCCGGTTCCCAAATTGCATTATCTCTTATAGTTTCCGAGATATGGAGTATCGATTATTTTTAACCTTAGGCTCTGCCACTAACTTGGGCCCAAATTGTAAAATGGTCTTATCTATTGGCGATTTCGTTCCAATTCACATTCCAAGTAATATTCCGCATGCTAATTACATTGCCAGTTGCCAAATTGCATTATCTCTTATAGTTTCCGAGATATGGACTATGGATAATTTACACCTTAGGCTCTGCTTCTAACTTGGGCCCAAATTGTAAAATGGTCTTATCTATTGCCGATTTCGTTACAATTCACATTCCAAGTAATATTCGGCATGCTAATTACATTGCCGGTTGCCAAATTGCATTATCTCTTATAGTTTCCGAGATATGAACTATCGATAATTTACACCTTAGGCTCTGCTTCTAACTTGGGCCCAAATTGTAAAATGGTCTTATCTATTGGCGATTTCATTCCAATTCACATTCCAAGTAATATTCGGCATGCTAATTACATTGCCGGTTGCCAAATTGCATCATCTCTTATAGTTTACGAGATATGGACTATCGATAATTTACACCTTAGGCTCTGCTTCTAACTTGGGCCCAAATTGTAAAATGGTGTTATCTATTGGCGATTTCGTTCCAATTCACATTCCAAGTAATATTCGGCATGCTAATTACATTGCCGGTTGCCAAATTGCATTATCTCTTATAGTTTCCGAGATATGGACTATCGATAATTTACACCTTAGGCTCTGCTTCTAACTTGGGCCCAAATTGTAAAATGGTCTTATCTATTGGCGATTTCGTTCCTATTCACATTCCAAGTAATATTCGGCATGCTAATTACATTGCCGGTTGCCAAATTGCATTATCTCTTATAGTTTCCGAGATATGGACTATCGATAATTTACACCTTAGGCTCTGCTTCTAACTTGGGCCCAAATTGTAAAATCGTCTTATCTATTGGCGATTTCGTTCCAATTCACATTCCAAGTAATATTCGGCATGCTAACTACATTGCCGGTTGCCAAATTGCATTATCTCTTATAGTTTCCGAGATATGGACTATCGATAATTTACACCTTAGGCTCTGCTTCTAACTTGGGCCCAAATTGTAAAATGGTCTTATCTATTGGCGATTTCGTTCCAATTCACATTCCAAGTAATATTCGGCATGCTAATTACATTGCCGGTTGCCAAATTGAATTATCTCTTATAGTTTCCGAGATATGGACTATCGATAATTTACACCTTAGGCTCTGCTTCTAACTTGGGCACAAATTGTAAAATGGTCTTATCTATTGGCGATTTCGTTCCAATTCACATTCCAAGTAGTATTCGGCATGCTAATTACATTGCCGGTTGCCAAATTGCATTATCTCTTATAGTTTCCGAGATATGGACTATCGATAATTTACACCTTAGGTTCTGCTTCTAACTTGGGCCCAAATTGTAAAATGGTCTTATCTATTGGCGATTTCGTTCCAATTCACATTCCAAGTAATATTCGGCATGCTAATTACATTGCCGGTTGCCAAATTGCATTATCTCTTATAGTTTCCGAGATATGGACTATCGATAATTTACACCTTAGGCTCTGCTTCTAACTTGGGCCCAAATTGTAAAATGGTCTTATCTATTGGCGATTTCGTCCCAATTCACATTCCAAGTAATATTCGGCATGCTAATTACATTGCCGGTTGCGAAATTGCATTATCTCTTATAGTTTCCGAGATATGGACTATCGATAATTTACACCTTAGGCTCTGCTTCTAACTTGGGCCCAAATTGTAAAATGGTCTTATCTATTGGCGATTTCGTTCCAATTCACATTCCAAGTAATATTCGGCATGCTAATTACATTGCCGGTTGCCAAATTGCATTATCTCTTTTAGTTTCCGAGATATGGACTATCGATAATTTACACCTTAGGCTCTGTTTCTAACTTGGGCCCAAATTGTAAAATGGTCTTATCTATTGGCGATTTCGTTCCAATTCACATTCCAAGTAATATTCGGCATGCTAATTACATTGCCGGTTGCCAAATTTCATTATCTCTTATAGTTTCCGAGATATGGACTATCGATAATTTACACCTTAGGCTCTGCTTCTAACTTTGGCCCAAATTGTAAAATGGTCTTATCTATTGGCGATTTCATTCCAATTCACATTCCAAGTAATATTCGGCATGCTAATTACATTGCCGGTTGCCAAATTGCATTATCTCTTATAGTTTCCGAGATATGGACTATCGATAATTTACACCTTAGCCTCTGCTTCTAACTTTGGCCCAAATTGTAAAATGGTCTTATCTATTGGCGATTTCGTTCCAATTCACATTCCAAGTAATATTCGGCATGCTAATTACATTGCCGGTGGCCAAATTGAATTATCTCTTATAGTTTCCGAGATATGGACTATCGATAATTTACACCTTAGGCTCTGCTTCTAACTTGGGCCCAAATTGTAAAATGGTCTTACCTATTGGCGATTTCGTTCCAATTCACATTCCAAGTAATATTCGGCATGCTAATTACATTGCCGGTTGCCAAATTGCATTATCTCTTATAGTTTCCGAGATATGGACTATCGATAATTTACACCTTAGGCTCTGCTTCTAACTTGGGCCCAAATTGTAAAATGGTCTTATCTATTGGCGATTTCGTTCCAATTCACATTCCAAGTAATATTCGGCATGCTAATTACATTGCCGGTTGCCAAATTGCATTATCTCTTATAGTTTCCGAGATATGGACTATCGATAATTTACACCTTAGGCTCTGCTTCTAACTTGGGCCCAAATTGTAATATGGTCTTATCTATTGGTGATTTCGTTCCAATTCACATTCCAAGTAATATTCGGCATGCTAATTACATTGCCGGTTGCCAAATTGCATTATCTCTTATAGTTTCCGAGATATGGACTATCGATAATTTACACCTTAGGCTCTGCTTCTAACTTGGGCCCAAATTGTAAAATGGTCTTATCTATTGGCGATTTCGTTCCAATTCACATTCCAAGTAATATTCGGCATGCTAATTACATTGCCGGTTGCCAAATTGCATTATCTCTTATAGTTTCCGAGATATGGACTATCGATAATTTACACCTTAGGCTCTGCTTCTAACTTGGGCCCAAATTGTAAAATGGTCTTATCTATTGGCGATTTCGTTCCAATTCACATTCCAAGTAATATTCGGCATGCTAATTACATTGCCGGTTGCCAAATTGCATTATCTCTTATAGTTTCCGAGATATGGACTATCGATAATTTACACCTTAGGCTCTGCTTCTAACTTGGGCCCAAATTGTAAAATGGTCTTATCTATTGGCGATTTCGTTCCAATTCACACTCCAAGTAATATTCGGCATGCTAATTACATTGCCGGTTGCGAAATTGCATTATCTCTTATAGTTTCCGAGATATGGACTATCAATAATTTACACCTTAGGCTCTGCTTCTAACTTGGGCCCAAATTGTAAAATGGTCTTATCTATTGGCGATTTCGTTCCAATTCACATTCCAAGTAATATTCGGCATGCTAATTACATTGCCGGTTGCCAAATTGCATTATCTCTTATAGTTTCCGAGATATGGACTATGGATAATTTACACCTTAGGCTCTGCTTCTAACTTGGGCCCAAATTGTAAAATGGTCTTATCTATTGGCGATTTCGTTCCAATTCACATTCCAAGTAATATTCGGCATGCTAATTACATTGCCGGTTGCCAAATGGCATTATCTCTTATAGTTTCCGAGATATGGACTATCGATAATTTACACCTTAGGCTCTGCTTCTAACTTGGGCCCAAATTGTAAAATGGTCTTATCTTTTGGCGATTTCGTTCCAATTCACATTCCAAGTAATATTCGGCATGCTAATTACATTGCCGGTTGCCAAATTGCATTATCTCTTATAGTTTCCGAGATATGGACTATCGATAATTTACACCTTAGGCTCTGCTTCTAACTTGGGCCCAAATTGTAAAATGGTCTTCTCTATTGGCGATTTCGTTCCAATTCACATTCCAAGTAATATTCGGCATGCTAATTACATTGCCGGTTGCCAAATTGCATTATCTCTTATAGTTTCCGAGATATGGACTATCGATAATTTACACCTTAGGCTCTGCTTCTAACTTGGGCCCAAATTGTAAAATGGTCTTATCTATTGGCGATTTCGTTCCAATTCACATTCCAAGTAATATTCGGCATGCTAATTACATTGCCGGTTGCCAAATTGCATTATCTCTTATAGTTTCCGAGATATGGACTATCGATAATTTACACCTTAGGCTCTGCTTCTAACTTGGGCCCAAATTGTAATATGGTCTTATCTATTGGCGATTTCGTTCCAATTCACATTCCAAGTAATATTCGGTATGCTAATTACATTGCCGGTTGCCAAATTGCATTATCTCTTATAGTTTCCGAGATATGGACTATCGATAATTTACACCTTAGGCTCTGCTTCTAACTTGGGCCCAAATTGTAAAATGGTCTTATCTATTGGCGATTTCGTTCCAATTCACATTCCAAGTAATATTCGGCATGCTAATTACATTGCCGGTTGCCAAATTGCATTATCTCTTATAGTTTCCGAGATATGGACTATCGATAATTTACACCTTAGGCTCTGCTTCTAACTTGGGCCCAAATTGTAAAATGGTCTTATCTATTGGCGATTTCGGTCCAATTCACACTCCAAGTAATATTCGGCATGCTAATTACATTGCCGGTTGCGAAATTGCATTATCTCTTATAGTTTCCGAGATATGGACTATCAATAATTTACACCTTAGGCTCTGCTTCTAACTTGGGCCCAAATTGTAAAATGGTCTTATCTATTGGCGATTTCGTTCCAATTCACATTCCAAGTAATATTCGGCATGCTAATTACATTGCCAGTTGCCAAATTGCATTATCTCTTATAGTTTCCGAGATATGGACTATGGATAATTTACACCTTAGGCTCTGCTTCTAACTTGGGCCCAAATTGTAAAATGGTCTTATCTATTGGCGATTTCGTTCCAATTCACATTCCAAGTAATATTCGGCATGCTAATTACATTGCCGGTTGCCAAATTGCATTATCTCTTATAGTTTCCGAGATATGGACTATCGATAATTTACACCTTAGGCTCTGCTTCTAACTTGGGCCCAAATTGTAAAATGGTCTTATCTATTGGCGATTTCGTTCCAATTCACATTCCAAGTAATATTCGGCATGCTAATTACATTGCCGGTTGCCAAATTGCATTATCTCTTATAGTTTCCGAGATATGGACTATCGATAATTTACACCTTAGGCTCTGCTTCTAACTTGGGCCCAAATTGTAAAATGGTCTTCTCTATTGGCGATTTCGTTCCAATTCACATTCCAAGTAATATTCGGCATGCTAATTACATTGCCGGTTGCCAAATTGCATTATCTCTTATACTTTCCGAGATATGGACTATCGATAATTTACACCTTAGGCTCTGCTTCTAACTTGGGCCCAAATTGTAAAATGGTCTTATCTATTGGCGATTTCGTTCCAATTCACATTCCAAGTAATATTCGGCATGCTATTTACATTGCCGGTTGCCAAATTGCATTATCTCTTATAGTTTCCGAGATATGGACTATGGATAATTTACACCTTAGGCTCTGCTTCTAACTTGAGCCAAAATTGTAAAATGGTCTTATCTATTGGCGATTTCGTTCCAATTCACATTCCAAGTAATATTCGGCATGCTAATTACATTGCCGGTTGCCAAATTGCATTATCTCTTATAGTTTCCGAGATATGGACTATCGATAATTTACACCTTAGGCTCTGCTTCTAACTTGGGCCCAAATTGTAAAATGGCCTTATCTATTGGCGATTTCATTCCAATTCACATTCCAAGTAATATTCGGCATGCTAATTACATTGCCGGTTGCCAAATTGCATTATCTCTTATAGTTTCCGAGATATGGACTATCGATAATTTACACCTTAGGCTCTGCTTCTAACTTGGGCCCAAATTGTAAAATGGTCTTATCTATTGGCGATTTCGTTCCAATTCACATTCCAAGTAATATTCGGCATGCTAATTACATTGCCGGTGGCCAAATTGAATTATCTCTTATAGTTTCCGAGATATGGACTATCGATAATTTACACCTTAGGCTCTGCTTCTAACTTGGGCCCAAATTGTAAAATGGTCTTACCTATTGGCGATTTCGTTCCAATTCACATTCCAAGTAATATTCGGCATGCTAATTACATTGCCGGTTGCCAAATTGCATTATCTCTTATAGTTTCCGAGATATGGACTATCGATAATTTACACCTTAGGCTCTGCTTCTAACTTGGGCCCAAATTGTAAAATGGTCTTATCTATTGGCGATTTCGTTCCAATTCACATTCCAAGTAATATTCGGCATGCTAATTACATTGCCGGTTGCCAAATTGCATTATCTCTTATAGTTTCCGAGATATGGACTATCGATAATTTACACCTTAGGCTCTGCTTCTAACTTGGGCCCAAATTGTAATATGGTCTTATCTATTGGCGATTTCGTTCCAATTCACATTCCAAGTAATATTCGGCATGCTAATTACATTGCCGGTTGCCAAATTGCATTATCTCTTATAGTTTCCGAGATATGGACTATCGATAATTTACACCTTAGGCTCTGCTTCTAACTTGGGCCCAAATTGTAAAATGGTCTTATCTATTGGCGATTTCGTTCCAATTCACATTCCAAGTAATATTCGGCATGCTAATTACATTGCCGGTTGCCAAATTGCATTATCTCTTATAGTTTCCGAGATATGGACTATCGATAATTTACACCTTAGGCTCTGCTTCTAACTTGGGCCCAAATTGTAAAATGGTCTTATCTATTGGCGATTTCGTTCCAATTCACATTCCAAGTAATATTCGGCATGCTAATTACATTGCCGGTTGCCAAATTGCATTATCTCTTATAGTTTCCGAGATATGGACTATCGATAATTTACACCTTAGGCTCTGCTTCTAACTTGGGCCCAAATTGTAAAATGGTCTTATCTATTGGCGATTTCGTTCCAATTCACACTCCAAGTAATATTCGGCATGCTAATTACATTGCCGGTTGCGAAATTGCATTATCTCTTATAGTTTCCGAGATATGGACTATCAATAATTTACACCTTAGGCTCTGCTTCTAACTTGGGCCCAAATTGTAAAATGGTCTTATCTATTGGCGATTTCGTTCCAATTCACATTCCAAGTAATATTCGGCATGCTAATTACATTGCCGGTTGCCAAATTGCATTATCTCTTATAGTTTCCGAGATATGGACTATGGATAATTTACACCTTAGGCTCTGCTTCTAACTTGGGCCCAAATTGTAAAATGGTCTTATCTATTGGCGATTTCGTTCCAATTCACATTCCAAGTAATATTCGGCATGCTAATTACATTGCCGGTTGCCAAATTGCATTATCTCTTATAGTTTCCGAGATATGGACTATCGATAATTTACACCTTAGGCTCTGCTTCTAACTTGGGCCCAAATTGTAAAATGGTCTTATCTATTGGCGATTTCGTTCCAATTCACATTCCAAGTAATATTCGGCATGCTAATTACATTGCCGGTTGCCAAATTGCATTATCTCTAATAGTTTCCTAGATATGGACTATCGATAATTTACACCTTAGGCTCTGCTTCTAACTTGGGCCCAAATTGTAAAATGGTCTTCTCTATTGGCGATTTCGTTCCAATTCACATTCCAAGTAATATTCGGCATGCTAATTACATTGCCGGTTGCCAATTTGCATTATCTCTTATAGTTTCCGAGATATGGACTATCGATAATTTACACCTTAGGCTCTGCTTCTAACTTGGGCCCAAATTGTAAAATGGTCTTATCTATTGGCGATTTCGTTCCAATTCACATTCCAAGTAATATTCGGCATGCTAATTACATTGCCGGTTGCCAAATTGCATATCTCTTATAGTTTCCGAGATATGGACTATGGATAATTTACACCTTAGGCTCTGCTTCTAACTTGGGCCCAAATTGTAAAATGGTCTTATCTATTGGCGATTTCGTTCCAATTCACATTCCAAGTAATATTCGGCATGCTAATTACATTGCCGGTTGCCAAATTGCATTATCTCTTATAGTTTCCGAGATATGGACTATCGATAATTTACACCTTAGGCTCTGCTTCTAACTTGGGCCCAAATTGTAAAATGGTCTTATCTATTGGCGATTTCGTTCCAATTCACATTCCAAGTAATATTCGGCATGCTAATTACATTGCCGGTTGCCAAATTGCATTATCTCTTATAGTTTCCGAGATATGGACTATCGATAATTTACACCTTAGGCTCTGCTTCTAACTTGGGCCCAAATTGTAAAATGGTCTTCTCTATTGGCGATTTCGTTCCAATTCACATTCCAAGTAATATTCGGCATGCTAATTACATTGCCGGTTGCCAAATTGCATTATCTCTTATACTTTCCGAGATATGGACTATCGATAATTTACACCTTAGGCTCTGCTTCTAACTTGGGCCCAAATTGTAAAATGGTCTTATCTATTGGCGATTTCGTTCCAATTCACATTCCAAGTAATATTCGGCATGCTATTTACATTGCCGGTTGCCAAATTGCATTATCTCTTATAGTTTCCGAGATATGGACTATGGATAATTTACACCTTAGGCTCTGCTTCTAACTTGAGCCAAAATTGTAAAATGGTCTTATCTATTGGCGATTTCGTTCCAATTCACATTCCAAGTAATATTCGGCATGCTAATTACATTGCCGGTTGCCAAATTGCATTATCTCTTATAGTTTCCGAGATATGGACTATCGATAATTTACACCTTAGGCTCTGCTTCTAACTTGGGCCCAAATTGTAAAATGGCCTTATCTATTGGCGATTTCATTCCAATTCACATTCCAAGTAATATTCGGCATGCTAATTACATTGCCGGTTGCCAAATTGCATTATCTCTTATAGTTTCCGAGATATGGACTATCGATAATTTACACCTTAGGCTCTGCTTCTAACTTGGGCCCAAATTGTAAAATGGTCTTATCTATTGGCGATTTCGTTCCAATTCACATTCCAAGTAATATTCGGCATGCTAATTACATTGCCGGTGGCCAAATTGAATTATCTCTTATAGTTTCCGAGATATGGACTATCGATAATTTACACCTTAGGCTCTGCTTCTAACTTGGGCCCAAATTGTAAAATGGTCTTACCTATTGGCGATTTCGTTCCAATTCACATTCCAAGTAATATTCGGCATGCTAATTACATTGCCGGTTGCCAAATTGCATTATCTCTTATAGTTTCCGAGATATGGACTATCGATAATTTACACCTTAGGCTCTGCTTCTAACTTGGGCCCAAATTGTAAAATGGTCTTATCTATTGGCGATTTCGTTCCAATTCACATTCCAAGTAATATTCGGCATGCTAATTACATTGCCGGTTGCCAAATTGCATTATCTCTTATAGTTTCCGAGATATGGACTATCGATAATTTACACCTTAGGCTCTGCTTCTAACTTGGGCCCAAATTGTAATATGGTCTTATCTATTGGCGATTTCGTTCCAATTCACATTCCAAGTAATATTCGGCATGCTAATTACATTGCCGGTTGCCAAATTGCATTATCTCTTATAGTTTCCGAGATATGGACTATCGATAATTTACACCTTAGGCTCTGCTTCTAACTTGGGCCCAAATTGTAAAATGGTCTTATCTATTGGCGATTTCGTTCCAATTCACATTCCAAGTAATATTCGGCATGCTAATTACATTGCCGGTTGCCAAATTGCATTATCTCTTATAGTTTCCGAGATATGGACTATCGATAATTTACACCTTAGGCTCTGCTTCTAACTTGGGCCCAAATTGTAAAATGGTCTTATCTATTGGCGATTTCGTTCCAATTCACATTCCAAGTAATATTCGGCATGCTAATTACATTGCCGGTTGCCAAATTGCATTATCTCTTATAGTTTCCGAGATATGGACTATCGATAATTTACACCTTAGGCTCTGCTTCTAACTTGGGCCCAAATTGTAAAATGGTCTTATCTATTGGCGATTTCGTTCCAATTCACACTCCAAGTAATATTCGGCATGCTAATTACATTGCCGGTTGCGAAATTGCATTATCTCTTATAGTTTCCGAGATATGGACTATCAATAATTTACACCTTAGGCTCTGCTTCTAACTTGGGCCCAAATTGTAAAATGGTCTTATCTATTGGCGATTTCGTTCCAATTCACATTCCAAGTAATATTCGGCATGCTAATTACATTGCCGGTTGCCAAATTGCATTATCTCTTATAGTTTCCGAGATATGGACTATGGATAATTTACACCTTAGGCTCTGCTTCTAACTTGGGCCCAAATAATTGTAAAATGGTCTTATCTATTGGCGATTTCGTTCCAATTCACATTCCAAGTAATATTCGGCATGCTAATTACATTGCCGGTTGCCAAATTGCATTATCTCTTATAGTTTCCGAGATATGGACTATCTATCGATAATTTACACCTTAGGCTCTGCTTCTAACTTGGGCCCAAATTGTAAAATGGTCTTATCTATTGGCGATTTCGTTCCAATTCACATTCCAAGTAATATTCGGCATGCTAATTACATTGCCGGTTGCCAAATTGCATTATCTCTAATAGTTTCCTAGATATGGACTATCGATAATTTACACCTTAGGCTCTGCTTCTAACTTGGGCCCAAATTGTAAAATGGTCTTCTCTATTGGCGATTTCGTTCCAATTCACATTCCAAGTAATATTCGGCATGCTAATTACATTGCCGGTTGCCAATTTGCATTATCTCTTATAGTTTCCGAGATATGGACTATCGATAATTTACACCTTAGGCTCTGCTTCTAACTTGGGCCCAAATTGTAAAATGGTCTTATCTATTGGCGATTTCGTTCCAATTCACATTCCAAGTAATATTCGGCATGCTAATTACATTGCCGGTTGCCAAATTGCATATCTCTTATAGTTTCCGAGATATGGACTATCGATAATTTACACCTTAGGCTCTGCTTCTAACTTGGGCCCAAATTGTAATATGGTCTTATCTATTGGCGATTTCGTTCCAATTCACATTCCAAGTAATATTCGGTATGCTAATTACATTGCCGGTTGCCAAATTGCATTATCTCTTATAGTTTCCGAGATATGGACTATCGATAATTTACACCTTAGGCTCTGCTTCTAACTTGGGCCCAAATTGTAAAATGGTCTTATCTATTGGCGATTTCGTTCCAATTCACATTCCAAGTAATATTCGGCATGCTAATTACATTGCCGGTTGCCAAATTGCATTATCTCTTATAGTTTCCGAGATATGGACTATCGATAATTTACACCTTAGGCTCTGCTTCTAACTTGGGCCCAAATTGTAAAATGGTCTTATCTATGGCGATTTCGTTCCAATTCACATTCCAAGTAATATTCGGCATGCTAATTAAATTGCCGGTTGCCAAATTGCATTATCTCTTATAGTTTCCGAGATATGGACTATCGATAATTTACACCTTAGGCTCTGCTTCTAACTTGGGCCCAAATTGTAAAATGGTCTTATCTATTGGCGATTTCGTTCCAATTCACACTCCAAGTAATATTCGGCATGCTAATTACATTGCCGGTTGCGAAATTGCATTATCTCTTATAGTTTCCGAGATATGGACTATCAATAATTTACACCTTAGGCTCTGCTTCTAACTTGGGCCCAAATTGTGAAATGGTCTTATCTATTGGCGATTTCGTTCCAATTCACATTCCAAGTAATATTCGGCATGCTAATTACATTGCCGGTTGCCAAATTGCATTATCTCTTATAGTTTCCGAGATATGGACTATGGATAATTTACACCTTAGGCTCTGCTTCTAACTTGGGCCCAAATTGTAAAATGGTCTTATCTATTGGCGATTTCGTTCCAATTCACATTCCAAGTAATATTCGGCATGCTAATTACATTGCCGGTTGCCAAATTGCATTATCTCTTATAGTTTCCGAGATATGGACTATCTATCGATAATTTACACCTTAGGCTCTGCTTCTAACTTGGGCCCAAATTGTAAAATGGTCTTATCTATTGGCGATTTCGTTCCAATTCACATTCCAAGTAATATTCGGCATGCTAATTACATTGCCGGTTGCCAAATTGCATTATCTCTTATAGTTTCCGAGATATGGACTATCGATAAATTACACCTTAGGCTCTGCTTCTAACTTGGGCCCAAATTGTAAAATGGTCTTCTCTATTGGCGATTTCGTTCCAATTCACATTCCAAGTAATATTCGGCATGCTAATTACATTGCCGGTTGCCAAATTGCATTATCTCTTATACTTTCCGAGATATGGACTATCGATAATTTACACCTTAGGCTCTGCTTCTAACTTGGGCCCAAATTGTAAAATGGTCTTATCTATTGGCGATTTCGTTCCAATTCACATTCCAAGTAATATTCGGCATGCTAATTACATTGCCGGTTGCCAAATTGCATTATCTCTTATAGTTTCCGAGATATGGACTATGGATAATTTACACCTTAGGCTCTGCTTCTAATTTGAGCCAAAATTGTAAAATGGTCTTATCTATTGGCGATTTCGTTCCAATTCACATTCCAAGTAATATTCGGCATGCTAATTACATTGCCGGTTGCCAAATTGCATTATCTCTTATAGTTTCCGAGATATGGACTATCGATAATTTACACCTTAGGCTCTGCTTCTAACTTGGGCCCAAATTGTAAAATGGTCTTATCTATTGGCGATTTCGTTCCAATTCACATTCCAAGTAATATTCGGCATGCTAATTACATTGCCGGTTGCCAAATTGCATTATCTCTTATAGTTTCCGAGATATGGACTATGGATAATTTACACCTTAGGCTCTGCTTCTAATTTGAGCCAAAATTGTAAAATGGTCTTATCTATTGGCGATTTCGTTCCAATTCACATTCCAAGTAATATTCGGCATGCTAATTACATTGCCGGTTGCCAAATTGCATTATCTCTTATAGTTTCCGAGATATGGACTATCGATAATTTACACCTTAGGCTCTGCTTCTAACTTGGGCCCAAATTGTAAAATGGTCTTATCTATTGGCGATTTCGTTCCAATTCACATTCCAAGTAATATTCGGCATGCTAATTACATTGCCGGTTGCCAAATTGCATTATCTCTTATAGTTTCCGAGATATGGACTATCGATAATTTACACCTTAGGCTCTGCTTCTAACTTGGGCCCAAATTGTAAAATGGTCTTATCTATTGGCGATTTCGTTCCAATTCACATTCCAAGTAATATTCGGCATGCTAATTACATTGCCGGTTGCCAAATTGCATTATCTCTTATAGTTTCCGAGATATGGATTATCGATAATTTACACCTTAGGCTCTGCTTCTAACTTGGGCCCAAATTGTAAAATGGTCTTATCTATTGGCGATTTCGTTCCAATTCACATTCCAAGTAGTATTCGGCATGCTAATTACATTGCCGGTTGCCAAATTGCATTATCTCTTATAGTTTCCGAGATATGGACTATCGATAATTTACACTTTAGGCTCTGCTTCTAACTTGGGCCCAAATTGTAAAATGGTCTTATCTATTGGCGATTTCGTTCCAATTCACATTCCAAGTAATATTCGGCATGCTAATTACATTGCCGGTTGCCAAATTGCATTATCTCATATAGTTTCCGTGATATGGACTATGGATAATTTACACCTTAGGCTCTGCTTCTAACTTGGGCCCAAATTGTAAAATGGTCTTATCTATTGGCGATTTCGTTCCAATTCACATTCCAAGTAAAATTCGGCATGTTAATTAAATTGCCGGTTGCCAAATTGCATTATCTCTTATAGTTTCCGAGATATGGACTATCGATAATTTACACCTTAGGCTCTGCTTCTAACTTGGGCCCAAATTGTAAAATCGTCTTATCTATTGGCGATTTCGTTCCAATTCACATTCCAAGTAATATTCGGCATGCTAATTACATTTCCGGTTGCCAAATTGCATTATCTCTTATAGTTTCCGAGATATGGACTATAGATAATTTACACCTTAGGCTCTGCTTCTAACTTGGGCCCAAATTGTAAAATGGTCTTCTCTATTGGCGATTTCGTTCCAATTCACATTCCAAGTAATATTCGGCATGCTAATTACATTGCCGGTTGCCAAATTGCATTATCTCTTATACTTTCCTAGATATGGACTATCGATAATTTACACCTTAGGCTCTGCTTCTAACTTGGGCCCAAATTGTAAAATGGTCTTATCTATTGGCGATTTCGTTCCAATTCACATTCCAAGTAATATTCGGCATGCTAATTACATTGCCGGTTGCCAAATTGCATTATCTCTTATAGTTTCCGAGATATGGACTATGGATAATTTACACCTTAGGCTCTGCTTCTAACTTGGGCCAAAATTGTAAAATGGTCTTATCTATTGCCGATTTCGTTCCAATTCACATTCCAAGTAATATTCGGCATGCTAATTACATTGCCGGTTGCCAAATTGCATTATCTCTTATAGTTTCCGAGATATGGACTATCGATAATTTACACCTTAGGCTCTGCTTCTAACTTGGGCCCAAATTGTAAAATGGTCTTATCTATTGGCGATTTCGTTCCAATTCACATTCCTAGTAATATTCGGCATGCTAATTACATTGCCGGTTGCCAAATTGCATTATCTCTTATAGTTTCCGAGATATGGACTATCGATAATTTACACCTTAGGCTCTGCTTCTAACTTGGGCCCAAATTGTAAAATGGTCTTATCTATTGGCGATTTCGTTCCAATTCACATTCCAAGTAATATTCGGCATGCTAATTACATTGCCGGTTGCCAAATTGCATTATCTCTTATAGTTTCCGAGATATGGACTATGGATAATTTACACCTTAGGCTCTGCTTCTAACTTGGGCCAAAATTGTAAAATGGTCTTATCTATTGCCGATTTCGTTCCAATTCACATTCCAAGTAATATTCGGCATGCTAATTACATTGCCGGTTGCCAAATTGAATTATCTCCTATAGTTTCCGAGATATGGACTATCGATAATTTACACCTTAGGCTCTGCTTCTAACTTGGGCCCAAATTGTAAAATGGTCTTACCTATTGGCGATTTCGTTCCAATTCACATTCCAAGTAATATTCGGCATGCTAATTACATTGCCGGTTGCCAAATTGCATTATCTCTTATAGTTTCCGAGATATGGACTATCTATCGATAATTTACACCTTAGGCTCTGCTTCTAACTTGGGCCCAAATTGTAAAATGGTCTTATCTATTGGCGATTTCGTTCCAATTCACATTCCAAGTAACATTCGGCATGCTAATTACATTGCCGGTTGCCAAATTGCATTATCTCTTATAGTTTCCGAGATATGGACTATCGATAATTTACACCTTAGGCTCTGCTTCTAACTTGGGCCCAAATTGTAAAATGGTCTTCTCTATTGGCGATTTCCTTCCAATTCACATTCCAAGTAATATTCGGCATGCTAATTACATTGCCGGTTGCCAAATTGCATTATCTCTTATAGTTTCCGAGATGTGGACTATCGATAATTTACACCTTAGGCTCTGCTTCTAACTTGGGCCCAAATTGTAAAATGGTCTTATCTATTGGCGATTTCGTTCCAATTCACATTCCAAGTAATATTCGGCATGCTAATTACATTGCCGGTTGCCAAATTGCATTATCTCTTATAGTTTCCGAGATATGGACTATGTATAATTTACACCTTAGGCTCTGCTTCTAACTTGGGCCAAAATTGTAAAATGGTCTTATCTATTGCCGATTTCGTTCCAATTCACATTCCAAGTAATATTCGGCATGCTGATTACATTGCCGGTTGCCAAATTGCATTATCTCTTATAGTTTCCGAGATATGGACTATCGATAATTTACACCTTAGGCTCTGCTTCTAACTTGGGCCCAAATTGTAAAATGGTCTTATCTATTGGCGATTTCGTTCCAATTCACATTCCAAGTAATATTCGGCATGCTAATTACATTGCCGGTTGCCAAATTGCATTATCTCTTATAGTTTCCGAGATATGGACTATCGATAATTTACACCTTAGGCTCTGCTTCTAACTTGGGCCCAAATTGTAAAATGGTCTTATCTATTGGCGATTTCGTTCCAATTCACATTCCAAGTAATATTCGGCATGCTAATTACATTGCCGGTTGTCAAATTGCATTATCTCTTATAGTTTCCGAGATATGGACTATCGATAATTTACACCTTAGGCTCTGCTTCTAACTTGGGCCCAAATTGTAAAATGGTCTTATCTATTGGCGATTTCGTTCCAATTCACAATCCAAGTAGTATTCGGCATGCTAATTACATTGCCGGTTGCCAAATTGCATTATCTCTTATAGTTTCCGAGATATGGACTATCGATAATTTACACCTTAGGCTCTGCTTCTAACTTGGGCCCAAATTGTAAAATGGTCTTATCTATTGGCGATTTCGTTCCAATTCACATTCCAAGTAATATTCGGCATTCTAATTACATTGCCAGTTGCCAAATTGCATTATCTCTTATAGTTTCCGAGATATGGACTATGGATAATTTACACCTTAGGCTCTGCTTCTAACTTGGGCCCAAATTGTAAAATGGTCTTATCTATTGGCGATTTCGTTCCAATTCACATTCCAAGTAATATTCGGCATGCTAATTACATTGCCGGTTGCCAAATTGCATTATCTCTTATAGTTTCCGAGATATGGACTATCGATAATTTACACCTTAGGCTCTGCTTCTAACTTGGGCCCAAATTGTAAAATGGTCTTATCTATTGGCGATTTCGTTCCAATTCACACTCCAAGTAATATTCGGCATGCTAATTACATTGCCGGTTGCGAAATTGCATTATCTCTTATAGTTTCCGAGATATGGACTATCAATAATTTACACCTTAGGCTCTGCTTCTAACTTGGGCCCAAATTGTAAAATGGTCTTATCTATTGGCGATTTCGTTCCAATTCACATTCCAAGTAATATTCGGCATGCTAATTACATTGCCGGTTGCCAAATTGCATTATCTCTTATAGTTTCCGAGATATGGACTATGGATAATTTACACCTTAGGCTCTGCTTCTAACTTGGGCCCAAATAATTGTAAAATGGTCTTATCTATTGGCGATTTCGTTCCAATTCACATTCCAAGTAATATTCGGCATGCTAATTACATTGCCGGTTGCCAAATGGCATTATCTCTTATAGTTTCCGAGATATGGACTATCTATCGATAATTTACACCTTAGGCTCTGCTTCTAACTTGGGCCCAAATTGTAAAATGGTCTTATCTTTTGGCGATTTCGTTCCAATTCACATTCCAAGTAATATTCGGCATGCTAATTACATTGCCGGTTGCCAAATTGCATTATCTCTTATAGTTTCCGAGATATGGACTATCGATAATTTACACCTTAGGCTCTGCTTCTAACTTGGGCCCAAATTGTAAAATGGTCTTCTCTATTGGCGATTTCGTTCCAATTCACATTCCAAGTAATATTCGGCATGCTAATTACATTGCCGGTTGCCAAATTGCATTATCTCTTATAGTTTCCGAGATATGGACTATCGATTATTTACACCTTAGGCTCTGCTTCTAACTTGGGCCCAAATTGTAAAATGGTCTTATCTATTGGCGATTTCGTTCCAATTCACATTCCAAGTAATATTCGGCATGCTAATTACATTGCCGGTTGCCAAATTGCATATCTCTTATAGTTTCCGAGATATGGACTATCGATAATTTACACCTTAGGCTCTGCTTCTAACTTGGGCCCAAATTGTAATATGGTCTTATCTATTGGCGATTTCGTTCCAATTCACATTCCAAGTAATATTCGGTATGCTAATTACATTGCCGGTTGCCAAATTGCATTATCTCTTATAGTTTCCGAGATATGGACTATCGATAATTTACACCTTAGGCTCTGCTTCTAACTTGGGCCCAAATTGTAAAATGGTCTTATCTATTGGCGATTTCGTTCCAATTCACATTCCAAGTAATATTCGGCATGCTAATTACATTGCCGGTTGCCAAATTGCATTATCTCTTATAGTTTCCGAGATATGGACTATCGATAATTTACACCTTAGGCTCTGCTTCTAACTTGGGCCCAAATTGTAAAATGGTCTTATCTATTGGCGATTTCGGTCCAATTCACACTCCAAGTAATATTCGGCATGCTAATTACATTGCCGGTTGCGAAATTGCATTATCTCTTATAGTTTCCGAGATATGGACTATCAATAATTTACACCTTAGGCTCTGCTTCTAACTTGGGCCCAAATTGTAAAATGGTCTTATCTATTGGCGATTTCGTTCCAATTCACATTCCAAGTAATATTCGGCATGCTAATTACATTGCCAGTTGCCAAATTGCATTATCTCTTATAGTTTCCGAGATATGGACTATGGATAATTTACACCTTAGGCTCTGCTTCTAACTTGGGCCCAAATTGTAAAATGGTCTTATCTATTGGCGATTTCGTTCCAATTCACATTCCAAGTAATATTCGGCATGCTAATTACATTGCCGGTTGCCAAATTGCATTATCTCTTATAGTTTCCGAGATATGGACTATCTATCGATAATTTACACCTTAGGCTCTGCTTCTAACTTGGGCCCAAATTGTAAAATGGTCTTATCTATTGGCGATTTCGTTCCAATTCACATTCCAAGTAATATTCGGCATGCTAATTACATTGCCGGTTGCCAAATTGCATTATCTCTTATAGTTTCCGAGATATGAACTATCGATAATTTACACCTTAGGCTCTGCTTCTAACTTGGGCCCAAATTGTAAAATGGTCTTCTCTATTGGCGATTTCGTTCCAATTCACATTCCAAGTAATATTCGGCATGCTAATTACATTGCCGGTTGCCAAATTGCATTATCTCTTATACTTTCCGAGATATGGACTATCGATAATTTACACCTTAGGCTCTGCTTCTAACTTGGGCCCAAATTGTAAAATGGTCTTATCTATTGGCGATTTCGTTCCAATTCACATTCCAAGTAATATTCGGCATGCTATTTACATTGCCGGTTGCCAAATTGCATTATCTCTTATAGTTTCCGAGATATGGACTATGGATAATTTACACCTTAGGCTCTGCTTCTAACTTGAGCCAAAATTGTAAAATGGTCTTATCTATTGGCGATTTCGTTCCAATTCACATTCCAAGTAATATTCGGCATGCTAATTACATTGCCGGTTGCCAAATTGCATTATCTCTTATAGTTTCCGAGATATGGACTATCGATAATTTACACCTTAGGCTCTGCTTCTAACTTGGGCCCAAATTGTAAAATGGCCTTATCTATTGGCGATTTCATTCCAATTCACATTCCAAGTAATATTCGGCATGCTAATTACATTGCCGGTTGCCAAATTGCATTATCTCTTATAGTTTCCGAGATATGGACTATCGATAATTTACACCTTAGGCTCTGCTTCTAACTTGGGCCCAAATTGTAAAATGGTCTTATCTATTGGCGATTTCGTTCCAATTCACATTCCAAGTAATATTCGGCATGCTAATTACATTGCCGGTGGCCAAATTGAATTATCTCTTATAGTTTCCGAGATATGGACTATCGATAATTTACACCTTAGGCTCTGCTTCTAACTTGGGCCCAAATTGTAAAATGGTCTTACCTATTGGCGATTTCGTTCCAATTCACATTCCAAGTAATATTCGGCATGCTAATTACATTGCCGGTTGCCAAATTGCATTATCTCTTATAGTTTCCGAGATATGGACTATCGATAATTTACACCTTAGGCTCTGCTTCTAACTTGGGCCCAAATTGTAATATGGTCTTATCTATTGGCGATTTCGTTCCAATTCACATTCCAAGTAATATTCGGCATGCTAATTACATTGCCGGTTGCCAAATTGCATTATCTCTTATAGTTTCCGAGATATGGACTATCGATAATTTACACCTTAGGCTCTGCTTCTAACTTGGGCCCAAATTGTAAAATGGTCTTATCTATTGGCGATTTCGTTCCAATTCACATTCCAAGTAATATTCGGCATGCTAATTACATTGCCGGTTGCCAAATTGCATTATCTCTTATAGTTTCCGAGATATGGACTATCGATAATTTACACCTTAGGCTCTGCTTCTAACTTGGGCCCAAATTGTAAAATGGTCTTATCTATTGGCGATTTCGTTCCAATTCACATTCCAAGTAATATTCGGCATGCTAATTACATTGCCGGTTGCCAAATTGCATTATCTCTTATAGTTTCCGAGATATGGACTATCGATAATTTACACCTTAGGCTCTGCTTCTAACTTGGGCCCAAATTGTAAAATGGTCTTATCTATTGGCGATTTCGTTCCAATTCACATTCCAAGTAATATTCGGCATGCTAATTACATTGCCGGTTGCCAAATTGCATTATCTCTTATAGTTTCCGAGATATGGACTATCGATAATTTACACCTTAGGCTCTGCTTCTAACTTGGGCCCAAATTGTAAAATGGTCTTATCTATTGGCGATTTCGTTCCAATTCACACTCCAAGTAATATTCGGCATGCTAATTACATTGCCGGTTGCGAAATTGCATTATCTCTTATAGTTTCCGAGATATGGACTATCAATAATTTACACCTTAGGCTCTGCTTCTAACTTGGGCCCAAATTGTAAAATGGTCTTATCTATTGGCGATTTCGTTCCAATTCACATTCCAAGTAATATTCGGCATGCTAATTACATTGCCGGTTGCCAAATTGCATTATCTCTTATAGTTTCCGAGATATGGACTATGGATAATTTACACCTTAGGCTCTGCTTCTAACTTGGGCCCAAATAATTGTAAAATGGTCTTATCTATTGGCGATTTCGTTCCAATTCACATTCCAAGTAATATTCGGCATGCTAATTACATTGCCGGTTGCCAAATTGCATTATCTCTTATAGTTTCCGAGATATGGACTATCTATCGATAATTTACACCTTAGGCTCTGCTTCTAACTTGGGCCCAAATTGTAAAATGGTCTTATCTATTGGCGATTTCGTTCCAATTCACATTCCAAGTAATATTCGGCATGCTAATTACATTGCCGGTTGCCAAATTGCATTATCTCTAATAGTTTCCTAGATATGGACTATCGATAATTTACACCTTAGGCTCTGCTTCTAACTTGGGCCCAAATTGTAAAATGGTCTTCTCTATTGGCGATTTCGTTCCAATTCACATTCCAAGTAATATTCGGCATGCTAATTACATTGCCGGTTGCCAATTTGCATTATCTCTTATAGTTTCCGAGATATGGACTATCGATAATTTACACCTTAGGCTCTGCTTCTAACTTGGGCCCAAATTGTAAAATGGTCTTATCTATTGGCGATTTCGTTCCAATTCACATTCCAAGTAATATTCGGCATGCTAATTACATTGCCGGTTGCCAAATTGCATATCTCTTATAGTTTCCGAGATATGGACTATCGATAATTTACACCTTAGGCTCTGCTTCTAACTTGGGCCCAAATTGTAATATGGTCTTATCTATTGGCGATTTCGTTCCAATTCACATTCCAAGTAATATTCGGTATGCTAATTACATTGCCGGTTGCCAAATTGCATTATCTCTTATAGTTTCCGAGATATGGACTATCGATAATTTACACCTTAGGCTCTGCTTCTAACTTGGGCCCAAATTGTAAAATGGTCTTATCTATTGGCGATTTCGTTCCAATTCACATTCCAAGTAATATTCGGCATGCTAATTACATTGCCGGTTGCCAAATTGCATTATCTCTTATAGTTTCCGAGATATGGACTATCGATAATTTACACCTTAGGCTCTGCTTCTAACTTGGGCCCAAATTGTAAAATGGTCTTATCTATGGCGATTTCGTTCCAATTCACATTCCAAGTAATATTCGGCATGCTAATTAAATTGCCGGTTGCCAAATTGCATTATCTCTTATAGTTTCCGAGATATGGACTATCGATAATTTACACCTTAGGCTCTGCTTCTAACTTGGGCCCAAATTGTAAAATGGTCTTATCTATTGGCGATTTCGTTCCAATTCACACTCCAAGTAATATTCGGCATGCTAATTACATTGCCGGTTGCGAAATTGCATTATCTCTTATAGTTTCCGAGATATGGACTATCAATAATTTACACCTTAGGCTCTGCTTCTAACTTGGGCCCAAATTGTGAAATGGTCTTATCTATTGGCGATTTCGTTCCAATTCACATTCCAAGTAATATTCGGCATGCTAATTACATTGCCGGTTGCCAAATTGCATTATCTCTTATAGTTTCCGAGATATGGACTATGGATAATTTACACCTTAGGCTCTGCTTCTAACTTGGGCCCAAATTGTAAAATGGTCTTATCTATTGGCGATTTCGTTCCAATTCACATTCCAAGTAATATTCGGCATGCTAATTACATTGCCGGTTGCCAAATTGCATTATCTCTTATAGTTTCCGAGATATGGACTATCTATCGATAATTTACACCTTAGGCTCTGCTTCTAACTTGGGCCCAAATTGTAAAATGGTCTTATCTATTGGCGATTTCGTTCCAATTCACATTCCAAGTAATATTCGACATGCTAATTACATTGCCGGTTGCCAAATTGCATTATCTCTTATAGTTTCCGAGATATGGACTATCGATAAATTACACCTTAGGCTCTGCTTCTAACTTGGGCCCAAATTGTAAAATGGTCTTCTCTATTGGCGATTTCGTTCCAATTCACATTCCAAGTAATATTCGGCATGCTAATTACATTGCCGGTTGCCAAATTGCATTATCTCTTATACTTTCCGAGATATGGACTATCGATAATTTACACCTTAGGCTCTGCTTCTAACTTGGGCCCAAATTGTAAAATGGTCTTATCTATTGGCGATTTCGTTCCAATTCACATTCCAAGTAATATTCGGCATGCTAATTACATTGCCGGTTGCCAAATTGCATTATCTCTTATAGTTTCCGAGATATGGACTATGGATAATTTACACCTTAGGCTCTGCTTCTAATTTGAGCCAAAATTGTAAAATGGTCTTATCTATTGGCGATTTCGTTCCAATTCACATTCCAAGTAATATTCGGCATGCTAATTACATTGCCGGTTGCCAAATTGCATTATCTCTTATAGTTTCCGAGATATGGACTATCGATAATTTACACCTTAGGCTCTGCTTCTAACTTGGGCCCAAATTGTAAAATGGTCTTATCTATTGGCGATTTCGTTCCAATTCACATTCCAAGTAATATTCGGCATGCTAATTACATTGCCGGTTGCCAAATTGCATTATCTCTTATAGTTTCCGAGATATGGACTATGGATAATTTACACCTTAGGCTCTGCTTCTAATTTGAGCCAAAATTGTAAAATGGTCTTATCTATTGGCGATTTCGTTCCAATTCACATTCCAAGTAATATTCGGCATGCTAATTACATTGCCGGTTGCCAAATTGCATTATCTCTTATAGTTTCCGAGATATGGACTATCGATAATTTACACCTTAGGCTCTGCTTCTAACTTGGGCCCAAATTGTAAAATGGTCTTATCTATTGGCGATTTCGTTCCAATTCACATTCCAAGTAATATTCGGCATGCTAATTACATTGCCGGTTGCCAAATTGCATTATCTCTTATAGTTTCCGAGATATGGACTATGGATAATTTACACCTTAGGCTCTGCTTCTAATTTGAGCCAAAATTGTAAAATGGTCTTATCTATTGGCGATTTCGTTCCAATTCACATTCCAAGTAATATTCGGCATGCTAATTACATTGCCGGTTGCCAAATTGCATTATCTCTTATAGTTTCCGAGATATGGACTATCGATAATTTACACCTTAGGCTCTGCTTCTAACTTGGGCCCAAATTGTAAAATGGTCTTATCTATTGGCGATTTCGTTCCAATTCACATTCCAAGTAATATTCGGCATGCTAATTACATTGCCGGTTGCCAAATTGCATTATCTCTTATAGTTTCCGAGATATGGATTATCGATAATTTACACCTTAGGCTCTGCTTCTAACTTGGGCCCAAATTGTAAAATGGTCTTATCTATTGGCGATTTCGTTCCAATTCACATTCCAAGTAGTATTCGGCATGCTAATTACATTGCCGGTTGCCAAATTGCATTATCTCTTATAGTTTCCGAGATATGGACTATCGATAATTTACACTTTAGGCTCTGCTTCTAACTTGGGCCCAAATTGTAAAATGGTCTTATCTATTGGCGATTTCGTTCCAATTCACATTCCAAGTAATATTCGGCATGCTAATTACATTGCCGGTTGCCAAATTGCATTATCTCATATAGTTTCCGTGATATGGACTATGGATAATTTACACCTTAGGCTCTGCTTCTAACTTGGGCCCAAATTGTAAAATGGTCTTATCTATTGGCGATTTCGTTCCAATTCACATTCCAAGTAATATTCGGCATGTTAATTAAATTGCCGGTTGCCAAATTGCATTATCTCTTATAGTTTCCGAGATATGGACTATCGATAATTTACACCTTAGGCTCTGCTTCTAACTTGGGCCCAAATTGTAAAATCGTCTTATCTATTGGCGATTTCGTTCCAATTCACATTCCAAGTAATATTCGGCATGCTAATTACATTTCCGGTTGCCAAATTGCATTATCTCTTATAGTTTCCGAGATATGGACTATAGATAATTTACACCTTAGGCTCTGCTTCTAACTTGGGCCCAAATTGTAAAATGGTCTTCTCTATTGGCGATTTCGTTCCAATTCACATTCCAAGTAATATTCGGCATGCTAATTACATTGCCGGTTGCCAAATTGCATTATCTCTTATACTTTCCTAGATATGGACTATCGATAATTTACACCTTAGGCTCTGCTTCTAACTTGGGCCCAAATTGTAAAATGGTCTTATCTATTGGCGATTTCGTTCCAATTCACATTCCAAGTAATATTCGGCATGCTAATTACATTGCCGGTTGCCAAATTGCATTATCTCTTATAGTTTCCGAGATATGGACTATGGATAATTTACACCTTAGGCTCTGCTTCTAACTTGGGCCAAAATTGTAAAATGGTCTTATCTATTGCCGATTTCGTTCCAATTCACATTCCAAGTAATATTCGGCATGCTAATTACATTGCCGGTTGCCAAATTGCATTATCTCTTATAGTTTCCGAGATATGGACTATCGATAATTTACACCTTAGGCTCTGCTTCTAACTTGGGCCCAAATTGTAAAATGGTCTTATCTATTGGCGATTTCGTTCCAATTCACATTCCAAGTAATATTCGGCATGCTAATTACATTGCCGGTTGCCAAATTGCATTATCTCTTATAGTTTCCGAGATATGGACTATCGATAATTTACACCTTAGGCTCTGCTTCTAACTTGGGCCCAAATTGTAAAATGGTCTTATCTATTGGCGATTTCGTTCCAATTCACATTCCAAGTAATATTCGGCATGCTAATTACATTGCCGGTTGCCAAATTGCATTATCTCTTATAGTTTCCGAGATATGGACTATGGATAATTTACACCTTAGGCTCTGCTTCTAACTTGGGCCAAAATTGTAAAATGGTCTTATCTATTGCCGATTTCGTTCCAATTCACATTCCAAGTAATATTCGGCATGCTAATTACATTGCCGGTTGCCAAATTGAATTATCTCCTATAGTTTCCGAGATATGGACTATCGATAATTTACACCTTAGGCTCTGCTTCTAACTTGGGCCCAAATTGTAAAATGGTCTTACCTATTGGCGATTTCGTTCCAATTCACATTCCAAGTAATATTCGGCATGCTAATTACATTGCCGGTTGCCAAATTGCATTATCTCTTATAGTTTCCGAGATATGGACTATCTATCGATAATTTACACCTTAGGCTCTGCTTCTAACTTGGGCCCAAATTGTAAAATGGTCTTATCTATTGGCGATTTCGTTCCAATTCACATTCCAAGTAATATTCGGCATGCTAATTACATTGCCGGTTGCCAAATTGCATTATCTCTTATAGTTTCCGAGATATGGACTATCGATAATTTACACCTTAGGCTCTGCTTCTAACTTGGGCCCAAATTGTAAAATGGTCTTCTCTATTGGCGATTTCCTTCCAATTCACATTCCAAGTAATATTCGGCATGCTAATTACATTGCCGGTTGCCAAATTGCATTATCTCTTATAGTTTCCGAGATGTGGACTATCGATAATTTACACCTTAGGCTCTGCTTCTAACTTGGGCCCAAATTGTAAAATGGTCTTATCTATTGGCGATTTCGTTCCAATTCACATTCCAAGTAATATTCGGCATGCTAATTACATTGCCGGTTGCCAAATTGCATTATCTCTTATAGTTTCCGAGATATGGACTATGGATAATTTACACCTTAGGCTCTGCTTCTAACTTGGGCCAAAATTGTAAAATGGTCTTATCTATTGCCGATTTCGTTCCAATTCACATTCCAAGTAATATTCGGCATGCTGATTACATTGCCGGTTGCCAAATTGCATTATCTCTTATAGTTTCCGAGATATGGACTATCGAAAATTTACACCTTAGGCTCTGCTTCTAAATTGGGCCCAAATTGTAAAATGGTCTTATCTATTGGCGATTTCGTTCCAATTCACATTCCAAGTAATATTCGGCATGCTAATTACATTGCCGGTTGCCAAATTGCATTATCTCTTATAGTTTCCGAGATATGGACTATCGATAATTTACACCTTAGGCTCTGCTTCTAACTTGGGCCCAAATTGTAAAATGGTCTTATCTATTGGCGATTTCGTTCCAATTCACATTCCAAGTAATATTCGGCATGCTAATTACATTGCCGGTTGTCAAATTGCATTATCTCTTATAGTTTCCGAGATATGGACTATCGATAATTTACACCTTAGGCTCTGCTTCTAACTTGGGCCCAAATTGTAAAATGGTCTTATCTATTGGCGATTTCGTTCCAATTCACATTCCAAGTAATATTCGGCATGCTAATTACATTGCCGGTTGCCAAATTGCATTATCTCTTATAGTTTCCGAGATATGGACTATCGATAATTTACACCTTAGGCTCTGCTTCTAACTTGGGCCCAAATTGTAAAATGGTCTTATCTATTGGCGATTTCGTTCCAATTCACAATCCAAGTAGTATTCGGCATGCTAATTACATTGCCGGTTGCCAAATTGCATTATCTCTTATAGTTTCCGAGATATGGACTATCGATAATTTACACCTTAGGCTCTGCTTCTAACTTGGGCCCAAATTGTAAAATGGTCTTATCTATTGGCGATTTCGTTCCAATTCACATTCCAAGTAATATTCGGCATTCTAATTACATTGCCAGTTGCCAAATTGCATTATCTCTTATAGTTTCCGAGATATGGACTATGGATAATTTACACCTTAGGCTTTGCTTCTAACTTGGGCCCAAATTGTAAAATGGTCTTATCTATTGGGGATTTCGTTCCAATTCACATTCCAAGTAATATTCGGCATGTTAATTAAATTGCCGGTTGCCAAATTGCATTATCTCTTATAGTTTCCGAGATATGGACTATCGATAATTTACACCTTAGGCTCTGCTTCTAACTTGGGCCCAAATTGTAAAATGGTCTTCTCTATTGGCGATTTCGTTCCAATTCACATTCCAAGTAATATTCGGCATGCTAATTACATTGCCGGTTGCCAAATTGCATTATCTCTTATAGTTTCCGAGATATGGACTATCGATAATTTACACCTTAGGCTCTGCTTCTAACTTGGGCCCAAATTGTAAAATGGTCTTCTCTATTGGCGATTTCGTTCCAATTCACATTCAAAGTAATATTCGGCATGCTAATTACATTGCCGGTGGCCAAGTTGCATTATCTCTTATAGTTTCCGAGATATGCACTATCGATAATTTACACCTTAGGCTCTGCTTCTAACTTGGGCCCAAATTGTAAAATGGTCTTATCTATTGGCGATTTCGTTCCAATTCACATTCCAAGTAATATTCGGCATGCTAATTACATTGCCGGTTCCCAAATTGCATTATCTCTTATAGTTTCCGAGATATGGACTATCGATTATTTTTAACCTTAGGCTCTGCTTCTAACTTGGGCCCAAACTGTAAAATGGTCTTATCTATTGGCGATTTCGTTCCAATTCACATTCCAAGTAGTATTCGGCATGCTAATTACATTGCCGGTTGCCAAATTGCATTATCTCTTATAGTTTCCGAGATATGGACTATCGATAATTTACACCTTAGGCTCTGCTTCTAACTTGGGCCCAAATTGTAAAATGGTTTTATCTATTGGCGATTTCGTTCCAATTCACATTCCAAGTAATATTCGGCATGCTAATTACATTGCCAGTTGCCAAATTGCATTATCTCTTATAGTTTCCGAGATATGGACTATGGATAATTTACACCTTAGGCTCTGCTTCTAACTTGGGCCCAAATTGTAAAATGGTCTTATCTATTGGCGATTTCGTTCCAATTCACATTCCAAGTAATATTCGGCATGCTAATTACATTGCCGGTTGCCAAATTGCATTATCTCTTATAGTTTCCGAGATATGGACTATGGATAATTTACACCTTAGGCTCTGCTTCTAACTTGGGCCAAAATTGTAAAATGGTCTTATCTATTGCCGATTTCGTTCCAATTCACATTCCAAGTAATATTCGGCATGCTAATTACATTGCCGGTTGCCAAATTGCATTATCTCTTATAGTTTCCGAGATATGGACTATCTATCGATAATTTACACCTTAGGCTCTGCTTCTAACTTGGGCCCAAATTGTAAAATGGTCTTATCTATTGGCGATTTCGTTCCAATTCACATTCCAAGTAATATTCGGCATGCTAATTACATTGCCGGTTGCCAAATTGCATTATCTCTTATAGTTTCCGAGATATGGACTATCGATAATTTACACCTTAGGCTCTGCTTCTAACTTGGGCCCAAATTGTAAAATGGTCTTCTCTATTGGCGATTTCCTTCCAATTCACATTCCAAGTAATATTCGGCATGCTAATTACATTGCCGGTTGCCAAATTGCATTATCTCTTATAGTTTCCGAGATATGGACTATCTATCGATAATTTACACCTTAGGCTCTGCTTCTAACTTGGGCCCAAATTGTAAAATGGTCTTATCTATTGGCGATTTCGTTCCAATTCACATTCCAAGTAATATTCGGCATGCTAATTACATTGCCGGTTGCCAAATTGCATTATCTCTTATAGTTTCCGAGATATGGACTATCGATAATTTACACCTTAGGCTCTGCTTCTAACTTGGGCCCAAATTGTAAAATGGTCTTATCTATTGGCGATTTCGTTCCAATTCACATTCCAAGTAATATTCGGCATGCTAATTACATTGCCGGTTGCCAAATTGCATTATCTCTTATAGTTTCCGAGATATGGACTATGGATAATTTACACCTTAGGCTCTGCTTCTAACTTGGGCCAAAATTGTAAAATGGTCTTATCTATTGCCGATTTCGTTCCAATTCACATTCCAAGTAATATTCGGCATGCTGATTACATTGCCGGTTGCCAAATTGCATTATCTCTTATAGTTTCCGAGATATGGACTATCGATAATTTACACCTTAGGCTCTGCTTCTAACTTGGGCCCAAATTGTAAAATGGTCTTATCTATTGGCGATTTCGTTCCAATTCACATTCCAAGTAATATTCGGCATGCTAATTACATTGCCGGTTGTCAAATTGCATTATCTCTTATAGTTTCCGAGATATGGACTATCGATAATTTACACCTTAGGCTCTGCTTCTAACTTGGGCCCAAATTGTAAAATGGTCTTATCTATTGGCGATTTCGTTCCAATTCACATTCCAAGTAATATTCGGCATGCTAATTACATTGCCGGTTGCCAAATTGCATTATCTCTTATAGTTTCCGAGATATGGACTATCGATAATTTACACCTTAGGCTCTGCTTCTAACTTGGGCCCAAATTGTAAAATGGTCTTATCTATTGGCGATTTCGTTCCAATTCACAATCCAAGTAGTATTCGGCATGCTAATTACATTGCCGGTTGTCAAATTGCATTATCTCTTATAGTTTCCGAGATATGGACTATCGATAATTTACACCTTAGGCTCTGCTTCTAACTTGGGCCCAAATTGTAAAATGGTCTTATCTATTGGCGATTTCGTTCCAATTCACATTCCAAGTAATATTCGGCATGTTAATTAAATTGCCGGTTGCCAAATTGCATTATCTCTTATAGTTTCCGAGATATGGACTATCGATAATTTACACCTTAGGCTCTGCTTCTAACTTGGGCCCAAATTGTAAAATGGTCTAATCTATTGGCGATTTCGTTCCAATTCACATTCCAAGTAATATTCGGCATGCTAATTACATTGCCGGTTGCCAAATTGCATTATCTCTTATAGTTTCCGAGATATGGACTATCGATAATTTACACCTTAGGCTCTGCTTCTAACTTGGGCCCAAATTGTAAAATGGTCTTCTCTATTGGCGATTTCGTTCCAATTCACATTCAAAGTAATATTCGGCATGCTAATTACATTGCCGGTGGCCAAGTTGCATTATCTCTTATAGTTTCCGAGATATGCACTATCGATAATTTACACCTTAGGCTCTGCTTCTAACTTGGGCCCAAATTGTAAAATGGTCTTATCTATTGGCGATTTCGTTCCAATTCACATTCCAAGTAATATTCGGCATGCTAATTACATTGCCGGTTCCCAAATTGCATTATCTCTTATAGTTTCCGAGATATGGACTATCGATTATTTTTAACCTTAGGCTCTGCTTCTAACTTGGGCCCAAACTGTAAAATGGTCTTATCTATTGGCGATTTCGTTCCAATTCACATTCCAAGTAGTATTCGGCATGCTAATTACATTGCCGGTTGCCAAATTGCATTATCTCTTATAGTTTCCGAGATATGGACTATCGATAATTTACACCTTAGGCTCTGCTTCTAACTTGGGCCCAAATTGTAAAATGGTCTTATCTATTGGCGATTTCGTTCCAATTCACATTCCAAGTAATATTCGGCATGCTAATTACATTGCCAGTTGCCAAATTGCATTATCTCTTATAGTTTCCGAGATATGGACTATGGATAATTTACACCTTAGGCTCTGCTTCTAACTTGGGCCCAAATTGTAAAATGGTCTTATCTATTGCCGATTTCGTTCCAATTCACATTCCAAGTAATATTCGGCATGCTAATTACATTGCCGGTTGCCAAATTGAATTATCTCCTATAGTTTCCGAGATATGGACTATCGATAATTTACACCTTAGGCTCTGCTTCTAACTTGGGCCCAAATTGTAAAATGGTCTTACCTATTGGCGATTTCGTTCCAATTCACATTCCAAGTAATATTCGGCATGCTAATTACATTGCCGGTTGCCAAATTGCATTATCTCTTATAGTTTCCGAGATATGGACTATCGATAATTTACACCTTAGGCTCTGCTTCTAACTTGGGCCCAAATTGTAAAATGGTCTTATCTATTGGCGATTTCGTTCCAATTCACATTCCAAGTAATATTCGGCATGCTAATTACATTGCCGGTTGCCAAATTGCATTATCTCTTATAGTTTCCGAGATATGGACTATCGATAATTTACACCTTAGGCTCTGCTTCTAACTTGGGCCCAAATTGTAAAATGGTCTTCTCTATTGGCGATTTCGTTCCAATTCACATTCAAAGTAATATTCGGCATGCTAATTACATTGCCGGTGGCCAAGTTGCATTATCTCTTATAGTTTCCGAGATATGCACTATCGATAATTTACACCTTAGGCTCTGCTTCTAACTTGGGCCCAAATTGTAAAATGGTCTTATCTATTGGCGATTTCGTTCCAATTCACATTCCAAGTAATATTCGGCATGCTAATTACATTGCCGGTTCCCAAATTGCATTATCTCTTATAGTTTCCGAGATATGGACTATCGATTATTTTTAACCTTAGGCTCTGCTTCTAACTTGGGCCCAAACTGTAAAATGGTCTTATCTATTGGCGATTTCGTTCCAATTCACATTCCAAGTAGTATTCGGCATGCTAATTACATTGCCGGTTGCCAAATTGCATTATCTCTTATAGTTTCCGAGATATGGACTATCGATAATTTACACCTTAGGCTCAGCTTCTAACTTGGGCCCAAATTGTAAAATGGTTTTATCTATTGGCGATTTCGTTCCAATTCACATTCCAAGTAATATTCGGCATGCTAATTACATTGCCGGTTGCCAAATTGCATTATCTCTTATAGTTTCCGAGATATGGACTATCGATAATTTACACCTTAGGCTCTGCTTCTAACTTGGGCCCAAATTGTAAAATGGTCTTATCTATTGGCGATTTCGTTCCAATTCACATTCCAAGTAATATTCGGCATGCTAATTACATTGCCGGTTGCCAAATTGCATTATCTCTTATAGTTTCCGAGATATGGACTATCGATAATTTACACCTTAGGCTCTGCTTTTAACTTGGGCCCAAATTGTAAAATGGTCTTCTCTATTGGCGATTTCGTTCCAATTCACATTCAAAGTAATATTCGGCATGCTAATTACATTGCCGGTGGCCAAGTTGCATTATCTCTTATAGTTTCCGAGATATGGACTATCGATAATTTACACCTTAGGCTCTGCTTCTAACTTGGGCCCAAATTGTAAAATGGTCTTATCTATTGGCGATTTCGTTCCAATTCACATTCCAAGTAATATTCGGCATGCTAATTACATTGCCGGTTGCCAAATTGCATTATCTCTTATAGTTTCCGAGATATGGACTATCGATAATTTACACCTTAGGCTCTGCTTCTAACTTGGGCCCAAATTGTAAAATGGTCTTATCTATTGGCGATTTCGTTCCAATTCACATTCCAAGTAATATTCGGCATGCTAATTACATTGCCAGTTGCCAAATTGCATTATCTCTTATAGTTTCCGAGATATGGACTAGGGATAATTTACACCTTAGGCTCTGCTTCTAACTTGGGCCCAAATTGTAAAATGGTCTTATCTATTGCCGATTTCGTTCCAATTCACATTCCAAGTAATATTCGGCATGCTAATTACATTGCCGGTTGCCAAATTGCATTATCTCTTATAGTTTCCGAGATATGGACTATCGATAATTTACACCTTAGGCTCTGCTTCTAACTTGGGCCCAAATTGTAAAATGGTCTTATCTATTGGCGATTTCGTTCCAATTCACATTCCAAGTAATATTCGGCATGCTAATTACATTGCCGGTTGCCAAATTGCATTATCTCTTATAGTTTCCGAGATACGGACTATCGATAATTTACACCTTAGGCTCTGCTTCTAACTTGGGCCCAAATTGTAAAATGGTCTTATCTATTGGCGATTTCGTTCCAATTCACATTCCAAGTAATATTCGGCATGCTAATTACATTGCCGGTTGCCAAATTGCATTATCTCTTATAGTTTCCGAGATATGGACTATCGATAATTTACACCTTAGGCTCTGCTTCTAACTTGGGCCCAAATTGTAAAATGGTCTTATCTATTGGCGATTTCGTTCCAATTCACATTCCAAGTAATATTCGGCATGCTAATTACATTGCCGGTTGCCAAATTGCATTATCTCTTATAGTTTCCGAGATATGGACTATCGATAATTTACACCTTAGGCTCTGCTTCTAACTTGGGCCCAAATTGTAAAATGGTCTTATCTATTGGCGATTTCGTTCCAATTCACATTCCAAGTAATATTCGGCATGCTAATTACATTGCCGGTTCCCAAATTGCATTATCTCTTATAGTTTCCGAGATATGGACTATCGATTATTTTTAACCTTAGGCTCTGCTTCTAACTTGGGCCCAAACTGTAAAATGGTCTTATCTATTGGCGATTTCGTTCCAATTCACATTCCAAGTAGTATTCGGCATGCTAATTACATTGCCGGTTGCCAAATTGCATTATTTCTTATAGTTTCCGAGATATGGACTATCGATAATTTACACCTTAGGCTCTGCTTCTAACTTGGGCCCAAATTGTAAAATGGTCTTATCTATTGGCGATTTCGTTCCAATTCAGATTCCAAGTAGTATTCGGCATGCTAATTACATTGCCGGTTGCCAAATTGCATTACCTCTTATAGTTTCCGAGATATGGACTATCGATAATTTACACCTTAGGCTCTGCTTCTAACTTGGGCCCAAATTGTAAAATGGTCTTATCTATTGGCGATTTCGTTCCAATTCACATTCCAAGTAATATTCGGCATGCTAATTACATTGCCAGTTGCCAAATTGCATTATCTCTTATAGTTTCCGAAATATGGACTATGGATAATTTACACCTTAGGCTCTGCTTCTAACTTGGGCCCAAATTGTAAAATGGTCTTATCTATTGGCGATTTCGTTCCAATTCACATTCCAAGTAATATTCGGCATGTTAATTAAATTGCCGGTTGCCAAATAGCATTATCTCTTATAGTTTCCGAGATATGGATTATCGATAATTTACACCTTAGGCTCTGCTTCTAACTTGGGCCCAAATTGTAAAATCGTCTTATCTATTGGCGATTTCGTTAAAATTCACATTCCAAGTAATATTCGGCATGCTAATTACATTGCCTGTTGCCAAATTGCATTATCTCTTATAGTTTCCGAGATATGGACTATCGATAATTTACACCTTAGGCTCTGCTTCTAACTTGGGCCCAAATTGTAAAATGGTCTTAACTATTGGCGATTTCGTTCCAATTCACATTCCAAGTAATATTCGGCATGCTAATTACATTGCCGGTTGCCAAATTGAATTATCTCCTATAGTTTCCGAGATATGGACTATCGATAATTTACACCTTAGGCTCTGCTTCTAACTTGGGCCCAAATTGTAAAATGGTCTTACCTATTGGCGATTTCGTTCCAATTCACATTCCAAGTAATATTCGGCATGCTAATTACATTGCCGGTGGCCAAGTTGCATTATCTCTTATAGTTTCCGAGATATGGACTATCGATAATTTACACCTTAGGCTCTGCTTCTAACTTGGGCCCAAATTGTAAAATGGTCTTATCTATTGGCGATTTCGTTCCAATTCACATTCCAAGTAATATTCGGCATGCTAATTACATTGCCGGTTGCCAAACTGCATTATCTCTTATAGTTTCCGAGATATGGACTATCGATAATTTACACCTTAGGCTCTGCTTCTAACTTGGGCCCAAATTGTAAAATCGTCTTATATATTGGCGATTTCGTTCCAATTCACATTCCAAGTAATATTCGGCATGCTAATTAAATTGCCGGTTGCCAAATTGCATTATCTCTTATAGGTTCCGAGATATGGACTATCGATTATTTACACCTTAGGCTCTGCTTCTAACCTGGGCCCAAATTGTAAAATCGTCTTATATATTGGCGATTTCGTTCCAATTCACATTCCAAGTAATATTCGGCATGCTAATTACATTGCCGGTTGCCAAATTGCATTATCTCTTATAGTTTCCGAGATATGGACTATCGATAATTTACACCTTAGGCTCTGCTTCTAACTTGGGTCCAAATTGTAAAATGGTCTTATCTATTGGCGATTTCGTTCCAATTCACATTCCAAGTAATATTCGGCATGCTAATTACATTGCCGGTTGCCAAATTGAATTATCTCCTATAGTTTCCGAGATATGGACTATCGATAATTTACACCTTAGGCTCTGCTTCTAACTTGGGCCCAAATTGTAAAATGGTCTTACCTATTGGCGATTTCGTTCCAATTCACATTCCAAGTAATATTCGGCATGCTAATTACATTGCCTGTTGCCAAATTGAATTATCTCCTATAGTTTCCGAGATATGGACTATCGACAATTTACACCTTAGGCTCTGCTTCTAACTTGGGCCCAAATTGTAAAATGGTCTTACCTATTGGCGATTTCGTTCCAATTCACATTCCAAGTAATATTCGGCATGCTAATTACATTGCCGGTTGCCAAATTGAATTATCTCCTATAGTTTCCGAGATATGGACTATCGATAATTTACACCTTAGGCTCTGCTTCTAACTTGGGCCCAAATTGTAAAATGGTCTTACCTATTGGCGATTTCGTTCCAATTCACATTCCAAGTAATATTCGGCATGCTAATTACATTGCCGGTTGCCAAATTGAATTATCTCCTATAGTTTCCGAGATATGGACTATCGATAATTTACACCTTAGGCTCTGCTTCTAACTTGGGCCCAAATTGTAAAATGGTCTTACCTATTGGCGATTTCGTTCCAATTCACATTCCAAGTAATACTCGGCATGCTGATTACATTGCCGGTTGCCAAATTGCATTATCTCTTATAGTTTCAGAGATATGGACTATCGATAATTTACACCTTAGGCTCTGCTTCTAACTTGGGCCCAAATTGTAAAATGGTCTTATCTATTGGCGATTTCGTTCCAATTCACATTCCAAGTAATATTCGGCATGCTAATTACATTGCCGGTTGCCAAATTGCATTATCTCTTATAGTTTCCGAGATATGGACTATCGATAATTTACACCTTAGGCTCTGCTTCTAACTTGGGCCCAAAATTGTAAAATGGTCTTATCTATTGGCGATTTCGTTCCAATTCACATTCCAAGTAATATTCGGCATGTTAATTAAATTGCCGGTTGCCAAATTGCATTATCTCTTATAGGTTCCGAGATATGGACTATCGATTATTTACACCTTAGGCTCTGCTTCTAACTTGGGCCCAAATTGTAAAATCGTCTTATATATTGGCGATTTCGTTCCAATTCACATTCCAAGTAATATTCGGCATGCTAATTACATTGCCGGTTGCCAAATTGCATTATCTCTTATAGTTTCCGAGATATGGACTATCGATAATTTACACCTTAGGCTCTGCTTCAAACTTGGGTCCAAATTGTAAAATGGTCTTATCTATTGGCGATTTCGTTCCAATTCACATTCCAAGTAATATTCGGCATGCTAATTACATTGCCGGTTGCCAAATTGAATTATCTCCTATAGTTTCCGAGATATGGACTATCGATAATTTACACCTTAGGCTCTGCTTCTAACTTGGGCCCAAATTGTAAAATGGTCTTACCTATTGGCGATTTCGTTCCAATTCACATTCCAAGTAATATTCGGCATGCTAATTACATTGCCGGTGGCCAAGTTGCATTATCTCTTATAGTTTCCGAGATATGGACTATTGATAATTTACACCTTAGGCTCTGCTTCTAACTTGGGCCCAAATTGTAAAATGGTCTTATCTATTGGCGATTTCGTTCCAATTCACATTCCAAGTAATATTCGGCATGCTAATTACATTGCCGGTTCCCAAATTGCATTATCTCTTATAGTTTCCGAGATAAGGACTATCGATTATTTTTAACCTTAGGCTCTGCTTCTAACTTGGGCCCAAATTGTAAAATGGTCTTCTCTATTGGCGATTTCGTTCCAATTCACATTCAAAGTAATATTCGGCATGCTAATTACATTGCCGGTGGCCAAGTTGCATTATCTCTTATAGTTTCCGAGATATGCACTATCGATAATTTACACCTTAGGCTCTGCTTCTAACTTGGGCCCAAATTGTAAAATGGTCTTATCTATTGGCGATTTCGTTCCAATTCACATTCCAAGTAATATTCGGCATGCTAATTACATTGCCGGTTGCCAAATTGCATTATCTCTTATAGTTTCCGAGATATGGACTATCGATAATTTACACCTTAGGCTCTGCTTCTAACTTGGGCCCAAATTGTAAAATGGTCTTATCTATTGGCGATTTCGTTCCAATTCACATTCCAAGTAATATTCGGCATGCTAATTACATTGCCAGTTGCCAAATTGCATTATCTCTTATAGTTTCCGAGATATGGACTATGGATAATTTACACCTTAGGCTCTGCTTCTAACTTGGGCCCAAATTGTAAAATGGTCTTATCTATTGCCGATTTCGTTCCAATTCACATTCCAAGTAATATTCGGCATGCTAATTACATTGCCGGTTGCCAAATTGCATTATCTCTTATAGTTTCCGAGATATGGACTATCGATAATTTACACCTTAGGCTCTGCTTCTAACTTGCGCCCAAATTGTAAAATGGTCTTATCTATTGGCGATTTCGTTCCAATTCACATTCCAAGTAATATTCGGCATGCTAATTACATTGCCGGTTGCCAAATTGCATTATCTCTTATAGTTTCCGAGATACGGACTATCGATAATTTACACCTTAGGCTCTGCTTCTAACTTGGGCCCAAATTGTAAAATGGTCTTATCTATTGGCGATTTCGTTCCAATTCACATTCCAAGTAATATTCGGCATGCTAATTACATTGCCGGTTGCCAAATTGCATTATCTCTTATAGTTTCCGAGATATGGACTATCGATAATTTACACCTTAGGCTCTGCTTCTAACTTGGGCCCAAATTGTAAAATGGTCTTATCTATTGGCGATTTCGTTCCAATTCACATTCCAAGTAATATTCGGCATGCTAATTACATTGCCGGTTGCCAAATTGCATTATCTCTTATAGTTTCCGAGATATGGACTATCGATAATTTACACCTTAGGCTCTGCTTCTAACTTGGGCCCAAATTGTAAAATGGTCTTATCTATTGGCGATTTCGTTCCAATTCACATTCCAAGTAATATTCGGCATGCTAATTACATTGCCGGTTCCCAAATTGCATTATCTCTTATAGTTTCCGAGATATGGACTATCGATTATTTTTAACCTTAGGCTCTGCTTCTAACTTGGGCCCAAACTGTAAAATGGTCTTATCTATTGGCGATTTCGTTCCAATTCACATTCCAAGTAGTATTCGGCATGCTAATTACATTGCCGGTTGCCAAATTGCATTATCTCTTATAGTTTCCGAGATATGGACTATCGATAATTTACACCTTAGGCTCTGCTTCTAACTTGGGCCCAAATTGTAAAATGGTCTTATCTATTGGCGATTTCGTTCCAATTCACATTCCAAGTAGTATTCGGCATGCTAATTACATTGCCGGTTGCCAAATTGCATTACCTCTTATAGTTTCCGAGATATGGACTATCGATAATTTACACCTTAGGCTCTGCTTCTAACTTGGGCCCAAATTGTAAAATGGTCTTATCTATTGGCGATTTCGTTCCAATTCACATTCCAAGTAATATTCGGCATGCTAATTACATTGCCAGTTGCCAAATTGCATTATCTCTTATAGTTTCCGAAATATGGACTATGGATAATTTACACCTTAGGCTCTGCTTCTAACTTGGGCCCAAATTGTAAAATGGTCTTATCTATTGGCGATTTCGTTCCAATTCACATTCCAAGTAATATTCGGCATGTTAATTAAATTGCCGGTTGCCAAATTGCATTATCTCTTATAGTTTCCGAGATATGGATTATCGATAATTTACACCTTAGGCTCTGCTTCTAACTTGGGCCCAAATTGTAAAATCGTCTTATCTATTGGCGATTTCGTTCCAATTCACATTCCAAGTAATATTCGGCATGCTAATTACATTGCCTGTTGCCAAATTGCATTATCTCTTATAGTTTCCGAGATATGGACTATCGATAATTTACACCTTAGCCTCTGCTTCTAACTTGGGCCCAAATTGTAAAATGGTCTTAACTATTGGCGATTTCGTTCCAATTCACATTCCAAGTAATATTCGGCATGCTAATTACATTGCCGGTTGCCAAATTGAATTATCTCCTATAGTTTCCGAGATATGGACTATCGATAATTTACACCTTAGGCTCTGCTTCTAACTTGGGCCCAAATTGTAAAATGGTCTTACCTATTGGCGATTTCGTTCCAATTCACATTCCAAGTAATATTCGGCATGCTAATTACATTGCCGGTGGCCAAGTTGCATTATCTCTTATAGTTTCCGAGATATGGACTATCGATAATTTACACCTTAGGCTCTGCTTCTAACTTGGGCCCAAATTGTAAAATGGTCTTATCTATTGGCGATTTCGTTCCAATTCACATTCCAAGTAATATTCGGCATGCTAATTACATTGCCGGTTGCCAAATTGAATTATCTCCTATAGTTTCCGAGATATGGACTATCGATAATTTACACCTTAGGCTCTGCTTCTAACTTGGGCCCAAATTGTAAAATGGTCTTACCTATTGGCGATTTCGTTCCAATTCACATTCCAAGTAATATTCGGCATGCTAATTACATTGCCGGTTGCCAAATTGAATTATCTCCTATAGTTTCCGAGATATGGACTATCGATAATTTACACCTTAGGCTCTGCTTCTAACTTGGGCCCAAATTGTAAAATGGTCTTACCTATTGGCGATTTCGTTCCAATTCACATTCCAAGTAATACTCGGCATGCTGATTACATTGCCGGTTGCCAAATTGCATTATCTCTTATAGTTTCAGAGATATGGACTATCGATAATTTACACCTTAGGCTCTGCTTCTAACTTGGGCCCAAATTGTAAAATGGTCTTATCTATTGGCGATTTCGTTCCAATTCACATTCCAAGTAATATTCGGCATGCTAATTACATTGCCGGTTGCCAAATTGCATTATCTCTTATAGTTTCCGAGATATGGACTATCGATAATTTACACCTTAGGCTCTGCTTCTAACTTGGGCCCAAATTGTAAAATGGTCTTATCTATTGGCGATTTCGTTCCAATTCACATTCCAAGTAATATTCGGCATGTTAATTAAATTGCCGGTTGCCAAATTGCATTATCTCTTATAGGTTCCGAGATATGGACTATCGATTATTTACACCTTAGGCTCTGCTTCTAACTTGGGCCCAAATTGTAAAATCGTCTTATATATTGGCGATTTCGTTCCAATTCACATTCCAAGTAATATTCGGCATGCTAATTACATTGCCGGTTGCCAAATTGCATTATCTCTTATAGTTTCCGAGATATGGACTATCGATAATTTACACCTTAGGCTCTGCTTCTAACTTGGGTCCAAATTGTAAAATGGTCTTATCTATTGGCGATTTCGTTCCAATTCACATTCCAAGTAATATTCGGCATGCTAATTACATTGCCGGTTGCCAAATTGAATTATCTCCTATAGTTTCCGAGATATGGACTATCGATAATTTACACCTTAGGCTCTGCTTCTAACTTGGGCCCAAATTGTAAAATGGTCTTACCTATTGGCGATTTCGTTCCAATTCACATTCCAAGTAATATTCGGCATGCTAATTACATTGCCGGTGGCCAAGTTGCATTATCTCTTATAGTTTCCGAGATATGGACTATCGATAATTTACACCTTAGGCTCTGCTTCTAACTTGGGCCCAAATTGTAAAATGGTCTTATCTATTGGCGATTTCGTTCCAATTCACATTCCAAGTAATATTCGGCATGCTAATTACATTGCCGGTTGCCAAATTGAATTATCTCCTATAGTTTCCGAGATATGGACTATCGATAATTTACACCTTAGGCTCTGCTTCTAACTTGGGCCCAAATTGTAAAATGGTCTTACCTATTGGCGATTTCGTTCCAATTCACATTCCAAGTAATATTCGGCATGCTAATTACATTGCCGGTTGCCAAATTGAATTATCTCCTATAGTTTCCGAGATATGGACTATCGATAATTTACACCTTAGGCTCTGCTTCTAACATGGGCCCAAATTGTAAAATGGTCTTACCTATTGGCGATTTCGTTCCAATTCACATTCCAAGTAATACTCGGCATGCTGATTACATTGCCGGTTGCCAAATTGCATTATCTCTTATAGTTTCAGAGATATGGACTATCGATAATTTACACCTTAGGCTCTGCTTCTAACTTGGGCCCAAATTGTAAAATGGTCTTATCTATTGGCGATTTCGTTCCAATTCACATTCCAAGTAATATTCGGCATGCTAATTACATTGCCGGTTGCCAAATTGCATTATCTCTTATAGTTTCCGAGATATGGACTATCGATAATTTACACCTTAGGCTCTGCTTCTAACTTGGGCCCAAATTGTAAAATGGTCTTATCTATTGGCGATTTCGTTCCAATTCACATTCCAAGTAATATTCGGCATGTTAATTAAATTGCCGGTTGCCAAATTGCATTATCTCTTATAGGTTCCGAGATATGGACTATCGATTATTTACACCTTAGGCTCTGCTTCTAACTTGGGCCCAAATTGTAAAATGGTCTTACCTATTGGCGATTTCGTTCCAATTCACATTCCAAGTAATATTCGGCATGCTAATTACATTGCCGGTTGCCAAATTGAATTATCTCCTATAGTTTCCGAGATATGGACTATCGATAATTTACACCTTAGGCTCTGCTTCTAACTTGGGCCCAAATTGTAAAATGGTCTTACCTATTGGCGATTTCGTTCCAATTCACATTCCAAGTAATATTCGGCATGCTAATTACATTGCCGGTTGCCAAATTGAATTATCTCCTATAGTTTCCGAGATATGGACTATCGATAATTTACACCTTAGGCTCTGCTTCTAACTTGGGCCCAAATTGTAAAATGGTCTTACCTATTGGCGATTTCGTTCCAATTCACATTCCAAGTAATACTCGGCATGCTGATTACATTGCCGGTTGCCAAATTGCATTATCTCTTATAGTTTCAGAGATATGGACTATCGATAATTTACACCTTAGGCTCTGCTTCTAACTTGGGCCCAAATTGTAAAATGGTCTTATCTATTGGCGATTTCGTTCCAATTCACATTCCAAGTAATATTCGGCATGCTAATTACATTGCCGGTTGCCAAATTGCATTATCTCTTATAGTTTCCGAGATATGGACTATCGATAATTTACACCTTAGGCTCTGCTTCTAACTTGGGCCCAAATTGTAAAATGGTCTTATCTATTGGCGATTTCGTTCCAATTCACATTCCAAGTAATATTCGGCATGTTAATTAAATTGCCGGTTGCCAAATTGCATTATCTCTTATAGGTTCCGAGATATGGACTATCGATTATTTACACCTTAGGCTCTGCTTCTAACTTGGGCCCAAATTGTAAAATCGTCTTATATATTGGCGATTTCGTTCCAATTCACATTCCAAGTAATATTCGGCATGCTAATTACATTGCCGGTTGCCAAATTGCATTATCTCTTATAGTTTCCGAGATATGGACTATCGATAATTTACACCTTAGGCTCTGCTTCTAACTTGGGTCCAAATTGTAAAATGGTCTTATCTATTGGCGATTTCGTTCCAATTCACATTCCAAGTAATATTCGGCATGCTAATTACATTGCCGGTTGCCAAATTGAATTATCTCCTATAGTTTCCGAGATATGGACTATCGATAATTTACACCTTAGGCTCTGCTTCTAACTTGGGCCCAAATTGTAAAATGGTCTTACCTATTGGCGATTTCGTTCCAATTCACATTCCAAGTAATATTCGGCATGCTAATTACATTGCCGGTGGCCAAGTTGCATTATCTCTTATAGTTTCCGAGATATGGACTATTGATAATTTACACCTTAGGCTCTGCTTCTAACTTGGGCCCAAATTGTAAAATGGTCTTATCTATTGGCGATTTCGTTCCAATTCACATTCCAAGTAATATTCGGCATGCTAATTACATTGCCGGTTCCCAAATTGCATTATCTCTTATAGTTTCCGAGATAAGGACTATCGATTATTTTTAACCTTAGGCTCTGCTTCTAACTTGGGCCCAAATTGTAAAATGGTCTTCTCTATTGGCGATTTCGTTCCAATTCACATTCAAAGTAATATTCAGCATGCTAATTACATTGCCGGTGGCCAAGTTGCATTATCTCTTATAGTTTCCGAGATATGCACTATCGATAATTTACACCTTAGGCTCTGCTTCTAACTTGGGCCCAAATTGTAAAATGGTCTTATCTATTGGCGATTTCGTTCCAATTCACATTCCAAGTAATATTCGGCATGCTAATTACATTGCCGGTTGCCAAATTGCATTATCTCTTATAGTTTCCGAGATATGGACTATCGATAATTTACACCTTAGGCTCTGCTTCTAACTTGGGCCCAAATTGTAAAATGGTCTTATCTATTGGCGATTTCGTTCCAATTCACATTCCAAGTAATATTCGGCATGCTAATTACATTGCCAGTTGCCAAATTGCATTATCTCTTATAGTTTCCGAGATATGGACTATGGATAATTTACACCTTAGGCTCTGCTTCTAACTTGGGCCCAAATTGTAAAATGGTCTTATCTATTGCCGATTTCGTTCCAATTCACATTCCAAGTAATATTCGGCATGCTAATTACATTGCCGGTTGCCAAATTGCATTATCTCTTATAGTTTCCGAGATATGGACTATCGATAATTTACACCTTAGGCTCTGCTTCTAACTTGCGCCCAAATTGTAAAATGGTCTTATCTATTGGCGATTTCGTTCCAATTCACATTCCAAGTAATATTCGGCATGCTAATTACATTGCCGGTTGCCAAATTGCATTATCTCTTATAGTTTCCGAGATACGGACTATCGATAATTTACACCTTAGGCTCTGCTTCTAACTTGGGCCCAAATTGTAAAATGGTCTTATCTATTGGCGATTTCGTTCCAATTCACATTCCAAGTAATATTCGGCATGCTAATTACATTGCCGGTTGCCAAATTGCATTATCTCTTATAGTTTCCGAGATATGGACTATCGATAATTTACACCTTAGGCTCTGCTTCTAACTTGGGCCCAAATTGTAAAATGGTCTTATCTATTGCCGATTTCGTTCCAATTCACATTCCAAGTAATATTCGGCATGCTAATTACATTGCCGGTTGCCAAATTGCATTATCTCTTATAGTTTCCGAGATATGGACTATCGATAATTTACACCTTAGGCTCTGCTTCTAACTTGCGCCCAAATTGTAAAATGGTCTTATCTATTGGCGATTTCGTTCCAATTCACATTCCAAGTAATATTCGGCATGCTAATTACATTGCCGGTTGCCAAATTGCATTATCTCTTATAGTTTCCGAGATACGGACTATCGATAATTTACACCTTAGGCTCTGCTTCTAACTTGGGCCCAAATTGTAAAATGGTCTTATCTATTGGCGATTTCGTTCCAATTCACATTCCAAGTAATATTCGGCATGCTAATTACATTGCCGGTTGCCAAATTGCATTATCTCTTATAGTTTCCGAGATATGGACTATCGATAATTTACACCTTAGGCTCTGCTTCTAACTTGGGCCCAAATTGTAAAATGGTCTTATCTATTGGCGATTTCGTTCCAATTCACATTCCAAGTAATATTCGGCATGCTAATTACATTGCCGGTTGCCAAATTGCATTATCTCTTATAGTTTCCGAGATATGGACTATCGATAATTTACACCTTAGGCTCTGCTTCTAACTTGGGCCCAAATTGTAAAATGGTCTTATCTATTGGCGATTTCGTTCCAATTCACATTCCAAGTAATATTCGGCATGCTAATTACATTGCCGGTTCCCAAATTGCATTATCTCTTATAGTTTCCGAGATATGGACTATCGATTATTTTTAACCTTAGGCTCTGCTTCTAACTTGGGCCCAAACTGTAAAATGGTCTTATCTATTGGCGATTTCGTTCCAATTCACATTCCAAGTAGTATTCGGCATGCTAATTACATTGCCGGTTGCCAAATTGCATTATCTCTTATAGTTTCCGAGATATGGACTATCGATAATTTACACCTTAGGCTCTGCTTCTAACTTGGGCCCAAATTGTAAAATGGTCTTATCTATTGGCGATTTCGTTCCAATTCACATTCCAAGTAGTATTCGGCATGCTAATTACATTGCCGGTTGCCAAATTGCATTACCTCTTATAGTTTCCGAGATATGGACTATCGATAATTTACACCTTAGGCTCTGCTTCTAACTTGGGCCCAAATTGTAAAATGGTCTTATCTATTGGCGATTTCGTTCCAATTCACATTCCAAGTAATATTCGGCATGCTAATTACATTGCCAGTTGCCAAATTGCATTATCTCTTATAGTTTCCGAAATATGGACTATGGATAATTTACACCTTAGGCTCTGCTTCTAACTTGGGCCCAAATTGTAAAATGGTCTTATCTATTGGCGATTTCGTTCCAATTCACATTCCAAGTAATATTCGGCATGTTAATTAAATTGCCGGTTGCCAAATTGCATTATCTCTTATAGTTTCCGAGATATGGATTATCGATAATTTACACCTTAGGCTCTGCTTCTAACTTGGGCCCAAATTGTAAAATCGTCTTATCTATTGGCGATTTCGTTCCAATTCACATTCCAAGTAATATTCGGCATGCTAATTACATTGCCTGTTGCCAAATTGCATTATCTCTTATAGTTTCCGAGATATGGACTATCGATAATTTACACCTTAGCCTCTGCTTCTAACTTGGGCCCAAATTGTAAAATGGTCTTAACTATTGGCGATTTCGTTCCAATTCACATTCCAAGTAATATTCGGCATGCTAATTACATTGCCGGTTGCCAAATTGAATTATCTCCTATAGTTTCCGAGATATGGACTATCGATAATTTACACCTTAGGCTCTGCTTCTAACTTGGGCCCAAATTGTAAAATGGTCTTACCTATTGGCGATTTCGTTCCAATTCACATTCCAAGTAATATTCGGCATGCTAATTACATTGCCGGTGGCCAAGTTGCATTATCTCTTATAGTTTCCGAGATATGGACTATCGATAATTTACACCTTAGGCTCTGCTTCTAACTTGGGCCCAAATTGTAAAATGGTCTTATCTATTGGCGATTTCGTTCCAATTCACATTCCAAGTAATATTCGGCATGCTAATTACATTGCCGGTTGCCAAATTGAATTATCTCCTATAGTTTCCGAGATATGGACTATCGATAATTTACACCTTAGGCTCTGCTTCTAACTTGGGCCCAAATTGTAAAATGGTCTTACCTATTGGCGATTTCGTTCCAATTCACATTCCAAGTAATATTCGGCATGCTAATTACATTGCCGGTTGCCAAATTGAATTATCTCCTATAGTTTCCGAGATATGGACTATCGATAATTTACACCTTAGGCTCTGCTTCTAACTTGGGCCCAAATTGTAAAATGGTCTTACCTATTGGCGATTTCGTTCCAATTCACATTCCAAGTAATACTCGGCATGCTGATTACATTGCCGGTTGCCAAATTGCATTATCTCTTATAGTTTCAGAGATATGGACTATCGATAATTTACACCTTAGGCTCTGCTTCTAACTTGGGCCCAAATTGTAAAATGGTCTTATCTATTGGCGATTTCGTTCCAATTCACATTCCAAGTAATATTCGGCATGCTAATTACATTGCCGGTTGCCAAATTGCATTATCTCTTATAGTTTCCGAGATATGGACTATCGATAATTTACACCTTAGGCTCTGCTTCTAACTTGGGCCCAAATTGTAAAATGGTCTTATCTATTGGCGATTTCGTTCCAATTCACATTCCAAGTAATATTCGGCATGTTAATTAAATTGCCGGTTGCCAAATTGCATTATCTCTTATAGGTTCCGAGATATGGACTATCGATTATTTACACCTTAGGCTCTGCTTCTAACTTGGGCCCAAATTGTAAAATCGTCTTATATATTGGCGATTTCGTTCCAATTCACATTCCAAGTAATATTCGGCATGCTAATTACATTGCCGGTTGCCAAATTGCATTATCTCTTATAGTTTCCGAGATATGGACTATCGATAATTTACACCTTAGGCTCTGCTTCTAACTTGGGTCCAAATTGTAAAATGGTCTTATCTATTGGCGATTTCGTTCCAATTCACATTCCAAGTAATATTCGGCATGCTAATTACATTGCCGGTTGCCAAATTGAATTATCTCCTATAGTTTCCGAGATATGGACTATCGATAATTTACACCTTAGGCTCTGCTTCTAACTTGGGCCCAAATTGTAAAATGGTCTTACCTATTGGCGATTTCGTTCCAATTCACATTCCAAGTAATATTCGGCATGCTAATTACATTGCCGGTGGCCAAGTTGCATTATCTCTTATAGTTTCCGAGATATGGACTATTGATAATTTACACCTTAGGCTCTGCTTCTAACTTGGGCCCAAATTGTAAAATGGTCTTATCTATTGGCGATTTCGTTCCAATTCACATTCCAAGTAATATTCGGCATGCTAATTACATTGCCGGTTCCCAAATTGCATTATCTCTTATAGTTTCCGAGATAAGGACTATCGATTATTTTTAACCTTAGGCTCTGCTTCTAACTTGGGCCCAAATTGTAAAATGGTCTTCTCTATTGGCGATTTCGTTCCAATTCACATTCAAAGTAATATTCGGCATGCTAATTACATTGCCGGTGGCCAAGTTGCATTATCTCTTATAGTTTCCGAGATATGCACTATCGATAATTTACACCTTAGGCTCTGCTTCTAACTTGGGCCCAAATTGTAAAATGGTCTTATCTATTGGCGATTTCGTTCCAATTCACATTCCAAGTAATATTCGGCATGCTAATTACATTGCCGGTTGCCAAATTGCATTATCTCTTATAGTTTCCGAGATATGGACTATCGATAATTTACACCTTAGGCTCTGCTTCTAACTTGGGCCCAAATTGTAAAATGGTCTTATCTATTGGCGATTTCGTTCCAATTCACATTCCAAGTAATATTCGGCATGCTAATTACATTGCCAGTTGCCAAATTGCATTATCTCTTATAGTTTCCGAGATATGGACTATGGATAATTTACACCTTAGGCTCTGCTTCTAACTTGGGCCCAAATTGTAAAATGGTCTTATCTATTGCCGATTTCGTTCCAATTCACATTCCAAGTAATATTCGGCATGCTAATTACATTGCCGGTTGCCAAATTGCATTATCTCTTATAGTTTCCGAGATATGGACTATCGATAATTTACACCTTAGGCTCTGCTTCTAACTTGCGCCCAAATTGTAAAATGGTCTTATCTATTGGCGATTTCGTTCCAATTCACATTCCAAGTAATATTCGGCATGCTAATTACATTGCCGGTTGCCAAATTGCATTATCTCTTATAGTTTCCGAGATACGGACTATCGATAATTTACACCTTAGGCTCTGCTTCTAACTTGGGCCCAAATTGTAAAATGGTCTTATCTATTGGCGATTTCGTTCCAATTCACATTCCAAGTAATATTCGGCATGCTAATTACATTGCCGGTTGCCAAATTGCATTATCTCTTATAGTTTCCGAGATATGGACTATCGATAATTTACACCTTAGGCTCTGCTTCTAACTTGGGCCCAAATTGTAAAATGGTCTTATCTATTGGCGATTTCGTTCCAATTCACATTCCAAGTAATATTCGGCATGCTAATTACATTGCCGGTTGCCAAATTGCATTATCTCTTATAGTTTCCGAGATATGGACTATCGATAATTTACACCTTAGGCTCTGCTTCTAACTTGGGCCCAAATTGTAAAATGGTCTTATCTATTGGCGATTTCGTTCCAATTCACATTCCAAGTAATATTCGGCATGCTAATTACATTGCCGGTTCCCAAATTGCATTATCTCTTATAGTTTCCGAGATATGGACTATCGATTATTTTTAACCTTAGGCTCTGCTTCTAACTTGGGCCCAAACTGTAAAATGGTCTTATCTATTGGCGATTTCGTTCCAATTCACATTCCAAGTAGTATTCGGCATGCTAATTACATTGCCGGTTGCCAAATTGCATTATCTCTTATAGTTTCCGAGATATGGACTATCGATAATTTACACCTTAGGCTCTGCTTCTAACTTGGGCCCAAATTGTAAAATGGTCTTATCTATTGGCGATTTCGTTCCAATTCACATTCCAAGTAGTATTCGGCATGCTAATTACATTGCCGGTTGCCAAATTGCATTACCTCTTATAGTTTCCGAGATATGGACTATCGATAATTTACACCTTAGGCTCTGCTTCTAACTTGGGCCCAAATTGTAAAATGGTCTTATCTATTGGCGATTTCGTTCCAATTCACATTCCAAGTAATATTCGGCATGCTAATTACATTGCCAGTTGCCAAATTGCATTATCTCTTATAGTTTCCGAAATATGGACTATGGATAATTTACACCTTAGGCTCTGCTTCTAACTTGGGCCCAAATTGTAAAATGGTCTTATCTATTGGCGATTTCGTTCCAATTCACATTCCAAGTAATATTCGGCATGTTAATTAAATTGCCGGTTGCCAAATTGCATTATCTCTTATAGTTTCCGAGATATGGATTATCGATAATTTACACCTTAGGCTCTGCTTCTAACTTGGGCCCAAATTGTAAAATCGTCTTATCTATTGGCGATTTCGTTCCAATTCACATTCCAAGTAATATTCGGCATGCTAATTACATTGCCTGTTGCCAAATTGCATTATCTCTTATAGTTTCCGAGATATGGACTATCGATAATTTACACCTTAGCCTCTGCTTCTAACTTGAGCCCAAATTGTAAAATGGTCTTAACTATTGGCGATTTCGTTCCAATTCACATTCCAAGTAATATTCGGCATGCTAATTACATTGCCGGTTGCCAAATTGAATTATCTCCTATAGTTTCCGAGATATGGACTATCGATAATTTACACCTTAGGCTCTGCTTCTAACTTGGGCCCAAATTGTAAAATGGTCTTACCTATTGGCGATTTCGTTCCAATTCACATTCCAAGTAATATTCGGCATGCTAATTACATTGCCGGTGGCCAAGTTGCATTATCTCTTATAGTTTCCGAGATATGGACTATCGATAATTTACACCTTAGGCTCTGCTTCTAACTTGGGCCCAAATTGTAAAATGGTCTTATCTATTGGCGATTTCGTTCCAATTCACATTCCAAGTAATATTCGGCATGCTAATTACATTGCCGGTGGCCAAGTTGCATTATCTCTTATAGTTTCCGAGATATGGACTATCGATAATTTACACCTTAGACTCTGCTTCTAACTTGGGCCCAAATTGTAAAATGGTCTTACCTATTGGCGATTTCGTTCCAATTCACATTCCAAGTAATATTCGGCATGCTAATTACATTGCCGGTTGCCAAATTGAATTATCTCCTATAGTTTCCGAGATATGGACTATCGATAATTTTCACCTTAGGCTCTGCTTCTAACTTGGGCCCAAATTGTAAAATGGTCTTACCTATTGGCGATTTCGTTCCAATTCACATTCCAAGTAATACTCGGCATGCTGATTACATTGCCGGTTGCCAAATTGCATTATCTCTTATAGTTTCAGAGATATGGACTATCGATAATTTACACCTTAGGCTCTGCTTCTAACTTGGGCCCAAATTGTAAAATGGTCTTATCTATTGGCGATTTCGTTCCAATTCACATTCCAAGTAATATTCGGCATGCTAATTACATTGCCGGTTGCCAAATTGCATTATCTCTTATAGTTTCCGAGATATGGACTATCGATAATTTACACCTTAGGCTCTGCTTCTAACTTGGGCCCAAATTGTAAAATCGTCTTATATATTGGCGATTTCGTTCCAATTCACATTCCAAGTAATATTCGGCATGCTAATTACATTGCCGGTTGCCAAATTGCATTATCTCTTATAGTTTCCGAGATATGGACTATCGATAATTTACACCTTAGGCTCTGCTTCTAACTTGGGCCCAAATTGTAAAATCGTCTTATATATTGGCGATTTCGTTCCAATTCACATTCCAAGTAATATTCGGCATGCTAATTAAATTGCCGGTTGCCAAATTGCATTATCTCTTATAGGTTCCGAGATATGGACTATCGATTATTTACACCTTAGGCTCTGCTTCTAACCTGGGCCCAAATTGTAAAATCGTCTTATATATTGGCGATTTCGTTCCAATTCACATTCCAAGTAATATTCGGCATGCTAATTACATTGCCGGTTGCCAAATTGCATTATCTCTTATAGTTTCCGAGATATGGACTATCGATAATTTACACCTTAGGCTCTGCTTCTAACTTGGGTCCAAATTGTAAAATGGTCTTATCTATTGGCGATTTCGTTCCAATTCACATTCCAAGTAATATTCGGCATGCTAATTACATTGCCGGTTGCCAAATTGAATTATCTCCTATAGTTTCCGAGATATGGACTATCGATAATTTACACCTTAGGCTCTGCTTCTAACTTGGGCCCAAATTGTAAAATGGTCTTACCTATTGGCGATTTCGTTCCAATTCACATTCCAAGTAATATTCGGCATGCTAATTACATTGCCTGTTGCCAAATTGAATTATCTCCTATAGTTTCCGAGATATGGACTATCGACAATTTACACCTTAGGCTCTGCTTCTAACTTGGGCCCAAATTGTAAAATGGTCTTACCTATTGGCGATTTCGTTCCAATTCACATTCCAAGTAATATTCGGCATGCTAATTACATTGCCGGTTGCCAAATTGAATTATCTCCTATAGTTTCCGAGATATGGACTATCGATAATTTACACCTTAGGCTCTGCTTCTAACTTGGGCCCAAATTGTAAAATGGTCTTACCTATTGGCGATTTCGTTCCAATTCACATTCCAAGTAATATTCGGCATGCTAATTACATTGCCGGTTGCCAAATTGAATTATCTCCTATAGTTTCCGAGATATGGACTATCGATAATTTACACCTTAGGCTCTGCTTCTAACTTGGGCCCAAATTGTAAAATGGTCTTACCTATTGGCGATTTCGTTCCAATTCACATTCCAAGTAATACTCGGCATGCTGATTACATTGCCGGTTGCCAAATTGCATTATCTCTTATAGTTTCAGAGATATGGACTATCGATAATTTACACCTTAGGCTCTGCTTCTAACTTGGGCCCAAATTGTAAAATGGTCTTATCTATTGGCGATTTCGTTCCAATTCACATTCCAAGTAATATTCGGCATGCTAATTACATTGCCGGTTGCCAAATTGCATTATCTCTTATAGTTTCCGAGATATGGACTATCGATAATTTACACCTTAGGCTCTGCTTCTAACTTGGGCCCAAATTGTAAAATGGTCTTATCTATTGGCGATTTCGTTCCAATTCACATTCCAAGTAATATTCGGCATGTTAATTAAATTGCCGGTTGCCAAATTGCATTATCTCTTATAGGTTCCGAGATATGGACTATCGATTATTTACACCTTAGGCTCTGCTTCTAACTTGGGCCCAAATTGTAAAATCGTCTTATATATTGGCGATTTCGTTCCAATTCACATTCCAAGTAATATTCGGCATGCTAATTACATTGCCGGTTGCCAAATTGCATTATCTCTTATAGTTTCCGAGATATGGACTATCGATAATTTACACCTTAGGCTCTGCTTCTAACTTGGGTCCAAATTGTAAAATGGTCTTATCTATTGGCGATTTCGTTCCAATTCACATTCCAAGTAATATTCGGCATGCTAATTACATTGCCGGTTGCCAAATTGAATTATCTCCTATAGTTTCCGAGATATGGACTATCGATAATTTACACCTTAGGCTCTGCTTCTAACTTGGGCCCAAATTGTAAAATGGTCTTACCTATTGGCGATTTCGTTCCAATTCACATTCCAAGTAATATTCGGCATGCTAATTACATTGCCGGTGGCCAAGTTGCATTATCTCTTATAGTTTCCGAGATATGGACTATTGATAATTTACACCTTAGGCTCTGCTTCTAACTTGGGCCCAAATTGTAAAATGGTCTTATCTATTGGCGATTTCGTTCCAATTCACATTCCAAGTAATATTCGGCATGCTAATTACATTGCCGGTTCCCAAATTGCATTATCTCTTATAGTTTCCGAGATAAGGACTATCGATTATTTTTAACCATAGGCTCTGCTTCTAACTTGGGCCCAAATTGTAAAATGGTCTTCTCTATTGGCGATTTCGTTCCAATTCACATTCAAAGTAATATTCGGCATGCTAATTACATTGCCGGTGGCCAAGTTGCATTATCTCTTATAGTTTCCGAGATATGCACTATCGATAATTTACACCTTAGGCTCTGCTTCTAACTTGGGCCCAAATTGTAAAATGGTCTTATCTATTGGCGATTTCGTTCCAATTCACATTCCAAGTAATATTCGGCATGCTAATTACATTGCCGGTTGCCAAATTGCATTATCTCTTATAGTTTCCGAGATATGGACTATCGATAATTTACACCTTAGGCTCTGCTTCTAACTTGGGCCCAAATTGTAAAATGGTCTTATCTATTGGCGATTTCGTTCCAATTCACATTCCAAGTAATATTCGGCATGCTAATTACATTGCCAGTTGCCAAATTGCATTATCTCTTATAGCTTCCGAGATATGGACTATGGATAATTTACACCTTAGGCTCTGCTTCTAACTTGGGCCCAAATTGTAAAATGGTCTTATCTATTGCCGATTTCGTTCCAATTCACATTCCAAGTAATATTCGGCATGCTAATTACATTGCCGGTTGCCAAATTGCATTATCTCTTATAGTTTCCGAGATATGGACTATCGATAATTTACACCTTAGGCTCTGCTTATAACTTGGGCCCAAATTGTAAAATGGTCTTATCTATTGGCGATTTCGTTCCAATTCACATTCCAAGTAATATTCGGCATGCTAATTACATTGCCGGTTGCCAAATTGCATTATCTCTTATAGTTTCCGAGATACGGACTATCGATAATTTACACCTTAGTCTCTGCTTCTAACTTGGGCCCAAATTGTAAAATGGTCTTATCTATTGGCGATTTCGTTCCAATTCACATTCCAAGTAATATTCGGCATGCTAATTACATTGCCGGTTGCCAAATTGCATTATCTCTTATAGTTTCCGAGATATGGACTATCGATAATTTACACCTTAGGCTCTGCTTCTAACTTGGGCCCAAATTGTAAAATGGTCTTATCTATTGGCGATTTCGTTCCAATTCACATTCCAAGTAATATTCGGCATGCTAATTACATTGCCGGTTGCCAAATTGCATTATCTCTTATAGTTTCCGAGATATGGACTATCGATAATTTACACCTTAGGCTCTGCTTCTAACTTGGGCCCAAATTGTAAAATGGTCTTATCTATTGGCGATTTCGTTCCAATTCACATTCCAAGTAATATTCGGCATGCTAATTACATTGCCGGTTCCCAAATTGCATTATCTCTTATAGTTTCCGAGATATGGACTATCGATTATTTTTAACCTTAGGCTCTGCTTCTAACTTGGGCCCAAACTGTAAAATGGTCTTATCTATTGGCGATTTCGTTCCAATTCACATTCCAAGTAGTATTCGGCATGCTAATTACATTGCCGGTTGCCAAATTGCATTATCTCTTATAGTTTCCGAGATATGGACTATCGATAATTTACACCTTAGGCTCTGCTTCTAACTTGGGCCCAAATTGTAAAATGGTCTTATCTATTGGCGATTTCGTTCCAATTCACATTCCAAGTAGTATTCGGCATGCTAATTACATTGCCGGTTGCCAAATTGCATTACCTCTTATAGTTTCCGAGATATGGACTATCGATAATTTACACCTTAGGCTCTGCTTCTAACTTGGGCCCAAATTGTAAAATGGTCTTATCTATTGGCGATTTCGTTCCAATTCACATTCCAAGTAATATTCGGCATGCTAATTACATTGCCAGTTGCCAAATTGCATTATCTCTTATAGTTTCCGAAATATGGACTATGGATAATTTACACCTTAGGCTCTGCTTCTAACTTGGGCCCAAATTGTAAAATGGTCTTATCTATTGGCGATTTCGTTCCAATTCACATTCCAAGTAATATTCGGCATGTTAATTAAATTGCCGGTTGCCAAATTGCATTATCTCTTATAGTTTCCGAGATATGGATTATCGATAATTTACACCTTAGGCTCTGCTTCTAACTTGGGCCCAAATTGTAAAATCGTCTTATCTATTGGCGATTTCGTTCCAATTCACATTCCAAGTAATATTCGGCATGCTAATTACATTGCCTGTTGCCAAATTGCATTATCTCTTATAGTTTCCGAGATATGGACTATCGATAATTTACACCTTAGGCTCTGCTTCTAACTTGGGCCCAAATTGTAAAATGGTCTTAACTATTGGCGATTTCGTTCCAATTCACATTCCAAGTAATATTCGGCATGCTAATTACATTGCCGGTTGCCAAATTGAATTATCTCCTATAGTTTCCGAGATATGGACTATCGATAATTTACACCTTAGGCTCTGCTTCTAACTTGGGCCCAAATTGTAAAATGGTCTTACCTATTGGCGATTTCGTTCCAATTCACATTCCAAGTAATATTCGGCATGCTAATTACATTGCCGGTGGCCAAGTTGCATTATCTCTTATAGTTTCCGAGATATGGACTATCGATAATTTACACCTTAGGCTCTGCTTCTAACTTGGGCCCAAATTGTAAAATGGTCTTATCTATTGGCGATTTCGTTCCAATTCACATTCCAAGTAATATTCGGCATGCTAATTACATTGCCGGTGGCCAAGTTGCATTATCTCTTATAGTTTCCGAGATATGGACTATCGATAATTTACACCTTAGGCTCTGCTTCTAACTTGGGCCCAAATTGTAAAATGGTCTTACCTATTGGCGATTTCGTTCCAATTCACATTCCAAGTAATATTCGGCATGCTAATTACATTGCCGGTTGCCAAATTGAATTATCTCCTATAGTTTCCGAGATATGGACTATCGATAATTTTCACCTTAGGCTCTGCTTCTAACTTGGGCCCAAATTGTAAAATGGTCTTACCTATTGGCGATTTCGTTCCAATTCACATTCCAAGTAATACTCGGCATGCTGATTACATTGCCGGTTGCCAAATTGCATTATCTCTTATAGTTTCAGAGATATGGACTATCGATAATTTACACCTTAGGCTCTGCTTCTAACTTGGGCCCAAATTGTAAAATGGTCTTATCTATTGGCGATTTCGTTCCAATTCACATTCCAAGTAATATTCGGCATGCTAATTACATTGCCGGTTGCCAAATTGCATTATCTCTTATAGTTTCCGAGATATGGACTATCGATAATTTACACCTTAGGCTCTGCTTCTAACTTGGGCCCAAATTGTAAAATCGTCTTATATATTGGCGATTTCGTTCCAATTCACATTCCAAGTAATATTCGGCATGCTAATTACATTGCCGGTTGCCAAATTGCATTATCTCTTATAGTTTCCGAGATATGGACTATCGATAATTTACACCTTAGGCTCTGCTTCTAACTTGGGCCCAAATTGTAAAATCGTCTTATATATTGGCGATTTCGTTCCAATTCACATTCCAAGTAATATTCGGCATGCTAATTAAATTGCCGGTTGCCAAATTGCATTATCTCTTATAGGTTCCGAGATATGGACTATCGATTATTTACACCTTAGGCTCTGCTTCTAACTTGGGCCCAAATTGTAAAATCGTCTTATATATTGGCGATTTCGTTCCAATTCACATTCCAAGTAATATTCGGCATGCTAATTACATTGCCGGTTGCCAAATTGCATTATCTCTTATAGTTTCCGAGATATGGACTATCGATAATTTACACCTTAGGCTCTGCTTCTAACTTGGGTCCAAATTGTAAAATGGTCTTATCTATTGGCGATTTCGTTCCAATTCACATTCCAAGTAATATTCGGCATGCTAATTACATTGCCGGTTGCCAAATTGAATTATCTCCTATAGTTTCCGAGATATGGACTATCGATAATTTACACCTTAGGCTCTGCTTCTAACTTGGGCCCAAATTGTAAAATGGTCTTACCTATTGGCGATTTCGTTCCAATTCACATTCCAAGTAATATTCGGCATGCTAATTACATTGCCGGTTGCCAAATTGAATTATCTCCTATAGTTTCCGAGATATGGACTATCGATAATTTACACCTTAGGCTCTGCTTCTAACTTGGGCCCAAATTGTAAAATGGTCTTACCTATTGGCGATTTCGTTCCAATTCACATTCCAAGTAATATTCGGCATGCTAATTACATTGCCGGTTGCCAAATTGAATTATCTCCTATAGTTTCCGAGATATGGACTATCGATAATTTACACCTTAGGCTCTGCTTCTAACTTGGGCCCAAATTGTAAAATGGTCTTACCTATTGGCGATTTCGTTCCAGTTCACATTCCAAGTAATATTCGGCATGCTAATTACATTGCCGGTTGCCAAATTGAATTATCTCCTATAGTTTCCGAGATATGGACTATCGATAATTTACACCTTAGGCTCTGCTTCTAACTTGGGCCCAAATTGTAAAATGGTCTTACCTATTGGCGATTTCGTTCCAATTCACATTCCAAGTAATACTCGGCATGCTGATTACATTGCCGGTTGCCAAATTGCATTATCTCTTATAGTTTCAGAGATATGGACTATCGATAATTTACACCTTAGGCTCTGCTTCTAACTTGGGCCCAAATTGTAAAATGGTCTTATCTATTGGCGATTTCGTTCCAATTCACTTTCCAAGTAATATTCGGCATGCTAATTACATTGCCGGTTGCCAAATTGCATTATCTCTTATAGTTTCCGAGATATGGACTATCGATAATTTACACCTTAGGCTCTGCTTCTAACTTGGGCCCAAATTGTAAAATGGTCTTATCTATTGGCGATTTCGTTCCAATTCACATTCCAAGTAATATTCGGCATGTTAATTAAATTGCCGGTTGCCAAATTGCATTATCTCTTATAGGTTCCGAGATATGGACTATCGATTATTTACACCTTAGGCTCTGCTTCTAACTTGGGCCCAAATTGTAAAATCGTCTTATATATTGGCGATTTCGTTCCAATTCACATTCCAAGTAATATTCGGCATGCTAATTACATTGCCGGTTGCCAAATTGCATTATCTCTTATAGTTTCCGAGATATGGACTATCGATAATTTACACCTTAGGCTCTGCTTCTAACTTGGGTCCAAATTGTAAAATGGTCTTATCTATTGGCGATTTCGTTCCAATTCACATTCCAAGTAATATTCGGCATGCTAATTACATTGCCGGTTGCCAAATTGAATTATCTCCTATAGTTTCCGAGATATTGACTATCGATAATTTACACCTTAGGCTCTGCTTCTAACTTGGGCCCAAATTGTAAAATGGTCTTACCTATTGGCGATTTCGTTCCAATTCACATTCCAAGTAATATTCGGCATGCTAATTACATTGCCGGTGGCCAAGTTGCATTATCTCTTATAGTTTCCGAGATATGGACTATTGATAATTTACACCTTAGGCTCTGCTTCTAACTTGGGCCCAAATTGTAAAATGGTCTTATCTATTGGCGATTTCGTTCCAATTCACATTCCAAGTAATATTCGGCATGCTAATTACATTGCCGGTTGCCAAATTGAATTATCTCCTATAGTTTCCGAGATATTGACTATCGATAATTTACACCTTAGGCTCTGCTTCTAACTTGGGCCCAAATTGTAAAATGGTCTTACCTATTGGCGATTTCGTTCCAATTCACATTCCAAGTAATATTCGGCATGCTAATTACATTGCCGGTGGCCAAGTTGCATTATCTCTTATAGTTTCCGAGATATGGACTATTGATAATTTACACCTTAGGCTCTGCTTCTAACTTGGGCCCAAATTGTAAAATGGTCTTATCTATTGGCGATTTCGTTCCAATTCACATTCCAAGTATTATTCGGCATGCTAATTACATTGCCGGTTCCCAAATTGCATTATCTCTTATAGTTTCCGAGATAAGGATTATCGATTATTTTTAACCTTAGGCTCTGCTTCTAACTTGGGCCCAAACTGTAAAATGGTCTTATCTATTGGCGATTTCGTTACAATTCACATTCCAAGTAGTATTCGGCATGCTAATTACATTGCCGGTTGCCAAATTGCATTATCTCTTATAGTTTCCGAGATATGGACTATCGATAATTTACACCTTAGGCTCTGCTTCTAACTTGGGCCCAAATTGTAAAATGGTCTTATCTATTGGCGATTTCGTTCCAATTCACATTCCAAGTAATATTCCGCATGCTAATTACATTGCCAGTTGCCAAATTGCATTATCTCTTATAGTTTCCGAGATATGGACTATGGATAATTTACACCTTAGGCTCTGCTTCTAACTTGGGCCCAAATTGTAAAATGGTCTTATCTATTGCCGATTTCGTTCCAATTCACATTCCAAGTAATATTCGGCATGCTAATTACATTGCCGGTTGCCAAATTGCATTATCTCTTATAGTTTCCGAGATATGGACTATCGATAATTTACACCTTAGGCTCTGCTTCTAACTTGGGCCCAAATTGTAAAATGGTCTTATCTATTGGCGATTTCATTCCAATTCACATTCCAAGTAATATTCGGCATGCTAATTACATTGCCGGTTGCCAAATTGCATTATCTCTTATAGTTTCCGAGATATGGACTATCGATAATTTACACCTTAGGCTCTGCTTCTAACTTGGGCCCAAATTGTAAAATGGTCTTACCTATTGGCGATTTCGTTCCAATTCACATTCCAAGTAATATTCGGCATGCTAATTACATTGCCTGTTGCCAAATTGAATTATCTCCTATAGTTTCCGAGATATGGACTATCGATAATTTACACCTTAGGCTCTGCTTCTAACTTGGGCCCAAATTGTAAAATGGTCTTACCTATTGGCGATTTCGTTCCAATTCACATTCCAAGTAATATTCGGCATGCTAATTACATTGCCGGTTGCCAAATTGAATTATCTCCTATAGTTTCCGAGATATGGACTATCGATAATTTACACCTTAGGCTCTGCTTCTAACTTGGGCCCAAATTGTAAAATGGTCTTACCTATTGGCGATTTCGTTCCAATTCACATTCCAAGTAATATTCGGCATGCTAATTACATTGCCGGTTGCCAAATTGAATTATCTCCTATAGTTTCCGAGATATGGACTATCGATAATTTACACCTTAGGCTCTGCTTCTAACTTGGGCCCAAATTGTAAAATGGTCTTACCTATTGGCGATTTCGTTCCAATTCACATTCCAAGTAATACTCGGCATGCTGATTACATTGCCGGTTGCCAAATTGCATTATCTCTTATAGTTTCAGAGATATGGACTATCGATAATTTACACCTTAGGCTCTGCTTCTAACTTGGGCCCAAATTGTAAAATGGTCTTATCTATTGGCGATTTCGTTCCAATTCACATTCCAAGTAATATTCGGCATGCTAATTATATTGCCGGTTGCCAAATTGCATTATCTCTTATAGTTTCCGAGATATGGACTATCGATAATTTACACCTTAGGCTCTGCTTCTAACTTGGGCCCAAATTGTAAAATGGTCTTATCTATTGGCGATTTCGTTCCAATTCACATTCCAAGTAATATTCGGCATGTTAATTAAATTGCCGGTTGCCAAATTGCATTATCTCTTATAGGTTCCGAGATATGGACTATCGATTATTTACACCTTAGGCTCTGCTTCTAACTTGGGCCCAAATTGTAAAATCGTCTTATATATTGGCGATTTCGTTCCAATTCACATTCCAAGTAATATTCGGCATGCTAATTACATTGCCGGTTGCCAAATTGCATTATCTCTTATAGTTTCCGAGATATGGACTATCGATAATTTACACCTTAGGCTCTGCTTCTAACTTGGGTCCAAATTGTAAAATGGTCTTATCTATTGGCGATTTCGTTCCAATTCACATTCCAAGTAATATTCGGCATGCTAATTACATTGCCGGTTGCCAAATTGAATTATCTCCTATAGTTTCCGAGATATGGACTATCGATAATTTACACCTTAGGCTCTGCTTCTAACTTGGGCCCAAATTGTAAAATGGTCTTACCTATTGGCGATTTCGTTCCAATTCACATTCCAAGTAATATTCGGCATGCTAATTACATTGCCGGTGGCCAAGTTGCATTATCTCTTATAGTTTCCGAGATATGGACTATTGATAATTTACACCTTAGACTCTGCTTCTAACTTGGGCCCAAATTGTAAAATGGTCTTATCTATTGGCGATTTCGTTCCAATTCACATTCCAAGTAATATTCGGCATGCTAATTACATTGCCGGTTCCCAAATTGCATTATCTCTTATAGTTTCCGAGATAAGGACTATCGATTATTTTTAACCTTAGGCTCTGCTTCTAACTTGGGCCCAAATTGTAAAATGGTCTTCTCTATTGGCGATTTCGTTCCAATTCACATTCAAAGTAATATTCGGCATGCTAATTACATTGCCGGTGGCCAAGTTGCATTATCTCTTATAGTTTCCGAGATATGCACTATCGATAATTTACACCTTAGGCTCTGCTTCTAACTTGGGCCCAAATTGTAAAATGGTCTTATCTATTGGCGATTTCGTTCCAATTCACATTCCAAGTAATATTCGGCATGCTAATTACATTGCCGGTTGCCAAATTGCATTATCTCTTATAGTTTCCGAGATATGGACTATCGATAATTTACACCTTAGGCTCTGCTTCTAACTTGGGCCCAAATTGTAAAATGGTCTTATCTATTGGCGATTTCGTTCCAATTCACATTCCAAGTAATATTCGGCATGCTAATTACATTGCCAGTTGCCAAATTGCATTATCTCTTATAGTTTCCGAGATATGGACTATGGATAATTTACACCTTACTCTCTGCTTCTAACTTGGGCCCAAATTGTAAAATGGTCTTACCTATTGGCGATTTCGTTCCAATTCACATTCCAAGTAATATTCGGCATGCTAATTACATTGCCGGTGGCCAAGTTGCATTATCTCTTATAGTTTCCGAGATATGCACTATCGATAATTTACACCTTAGGCTCTGCTTCTAACTTGGGCCCAAATTGTAAAATGGTCTTATCTATTGGCGATTTCGTTCCAATTCACATTCCAAGTAATATTCGGCATGCTAATTACATTGCCGGTTGCCAAATTGCATTATCTCTTATAGTTTCCGAGATATGGACTATCGATAATTTACACCTTAGGCTCTGCTTCTAACTTGGGCCCAAATTGTAAAATGGTCTTATCTATTGGCGATTTCGTTCCAATTCACATTCCAAGTAATATTCGGCATGCTAATTACATTGCCTGTTGCCAAATTGCATTATCTCTTATAGTTTCCGAGATATGGACTATCGATAATTTACACCTTAGGCTCTGCTTCTAACTTGGGCCCAAATTGTAAAATGGTCTTAACTATTGGCGATTTCGTTCCAATTCACATTCCAAGTAATATTCGGCATGCTAATTACATTGCCGGTTGCCAAATTGAATTATCTCCTATAGTTTCCGAGATATGGACTATCGATAATTTACACCTTAGGCTCTGCTTCTAACTTGGGCCCAAATTGTAAAATGGTCTTACCTATTGGCGATTTCGTTCCAATTCACATTCCAAGTAATATTCGGCATGCTAATTACATTGCCGGTGGCCAAGTTGCATTATCTCTTATAGTTTCCGAGATATGGACTATCGATAATTTACACCTTAGGCTCTGCTTCTAACTTGGGCCCAAATTGTAAAATGGCCTTATCTATTGGCGATTTCGTTCCAATTCACATTCCAAGTAATATTCGGCATGCTAATTACATTGCCGGTGGCCAAGTTGCATTATCTCTTATAGTTTCCGAGATATGGACTATCGATAATTTACACCTTAGGCTCTGCTTCTAACTTGGGCCCAAATTGTAAAATGGTCTTACCTATTGGCGATTTCGTTCCAATTCACATTCCAAGTAATATTCGGCATGCTAATTACATTGCCGGTTGCCAAATTGAATTATCTCCTATAGTTTCCGAGATATGGACTATCGATAATTTTCACCTTAGGCTCTGCTTCTAACTTGGGCCCAAATTGTAAAATGGTCTTACCTATTGGCGATTTCGTTCCAATTCACATTCCAAGTAATACTCGGCATGCTGATTACATTGCCGGTTGCCAAATTGCATTATCTCTTATAGTTTCAGAGATATGGACTATCGATAATTTACACCTTAGGCTCTGCTTCTAACTTGGGCCCAAATTGTAAAATGGTCTTATCTATTGGCGATTTCGTTCCAATTCACATTCCAAGTAATATTCGGCATGCTAATTACATTGCCGGTTGCCAAATTGCATTATCTCTTACAGTTTCCGAGATATGGACTATCGATAATTTACACCTTAGGCTCTGCTTCTAACTTGGGCCCAAATTGTAAAATCGTCTTATATATTGGCGATTTCGTTCCAATTCACATTCCAAGTAATATTCGGCATGCTAATTACATTGCCGGTTGCCAAATTGCATTATCTCTTATAGTTTCCGAGATATGGACTATCGATAATTTACACCTTAGGCTCTGCTTCTAACTTGGGCCCAAATTGTAAAATCGTCTTATATATTGGCGATTTCGTTCCAATTCACATTCCAAGTAATATTCGGCATGCTAATTAAATTGCCGGTTGCCAAATTGCATTATCTCTTATAGGTTCCGAGATATGGACTATCGATTATTTACACCTTAGGCTCTGCTTCTAACCTGGGCCCAAATTGTAAAATCGTCTTATATATTGGCGATTTCGTTCCAATTCACATTCCAAGTAATATTCGGCATGCTAATTACATTGCCGGTTGCCAAATTGCATTATCTCTTATAGTTTCCGAGATATGGACTATCGATAATTTACACCTTAGGCTCTGCTTCTAACTTGGGTCCAAATTGTAAAATGGTCTTATCTATTGGCGATTTCGTTCCAATTCACATTCCAAGTAATATTCGGCATGCTAATTACATTGCCGGTTGCCAAATTGAATTATCTCCTATAGTTTCCGAGATATGGACTATCGATAATTTACACCTTAGGCTCTGCTTCTAACTTGGGCCCAAATTGTAAAATGGTCTTACCTATTGGCGATTTCGTTCCAATTCACATTCCAAGTAATATTCGGCATGCTAATTACATTGCCTGTTGCCAAATTGAATTATCTCCTATAGTTTCCGAGATATGGACTATCGACAATTTACACCTTAGGCTCTGCTTCTAACTTGGGCCCAAATTGTAAAATGGTCTTACCTATTGGCGATTTCGTTCCAATTCACATTCCAAGTAATATTCGGCATGCTAATTACATTGCCGGTTGCCAAATTGAATTATCTCCTATAGTTTCCGAGATATGGACTATCGATAATTTACACCTTAGGCTCTGCTTCTAACTTGGGCCCAAATTGTAAAATGGTCTTACCTATTGGCGATTTCGTTCCAATTCACATTCCAAGTAATATTCGGCATGCTAATTACATTGCCGGTTGCCAAATTGCATTATCTCTTATAGTTTCCGAGATATGGACTATCGATAATTTACACCTTAGGCTCTGCTTCTAACTTGGGCCCAAATTGTAAAATGGTCTTCTCTATTGGCGATTTCGTTCCAATTCACATTCCAAGTAATATTCGGCATGCTAATTACATTGCCGGTTGCCAAATTGCATTATCTCTTATAGTTTCCGAGATATGGACTATCGATAATTTACACCTTAGGCTCTGCTTCTAACTTGGGCCCAAATTGTAAAATGGTCTTATCTATTGGCGATTTCGTTCCAATTCACATTCCAAGTAATATTCGGCATGCTAATTACATTGCCGGTTGCCAAATTGCATTATCTCTTATAGTTTCCGAGATATGGACTATCGATAATTTACACCTTAGGCTCTGCTTCTAACTTGGGCCCAAATTGTAATATGGTCTTATCTATTGGCGATTTCGTTCCAATTCACATTCCAAGTAATATTCGGAATGCTAATTACATTGCCGGTTGCCAAATTGCATTATCTCTTATAGTTTCCGAGATATGGACTATCGATAATTTACACCTTAGGCTCTGCTTCTAACTTGGGCCCAAATTGTAAAATGGTCTTATCTATTGGCGATTTCGTTCCAATTCACATTCCAAGTAATATTCGGCATGCTAATTACATTGCCGGTTGCCAAATTGCATTATCTCTTATAGTTTCCGAGATATGGACTATCGATAATTTACACCTTAGGCTCTGCTTCTAACTTGGGCCCAAATTGTAAAATGGTCTTATCTATTGGCGATTTCGTTCCAATTCACATTCCAAGTAATATTCGGCATGCTAATTACATTGCCGGTTGCCAAATTGCATTATCTCTTATAGTTTCCGAGATATGGACTATCGATAATTTACACCTTAGGCTCTGCTTCTAACTTGGGCCCAAATTGTAAAATGGTCTTATCTATTGGCGATTTCGTTCCAATTCACACTCCAAGTAATATTCGGCATGCTAATTACATTGCCGGTTGCGAAATTGCATTATCCCTTATAGTTTCCGAGATATGGACTATCAATAATTTACACCTTAGGCTCTGCTTCTAACTTGGGCCCAAATTGTAAAATGGTCTTATCTATTGGCGATTTCGTTCCAATTCACATTCCAAGTAATATTCGGCATGCTAATTACATTGCCGGTTGCCAAATTGCATTATCTCTTATAGTTTCCGAGATATGGACTATGGATAATTTACACCTTAGGCTCTGCTTCTAACTTGGGCCCAAATTGTAAAATGGTCTTATCTATTGGCGATTTCGTTCCAATTCACATTCCAAGTAATATTCGGCATGCTAATTACATTGCCGGTTGCCAAATTGCATGATCTCTTATAGTTTCCGAGATATGGACTATCTATCGATAATTTACACCTTAGGCTCTGCTTCTAACTTGGGCCCAAATTGTAAAATGGTCTTATCTATTGGCGATTTCGTTCCAATTCACATTCCAAGTAATATTCGGCATGCTAATTACATTGCCGGTTGCCAAATTGCATTATCTCTTATAGTTTCCGAGATATGGACTATCGATAATTTACACCTTAGGCTCTGCTTCTAACTTGGGCCCAAATTGTAAAATGGTCTTCTCTATTGGCGATTTCGTTCCAATTCACATTCCAAGTAATATTCGGCATGCTAATTACATTGCCGGTTGCCAAATTGCATTATCTCTTATACTTTCCGAGATATGGACTATCGATAATTTACACCTTAGGCTCTGCTTCTAACTTGGGCCCAAATTGTAAAATGGTCTTATCTATTGGCGATTTCGTTCCAATTCACATTCCAAGTAATATTCGGCATGCTAATTACATTGCCGGTTGCCAAATTGCATTATCTCTTATAGTTTCCGAGATATGGACTATGGATAATTTACACCTTAGGCTCTGCTTCTAACTTGAGCCAGAATTGTAAAATGGTCTTATCTATTGGCGATTTCGTTCCAATTCACATTCCAAGTAATATTCGGCATGCTAATTACATTGCCGGTTGCCAAATTGCATTATCTCTTATAGTTTCCGAGATATGGACTATCGATAATTTACACCTTAGGCTCTGCTTCTAACTTGGGCCCAAATTGTAAAATAGTCTTATCTATTGGCGATTTCGTTCCAATTCACATTCCAAGTAATATTCGGCATGCTAATTACATTGCCGGTTGCCAAATTGCATTATCTCTTATAGTTTCCGAGATATGGACTATCGATAATTTACACCTTAGGCTCTGCTTCTAACTTGGGCCCAAATTGTAAAATGGTCTTATCTATTGGCGATTTCGTTCCAATTCACATTCCAAGTAATATTCGGCATGCTAATTACATTGCCGGTTGCCAAATTGCATTATCTCTTATAGTTTCCGAGATATGGATTATCGATAATTTACACCTTAGGCTCTGCTTCTAACTTGGGCCCAAATTGTAAAATGGTCTTATCTATTGGCGATTTCGTTCCAATTCACATTCCAAGTAGTATTCGGCATGCTAATTACATTGCCGGTTGCCAAATTGCATTATCTCTTATAGTTTCCGAGATATGGACTATCGATAATTTACACTTTAGGCTCTGCTTCTAACTTGGGCCCAAATTGTAAAATGGTCTTATCTATTGGCGATTTCGTTCCAATTCACATTCCAAGTAATATTCGGCATGCTAATTACATTGCCGGTTGCCAAATTGCATTATCTCATATAGTTTCCGAGATATGGACTATCGATAATTTACACCTTAGGCTCTGCTTCTAACTTGGGCCCAAATTGTAAAATCGTCTTATCTATTGGCGATTTCGTTCCAATTCACATTCCAAGTAATATTCGGCATGCTAATTACATTGCCGGTTGCCAAATTGCATTATCTCTTATAGTTTCCGAGATATGGACTATAGATAATTTACACCTTAGGCTCTGCTTCTAACTTGGGCCCAAATTGTAAAATGGTCTTCTCTATTGGCGATTTCGTTCCAATTCACATTCCAAGTAATATTCGGCATGCTAATTACATTGCCGGTTGCCAAATTGCATTATCTCTTATACTTTCCGAGATATGGACTATCGATAATTTACACCTTAGGCTCTGCTTCTAACTTGGGCCCAAATTGTAAAATGGTCTTATCTATTGGCGATTTCGTTCCAATTCACATTCCAAGTAATATTCGGCATGCTAATTACATTGCCGGTTGCCAAATTGCATTATCTCTTATAGTTTCCGAGATATGGACTATGGATAATTTACACCTTAGGCTCTGCTTCTAACTTGGGCCAAAATTGTAAAATGGTCTTATCTATTGCCGATTTCGTTCCAATTCACATTCCAAGTAATATTCGGCATGCTAATTACATTGCCGGTTGCCAAATTGCATTATCTCTTATAGTTTCCGAGATATGGACTATCGATTATTTACACCTTAGGCTCTGCTTCTAACTTGGGCCCAAATTGTAAAATGGTCTTATCTATTGGTGATTTCGTTCCAATTCACATTCCAAGTAATATTCGGCATGCTAATTACATTGCCGGTTGCCAAATTGCATTATCTCTTATAGTTTCCGAGATATGGACTATCGATAATTTACACCTTAGGCTCTGCTTCTAACTTGGGCCCAAATTGTAAAATGGTCTTATCTATTGGCGATTTCGTTCCAATTCACATTCCAAGTAATATTCGGCATGCTAATTACATTGCCGGTTGCCAAATTGCATTATCTCTTATAGTTTCCGAGATATGGACTATCGATAATTTACACCTTAGGCTCTGCTTCCAACTTGGGCCCAAATTGTAAAATGGTCTTATCTATTGGCGATTTCGTTCCAATTCACATTCCAAGTAATATTCGGCATGCTAATTACATTGCCGGTTGCCAAATTGCATTATCTCTTATAGTTTCCGAGATATGGATTATCGATAATTTACACCTTAGGCTCTGCTTCTAACTTGGGCCCAAATTGTAAAATGGTCTTATCTATTGGCGATTTCGTTCCAATTCACATTCCAAGTAGTATTCGGCATGCTAATTACATTGCCGGTTGCCAAATTGCATTATCTCTTATAGTTTCCGAGATATGGACTATCGATAATTTACACTTTAGGCTCTGCTTCTAACTTGGGCCCAAATTGTAAAATGGTCTTATCTATTGGCGATTTCGTTCCAATTCACATTCCAAGTAATATTCGGCATGCTAATTACATTGCCGGTTGCCAAATTGCATTATCTCATATAGTTTCCGAGATATGGACTATGGATAATTTACACCTTAGGCTCTGCTTCTAACTTGGGCCCAAATTGTAAAATGGTCTTATCTATTGGCGATTTCGTTCCAATTCACATTCCAAGTAATATTCGGCATGTTAATTAAATTGCCGGTTGCCAAATTGCATTATCTCTTATAGTTTCCGAGATATGGACTATCGATAATTTACACCTTAGGCTCTGCTTCTAACTTGGGCCCAAATTGTAAAATCGTCTTATCTATTGGCGATTTCGTTCCAATTCACATTCCAAGTAATATTGGGCATGCTAATTACATTGCCGGTTGCCAAATTGCATTATCTCTTATAGTTTCCGAGATATGGACTATCGATAATTTACACCTTAGGCTCTGCTTCTAACTTGGGCCCAAATTGTAAAATGGTCTTACCTATTGGCGATTTCGTTCCAATTCACATTCCAAGTAATATTCGGCATGCTAATTACATTGCCGGTTGCCAAATTGCATTATCTCTTATAGTTTCCGAGATATGGACTATCGATAATTTACACCTTAGGCTCTGCTTCTAACTTGGGCCCAAATTGTAAAATGGTCTTATCTATTGGCGATTTCGTTCCAATTCACATTCCAAGTAATATTCGGCATGCTAATTACATTGCCGGTTGCCAAATTGCATTATCTCTTATAGTTTCCGAGATATGGACTATCGATAATTTACACCTTAGGCTCTGCTTCTAACTTGGGCCCAAATTGTAAAATGGTCTTACCTATTGGCGATTTAGTTCCAATTCACATTCCAAGTAATATTCGGCATGCTAATTACATTGCCGGTTGCCAAATTGCATTATCTCTTATAGTTTCCGAGATATGGACTATCGATAATTTACACCTTAGGCTCTGCTTCTAACTTGGGCCCAAATTGTAAAATGGTCTTCTCTATTGGCGATTTCGTTCCAATTCACATTCCAAGTAATATTCGGCATGCTAATTACATTGCCGGTTCCCAAATTGCATTATCTCTTATAGTTTCCGAGATATGGACTATCGATTATTTTTAACCTTAGGCTATGCTTCTAACTTGGGCCCAAACTGTAAAATGGTCTTATCTATTGGCGATTTCGTTCCAATTCACATTCCAAGTAGTATTCGGCATGCTAATTATATTGCCGGTTGCCAAATTGCATTAACTCTTATAGTTTCCGAGATATGGACTATCGATAATTTACACCTTAGGCTCTGCTTCTAACTTGGGCCCAAATTGTAAAATGGTTTTATCTATTGGCGATTTCGTTCCAATTCACATTCCAAGTAATATTCGGCATGCTAATTACATTGCCAGTTGCCAAATTGCATTATCTCTTATAGTTTCCGAGATATGGACTATGGATAATTTACACCTTAGGCTCTGCTTCTAACTTGGGCCCAAATTGTAAAATGGTCTTATCTATTGCCGATTTCGTTCCAATTCACATTCCAAGTAATATTCGGCATGCTAATTACATTGCCGGTTGCCAAATTGAATTATCTTCTATAGTTTCCGAGATATGGACTATCGATAATTTACACCTTAGTCTCTGCTTCTAACTTGGGCCCAAATTGTAAAATGGTCTTACCTATTGGCGATTTCGTTCCAATTCACATTCCAAGTAATATTCGGCATGCTAATTACATTGCCGGTTGCCAAATTGCATTATCTCTTATAGTTTCCGAGATATGGACTATCGATAATTTACACCTTAGGCTCTGCTTCAAACTTGGGCCCAAATTGTAAAATGGTCTTATCTATTGGCGATTTCGTTCCAATTCACATTCCAAGTAATATTCGGCATGCTAATTACATTGCCGGTTGCCAAATTGCATTATCTCTTATAGTTTCCGAGATATGGACTATCGATAATTTACACCTTAGGCTCTGCTTCTAACTTGGGCCCAAATTGTAAAATGGTCTTCTCTATTGGCGATTTCGTTCCAATTCACATTCAAAGTAATATTCGGCATGCTAATTACATTGCCGGTGGCCAAGTTGCATTATCTCTTATAGTTTCCGAGATATGCACTATCGATAATTTACACCTTAGGCTCTGCTTCTAACTTGGGCCCAAATTGTAAAATGGTCTTATCTATTGGCGATTTCGTTCCAATTCACATTCCAAGTAATATTCGGCATGCTAATTACATTGCCGGTTCCCAAATTGCATTATCTCTTATAGTTTCCGAGATATGGACTATCGATTATTTTTAACCTTAGGCTCTGCTTCTAACTTGGGCCCAAATTGTAAAATGGTCTTATCTATTGGCGATTTCGTTCCAATTCACATTCCAAGTAGTATTCGGCATGCTAATTACATTGCCGGTTGCCAAATTGCATTATCTCTTATAGTTTCCGAGATATCGACTATCGATAATTTACACCTTAGGCTCTGCTTCTAACTTGGGCCCAAATTGTAAAATGGTTTTATCTATTGGCGATTTCGTTCCAATTCACATTCCAAGTAATATTCGGCATGCTAATTACATTGCCGGTTGCCAAATTGCATTATCTCTTATAGTTTCCGAGATATGGACTATCGATAATTTACACCTTAGGCTCTGCTTCTAACTTGGGCCCAAATTGTAAAATGGTCTTATCTATTGGCGATTTCGTTCCAATTCACATTCCAAGTAATATTCGGCATGCTAATTACATTGCCGGTTGCCAAATTGCATTATCTCTTATAGTTTCCGAGATATGGACTATCGATAATTTACACCTTAGGCTCTGCTTCTAACTTGGGCCCAAATTGTTAAATGGTCTTCTCTATTGGCGATTTCGTTCCAATTCACATTCAAAGTAATATTCGGCATGCTAATTACATTGCCGGTGGCCAAGTTGCATTATCTCTTATAGTTTCCGAGATATGCAATATCGATAATTTACACCTTAGGCTCTGCTTCTAACTTGGGCCCAAATTGTAAAATGGTCTTATCTATTGGCGATTTCGTTCCAATTCACATTCCAAGTAATATTCGGCATGCTAATTACATTGCCGGTTGCCAAATTGCATTATCTCTTATAGTTTCCGAGATATGGACTATCGATAATTTACACCTTAGGCTCTGCTTCTAACTTGGGCCCAAACTGTAAAATGGTCTTATCTATTGGCGATTTCGTTCCAATTCACATTCCAAGTAGTATTCGGCATGCTAATTACATTGCCGGTTGCCAAATTGCATTATCTCTTATAGTTTCCGAGATATGGACTATCGATAATTTACACCTTAGGCTCTGCTTCTAACTTGGGCCCAAATTGTAAAATGGTTTTATCTATTGGCGATTTCGTTCCAATTCACATTCCAAGTAATATTCGGCATGCTAATTACATTGCCAGTTGCCAAATTGCATTATCTCTTATAGTTTCCGAGATATGGACTATGGATAATTTACACCTTAGGCTCTGCTTCTAACTTGGGCCCAAATTGTAAAATGGACTTATCTATTGCCGATTTCGTTCCAATTCACATTCCAAGTAATATTCGGCATGCTAATTACATTGCCGGTTGCCAAATTGCATTATCTCTTATAGTTTCCGAGATATGGACTATCGATAATTTACACCTTAGGCTCTGCTTCTAACTTGGGCCCAAATTGTAAAATGGTCTTATCTATTGGCGATTTCGTTCCAATTCACATTCCAAGTAATATTCGGCATGCTAATTACATTGCCGGTTGCCAAATTGCATTATCTCTTATAGTTTCCGAGATACGGACTATCGATAATTTACACCTTAGGCTCTGCTTCTAACTTGGGCCCAAATTGTAAAATGGTCTTATCTATTGGCGATTTCGTTCCAATTCACATTCCAAGTAATATTCGGCATGCTAATTACATTGCCGGTTGCCAAATTGCATTATCTCTTATAGTTTCCGAGATATGGACTATCGATAATTTACACCTTAGGCTCTGCTTCTAACTTGGGCCCAAATTGTAAAATGGTCTTATCTATTGGCGATTTCGTTCCAATTCACATTCCAAGTAATATTCGGCATGCTAATTACATTGCCGGTTGCCAAATTGCATTATCTCTTATAGTTTCCGAGATATGGACTATCGATAATTTACACCTTAGGCTCTGCTTCTAACTTGGGCCCAAATTGTAAAATGGTCTTATCTATTGGCGATTTCGTTCCAATTCACATTCCAAGTAATATTCGGCATGCTAATTACATTGCCGGTTCCCAAATTGCATTATCTCTTATAGTTTCCGAGATATGGACTATCGATTATTTTTAACCTTAGGCTCTGCTTCTAACTTGGGCCCAAACTGTAAAATGGTCTTATCTATTGGCGATTTCGTTCCAATTCACATTCCAAGTAGTATTCGGCATGCTAATTACATTGCCGGTTGCCAAATTGCATTATCTCTTATAGTTTCCGAGATATGGACTATCGATAATTTACACCTTAGGCTCTGCTTCTAACTTGGGCCCAAATTATAAAATGGTCTTATCTATTGGCGATTTCGTTCCAATTCACATTCCAAGTAATATTCGGCATGCTAATTACATTGCCGGTTGCCAAATTGCATTATCTCTTATAGTTTCCGAGATATGGACTATGGATAATTTACACCTTAGGCTCTGCTTCTAACTTGGGCCCAAATTGTAAAATGGTCTTATCTATTGGCGATTTCGTTCCAATTCACATTCCAAGTAATATTCGGCATGCTAATTACATTGCCAGTTGCCAAATTGCATTATCTCTTATAGTTTCCGAAATATGGACTATGGATAATTTACACCTTAGGCTCTGCTTCTAACTTGGGCCCAAATTGTAAAATGGTCTTATCTATTGGCGATTTCGTTCCAATTCACATTCCAAGTAATATTCGGCATGCTAATTACATTGCCGGTTGCCAAATTGCATTATCTCTTATAGTTTCCGAGATATGGACTATCGATAATTTACACCTTAGGCTCTGCTTCTAACTTGGGCCCAAATTGTAAAATGGTCTTATCTATTGGCGATTTCGTTCCAATTCACATTCCAAGTAGTATTCGGCATGCTAATTACATTGCCGGTTGCCAAATTGCATTACCTCTTATAGTTTCCGAGATATGGACTATCGATAATTTACACCTTAGGCTCTGCTTCTAACTTGGGCCCAAATTGTAAAATGGTCTTACCTATTGGCGATTTCGTTCCAATTCACATTCCAAGTAATATTCGGCATGCTAATTACATTGCCAGTTGCCAAATTGCATTATCTCTTATAGTTTCCGAAATATGGACTATGGATAATTTACACCTTAGGCTCTGCTTCTAACTTGGGCCCAAATTGTAAAATGGTCTTATCTATTGGCGATTTCGTTCCAATTCACATTCCAAGTAATATTCGGCATGTTAATTAAATTGCCGGTTGCCAAATTGCATTATCTCTTATAGTTTCCGAGATATGGATTATCGATAATTTACACCTTAGGCTCTGCTTCTAACTTGGGCCCAAATTGTAAAATCGTCTTATCTATTGGCGATTTCGTTCCAATTCACATTCCAAGTAATATTCGGCATGCTAATTACATTGCCTGTTGCCAAATTGCATTATCTCTTATAGTTTCCGAGATATGGACTATCGATAATTTACACCTTAGGCTCTGCTTCTAACTTGGGCCCAAATTGTAAAATGGTCTTATCTATTGGCGATTTCGTTCCAATTCACATTCCAAGTAATATTCGGCATGCTAATTACATTGCCGGTTGCCAAATTGAATTATCTCTTATAGTTTCCGAGATATGGACTATCGATAATTTACACCTTAGGCTCTGCTTCTAACTTGGGCCCAAATTGTAAAATGGTCTTACCTATTGGCGATTTCGTTCCAATTCACATTCCAAGTAATATTCGGCATGCTCATTACATTGCCGGTGGCCAAGTTGCATTATCTCTTATAGTTTCCGAGATATGGACTATCGATAATTTACACCTTAGGCTCTGCTTCTAACTTGGGCCCAAATTGTAAAATGGTCTTATCTATTGGCGATTTCGTTCCAATTCACATTCCAAGTAATATTCGGCATGCTAATTACATTGCCGGTGGCCAAGTTACATTATCTCTTATAGTTTCCGAGATATGGACTATCGATAATTTACACCTTAGGCTCTGCTTCTAACTTGGGCCCAAATTGTAAAATGGTCTTACCTATTGGCGATTTCGTTCCAATTCACATTCCAAGTAATATTCGGCATGCTAATTACATTGCCGGTTGCCAAATTGAATTATCTCCTATAGTTTCCGAGATATGGACTATCGATAATTTACACCTTAGGCTCTGCTTCTAACTTGGGCCCAAATTGTAAAATGGTCTTACCTATTGGCGATTTCGTTCCAATTCACATTCCAAGTAATACTCGGCATGCTGATTACATTGCCGGTTGCCAAATTGCATTATCTCTTATAGTTTCAGAGATATGGACTATCGATAATTTACACCTTAGGCTCTGCTTCTAACTTGGGCCCAAATTGTAAAATGGTCTTATCTATTGGCGATTTCGTTCCAATTCACATTCCAAGTAATATTCGGCATGCTAATTACATTGCCGGTTGCCAAATTGCATTATCTCTTATAGTTTCCGAGATATGGACTATCGATAATTTACACCTTAGGCTCTGCTTCTAACTTGGGCCAAAATTGTAAAATCGTCTTATATATTGGCGATTTCGTTCCAATTCACATTCCAAGTAATATTCGGCATGCTAATTACATTGCCGGTTGCCAAATTGCATTATCTCTTATAGTTTCCGAGATATGGACTATCGATAATTTACACCTTAGGCTCTGCTTCTAACTTGGGCCCAAATTGTAAAATCGTCTTATATATTGGCGATTTCGTTCCAATTCACATTCCAAGTAATATTCGGCATGCTAATTAAATTGCCGGTTGCCAAATTGCATTATCTCTTATAGGTTCCGAGATATGGACTATCGATTATTTACACCTTAGGCTCTGCTTCTAACTTGGGCCCAAATTGTAAAATCGTCTTATATATTGGCGATTTCGTTCCAATTCACATTCCAAGTAATATTCGGCATGCTAATTACATTGCCGGTTGCCAAATTGCATTATCTCTTATAGTTTCCGAGATATGGACTATCGATAATTTACACCTTAGGCTCTGCTTCTAACTTGGGTCCAAATTGTAAAATGGTCTTATCTATTGGCGATTTCGTTCCAATTCACATTCCAAGTAATATTCGGCATGCTAATTACATTGCCGGTTGCCAAATTGAATTATCTCCTATAGTTTCCGAGATATGGACTATCGATAATTTACACCTTAGGCTCTGCTTCTAACTTGGGCCCAAATTGTAAAATGGTCTTACCTATTGGCGATTTCGTTCCAATTCACATTCCAAGTAATATTCGGCATGCTAGTTACATTGCCGGTTGCCAAATTGAATTATCTCCTATAGTTTCCGAGATATGGACTATCGATAATTTACACCTTAGGCTCTGCTTCTAACTTGGGCCCAAATTGTAAAATGGTCTTACCTATTGGCGATTTCGTTCCAATTCACATTCCAAGTAATATTCGGCATGCTAATTACATTGCCGGTTGCCAAATTGAATTATCTCCTATAGTTTCCGAGATATGGACTATCGATAATTTACACCTTAGGCTCTGCTTCTAACTTGGGCCCAAATTGTAAAATGGTCTTACCTATTGGCGATTTCGTTCCAATTCACATTCCAAGTAATATTCGGCATGCTAATTACATTGCCGGTTGCCAAATTGAATTATCTCCTATAGTTTCCGAGATATGGACTATCGATAATTTACACCTTAGGCTCTGCTTCTAACTTGGGCCCAAATTGTAAAATGGTCTTACCTATTGGCGATTTCGTTCCAATTCACATTCCAAGTAATACTCGGCATGCTGATTACATTGCCGGTTGCCAAATTGCATTATCTCTTATAGTTTCAGAGATATGGACTATCGATAATTTACACCTTAGGCTCTGCTTCTAACTTGGGCCCAAATTGTAAAATGGTCTTATCTATTGGCGATTTCGTTCCAATTCACATTCCAAGTAATATTCGGCATGCTAATTACATTGCCGGTTGCCAAATTGCATTATCTCTTATAGTTTCCGAGATATGGACTATCGATAATTTACACCTTAGGCTCTGCTTCTAACTTGGGCCCAAATTGTAAAATGGTCTTATCTATTGGCGATTTCGTTCCAATTCACATTCCAAGTAATATTCGGCATGTTAATTAAATTGCCGGTTGCCAAATTGCATTATCTCTTATAGGTTCCGAGATATGGACTATCGATTATTTACACCTTAGGCTCTGCTTCTAACTTGGGCCCAAATTGTAAAATCGTCTTATATATTGGCGATTTCGTTCCAATTCACATTCCAAGTAATATTCGGCATGCTAATTACATTGCCGGTTGCCAAATTGCATTATCTCTTATAGTTTCCGAGATATGGACTATCGATAATTTACACCTTAGGCTCTGCTTCTAACTTGGGTCCAAATTGTAAAATGGTCTTATCTATTGGCGATTTCGTTCCAATTCACATTCCAAGTAATATTCGGCATGCTAATTACATTGCCGGTTGCCAAATTGAATTATCTCCTATAGTTTCCGAGATATGGACTATCGATAATTTACACCTTAGGCTCTGCTTCTAACTTGGGCCCAAATTGTAAAATGGTCTTACCTATTGGCGATTTCGTTCCAATTCACATTCCAAGTAATATTCGGCATGCTAATTACATTGCCGGTGGCCAAGTTGCATTATCTCTTATAGTTTCCGAGATATGGACTATTGATAATTTACACCTTAGGCTCTGCTTCTAACTTGGGCCCAAATTGTAAAATGGTCTTATCTATTGGCGATTTCGTTCCAATTCACATTCCAAGTAATATTCGGCATGCTAATTACATTGCCGGTTCCCAAATTGCATTATCTCTTATAGTTTCCGAGATAAGGACTATCTATTATTTTTAACCTTAGGCTCTGCTTCTAACTTGGGCCCAAACTGTAAAATGGTCTTATCTATTGGCGATTTCGTTACAATTCACATTCCAAGTAGTATTCGGCATGCTAATTACATTGCCGGTTGCCAAATTGCATTATCTCTTATAGTTTCCGAGATATGGACTATCGATAATTTACACCTTAGGCTCTGCTTCTAACTTGGGCCCAAATTGTAAAATGGTCTTATCTATTGGCCATTTCGTTCCAATTCACATTCCAAGTAATATTCCGCATGCTAATTACATTGCCAGTTGCCAAATTGCATTATCTCTTATAGTTTCCGAGATATGGACTATGGATAATTTACACCTTAGGCTCTGCTTCTAACTTGGGCCCAAATTGTAAAATGGTCTTATCTATTGCCGATTTCGTTCCAATTCACATTCCAAGTAATATTCGGCATGCTAATTACATTGCCGGTTGCCAAATTGCATTATCTCTTATAGTTTCCGAGATATGGACTATCGATAATTTACACCTTAGGCTCTGCTTCTAACTTGGGCCCAAATTGTAAAATGGTCTTATCTATTGGCGATTTCATTCCAATTCACATTCCAAGTAATATTCGGCATGCTAATTACATTGCCGGTTGCCAAATTGCATTATCTCTTATAGTTTCCGAGATATGGACTATCGATAATTTACACCTTAGGCTCTGCTTCTAACTTGGGCCCAAATTGTAAAATGGTGTTATCTATTGGCGATTTCGTTCCAATTCACATTCCAAGTAATATTCGGCATGCTAATTACATTTCCGGTTGCCAAATTGCATTATCTCTTATAGTTTCCGAGATATGGACTATCGATAATTTACACTTTAGGCTCTGCTTCTAACTTGGGCCCAAATTGTAAAATGGTCTTATCTATTGGCGATTTCGTTCCAATTCACATTCCAAGTAATATTCGGCATGCTAATTACATTGCCGGTTGCCAAATTGCATTATCTCTTATAGTTTCCGAGATATGGACTATCGATAATTTACACCTTAGGCTCTGCTTCTAACTTGGGCCCAAATTGTAAAATCGTCTTATCTATTGGCGATTTCGTTCCAATTCACATTCCAAGTAATATTCGGCATGCTAATTACATTGCCGGTTGCCAAATTGCATTATCTCTTATAGTTTCCGAGATATGGACTATCGATAATTTACACCTTAGGCTCTGCTTCTAACTTGGGCCCAAATTGTAAAATGGTCTTATCTATTGGCGATTTCGTTCCAATTCACATTCCAAGTAATATTCGGCATGCTAATTACATTGCCGGTTGCCAAATTGAATTATCTCTTATAGTTTCCGAGATATGGACTATCGATAATTTACACCTTAGGCTCTGCTTCTAACTTGGGCCCAAATTGTAAAATGGCCTTATCTATTGGCGATTTCGTTCCAATTCACATTCCAAGTAGTATTCGGCATGCTAATTACATTGCCGGTTGCCAAATTGCATTATCTCTTATAGTTTCCGAGATATGGACTATCGATAATTTACACCTTAGGCTCTGCTTCTAACTTGGTCCCAAATTGTAAAATGGTCTTATCTATTGGCGATTTCGTTCCAATTCACATTCCAAGTAATATTCGGCATGCTAATTACATTGCCGGTTGCCAAATTGCATTATCTCTTATAGTTTCCGAGATATGGACTATCGATAATTTACACCTTAGGCTCTGCTTCTAACTTGGGCCCAAATTGTAAAATGGTCTTATCTATTGGCGATTTCGTCCCAATTCACATTCCAAGTAATATTCGGCATGCTAATTACATTGCCGGTTGCGAAATTGCATTATCTCTTATAGTTTCCGAGATATGGACTATCGATAATTTACACCTTAGGCTCTGCTTCTAACTTGGGCCCAAATTGTAAAATGGTCTTATCTATTGGCGATTTCGTTCCAATTCACATTCCAAGTAATATTCGGCATGCTAATTACATTGCCGGTTGCCAAATTGCATTATCTCTTTTAGTTTCCGAGATATGGACTATCGATAATTTACACCTTAGGCTCTGTTTCTAACTTGGGCCCAAATTGTAAAATGGTCTTATCTATTGGCGATTTCGTTCCAATTCACATTCCAAGTAATATTTGGCATGCTAATTACATTGCCGGTTGCCAAATTGCATTATCTCTTATAGTTTCCGAGATATGGACTATCGATAATTTACACCTTAGGCTCTGCTTCTAACTTGGGCCCAAATTGTAAAATGGCCTTATCTATTGGCGATTTCATTCCAATTCACATTCCAAGTAATATTCGGCATGCTAATTACATTGCCGGTTGCCAAATTGCATTATCTCTTATAGTTTCCGAGATATGGACTATCGATAATTTACACCTTAGGCTCTGCTTCTAACTTGGGCCCAAATTGTAAAATGGTCTTATCTATTGGCGATTTCGTTCCAATTCACATTCCAAGTAATATTCGGCATGCTAATTACATTGCCGGTGGCCAAATTGAATTATCTCTTATAGTTTCCGAGATATGGACTATGGATAATTTACACCTTAGGCTCTGCTTCTAACTTGGGCCCAAATTGTAAAATGGTCTTATCTATTGGCGATTTCGTTCCAATTCACATTCCAAGTAATATTCGGCATGCTAATTACATTGCCGGTTGCCAAATTGCATTATCTCTTATAGTTTCCGAGATATGGACTATCTATCGATAATTTACACCTTAGGCTCTGCTTTTAACTTGGGCCCAAATTGTAAAATGGTCTTATCTATTGGCGATTTCGTTCCAATTCACATTCCAAGTAATATTCGGCATGCTAATTACATTGCCGGTTGCCAAATTGCATTATCTCTTATAGTTTCCGAGATATGGACTATCGATAATTTACACCTTAGGCTCTGCTTCTAACTTGGGCCCAAATTGTAAAATGGTCTTCTCTATTGCGATTTCGTTCCAATTCACATTCCAAGTAATATTCGGCATGCTAATTACATTGCCGGTTGCCAAATTGAATTATCTCTTATACTTTCCGAGATATGGACTATCGATAATTTACACCTTAGGCTCTGCTTCTAACTTGGGCCCAAATTGTAAAATGGTCTTATCTATTGGCGATTTCGTTCCAATTCACATTCCAAGTAGTATTCGGCATGCTAATTACATTGCCGGTTGCCAAATTGCATTATCTCTTATAGTTTCCGAGATATGGACTATCGATAATTTACACCTTAGGCTCTGCTTCTAACTTGGGCCCAAATTGTAAAATGGTCTTATCTATTGGCGATTTCGTTCCAATTCACATTCCAAGTAATATTCGGCATGCTAATTACATTGCCGGTTGCCAAATTGCATTATCTCTTATAGTTTCCGAGATATGGACTATCGATAATTTACACCTTAGGCTCTGCTTCTAACTTGGGCCAAAATTGTAAAATGGTCTTATCTATTGGCGATTTCGTCCCAATTCACATTCCAAGTAATATTCGGCATGCTAATTACATTGCCGGTTGCGAAATTGCATTATCTCTTATAGTTTCCGAGATATGGACTATCGATAATTTACACCTTAGGCTCTGCTTCTAACTTGGGCCCAAATTGTAAAATGGTCTTATCTATTGGCGATTTCGTTCCAATTCACATTCCAAGTAATATTCGGCATGCTAATTACATTGCCGGTTGCCAAATTGCATTATCTCTTTTAGTTTCCGAGATATGGACTATCGATAATTTACACCTTAGGCTCTGTTTCTAACTTGGGCCCAAATTGTAAAATGGTCTTATCTATTGGCGATTTCGTTCCAATTCACATTCCAAGTAATATTTGGCATGCTAATTACATTGCCGGTTGCCAAATTGCATTATCTCTTATAGTTTCCGAGATATGGACTATCGATAATTTACACCTTAGGCTCTGCTTCTAACTTGGGCCCAAATTGTAAAATGGCCTTATCTATTGGCGATTTCATTCCAATTCACATTCCAAGTAATATTCGGCATGCTAATTACATTGCCGGTTGCCAAATTGCATTATCTCTTATAGTTTCCGAGATATGGACTATCGATAATTTACACCTTAGGCTCTGCTTCTAACTTGGGCCCAAATTGCAAAATGGTCTTATCTATTGGCGATTTCGTTCCAATTCACATTCCAAGTAATATTCGGCATGCTAATTACATTGCCGGTGGCCAAATTGAATTATCTCTTATAGTTTCCGAGATATGGACTATGGATAATTTACACCTTAGGCTCTGCTTCTAACTTGGGCCCAAATTGTAAAATGGTCTTATCTATTGGCGATTTCGTTCCAATTCACATTCCAAGTAATATTCGGCATGCTAATTACATTGCCGGTTGCCAAATTGCATTATCTCTTATAGTTTCCGAGATATGGACTATCTATCGATAATTTACACCTTAGGCTCTGCTTCTAACTTGGGCCCAAATTGTAAAATGGTCTTATCTATTGGCGATTTCGTTCCAATTCACATTCCAAGTAATATTCGGCATGCTAATTACATTGCCGGTTGCCAAATTGCATTATCTCTTATAGTTTCCGAGATATGGACTATCGATAATTTACACCTTAGGCTCTGCTTCTAACTTGGGCCCAAATTGTAAAATGGTCTTCTCTATTGGCGATTTCGTTCCAATTCACATTCCAAGTAATATTCGGCATGCTAATTACATTGCCGGTTGCCAAATTGCATTATCTCTTATACTTTCCGAGATATGGACTATCGATAATTTACACCTTAGGCTCTGCTTCTAACTTGGGCCCAAATTGTAAAATGGTCTTATCTATTGGCGATTTCGTTCCAATTCACATTCCAAGTAATATTCGGCATGCTAATTACATTGCCGGTTGCCAAATTGCATTATCTCTTATAGTTTCCGAGATATGGACTATGGATAATTTACACCTTAGGCTCTGCTTCTAACTTGGGCCAAAATTGTAAAATGGTCTTATCTATTGCCGATTTCGTTCCAATTCACATTCCAAGTAATATTCGGCATGCTAATTACATTGCCGGTTGCCAAATTGCATTATCTCTTATAGTTTCCGAGATATGGACTATCGATAATTTACACCTTAGGCTCTGCTTCTAACTTGGGCCCAAATTGTAAAATGGTCTTATCTATTGGCGATTTCGTTCCAATTCACATTCCAAGTAATATTCGGCATGCTAATTACATTGCCGGTTGCCAAATTGCATTATCTCTTATAGTTTCCGAGATATGGACTATCGATAATTTACACCTTAGGCTCTGCTTCTAACTTGGGCCCAAATTGTAAAATGGTCTTATCTATTGGCGATTTCGTTCCAATTCACATTCCAAGTAATATTCGGCATGCTAATTACATTGCCGGTTGCCAAATTGCATTATCTCTTATAGTTTCCGAGATATGGACTATCGATAATTTACACCTTAGGCTCTGCTTCTAACTTGGGCCCAAATTGTAAAATGGTCTTATCTATTGGCGATTTCGTTCCAATTCACATTCCAAGTAATATTCGGCATGCTAATTACATTGCCGGTTGCCAAATTGCATTATCTCTTATAGTTTCCGAGATATGGATTATCGATAATTTACACCTTAGGCTCTGCTTCTAACTTGGGCCCAAATTGTAAAATGGTCTTATCTATTGGCGATTTCGTTCCAATTCACATTCCAAGTAGTATTCGGCATGCTAATTACATTGCCGGTTGCCAAATTGCAGTATCTCTTATAGTTTCCGAGATATGGACTATCGATAATTTACACTTTAGGCTCTGCTTCTAACTTGGGCCCAAATTGTAAAATGGTCTTATCTATTGGCGATTTCGTTCCAATTCACATTCCAAGTAATATTCGGCATGCTAATTACATTGCCGGTTGCCAAATTGCATTATCTCATATAGTTTCCGAGATATGGACTATGGATAATTTACACCTTAGGCTCTGCTTCTAACTTGGGCCCAAATTGTAAAATGGTCTTATCTATTGGCGATTTCGTTCCAATTCACATTCCAAGTAATATTCGGCATGTTAATTAAATTGCCGGTTGCCAAATTGCATTATCTCTTATAGTTTCCGAGATATGGACTATCGATAATTTACACCTTAGGCTCTGCTTCTAACTTGGGCCCAAATTGTAAAATCGTCTTATCTATTGGCGATTTCGTTCCAATTCACATTCCAAGTAATATTCGGCATGCTAATTACATTGCCGGTTGCCAAATTGCATTATCTCTTATAGTTTCCGAGATATGGACTATCGATAATTTACACCTTAGGCTCTGCTTCTAACTTGGGCCCAAATTGTAAAATGGTCTTATCTATTGGCGATTTCGTTCCAATTCACATTCCAAGTAATATTCGGCATGCTAATTACATTGCCGGTTGCCAAATTGCATTATCTCTTATAGTTTCCGAGATATGGACTATCGATAATTTACACCTTAGGCTCTGCTTCTAACTTGGGCCCAAATTGTAAAATGGTCTTCTCTATTGGCGATTTCGTTCCAATTCACATTCCAAGTAATATTCGGCATGCTAATTACATTGCCGGTTGCCAAATTGAATTATCTCTTATACTTTCCGAGATATGGACTATCGATAATTTACACCTTAGGCTCTGCTTCTAACTTGGGCCCAAATTGTAAAATGGTCTTATCTATTGGCGATTTCGTTCCAATTCACATTCCAAGTAGTATTCGGCATGCTAATTACATTGCCGGTTGCCAAATTGCATTATCTCTTATAGTTTCCGAGATATGGACTATCGATAATTTACACCTTAGGCTCTGCTTCTAACTTGGGCCCAAATTGTAAAATGGTCTTATCTATTGGCGATTTCGTTCCAATTCACATTCCAAGTAATATTCGGCATGCTAATTACATTGCCGGTTGCCAAATTGCATTATCTCTTATAGTTTCCGAGATATGGACTATCGATAATTTACACCTTAGGCTCTGCTTCTAACTTGGGCCAAAATTGTAAAATGGTCTTATCTATTGGCGATTTCGTCCCAATTCACATTCCAAGTAATATTCGGCATGCTAATTACATTGCCGGTTGCGAAATTGCATTATCTCTTATAGTTTCCGAGATATGGACTATCGATAATTTACACCTTAGGCTCTGCTTCTAACTTGGGCCCAAATTGTAAAATGGTCTTATCTATTGGCGATTTCGTTCCAATTCACATTCCAAGTAATATTCGGCATGCTAATTACATTGCCGGTTGCCAAATTGCATTATCTCTTTTAGTTTCCGAGATATGGACTATCGATAATTTACACCTTAGGCTCTGTTTCTAACTTGGGCCCAAATTGTAAAATGGTCTTATCTATTGGCGATTTCGTTCCAATTCACATTCCAAGTAATATTTGGCATGCTAATTACATTGCCGGTTGCCAAATTGCATTATCTCTTATAGTTTCCGAGATATGGACTATCGATAATTTACACCTTAGGCTCTGCTTCTAACTTGGGCCCAAATTGTAAAATGGCCTTATCTATTGGCGATTTCATTCCAATTCACATTCCAAGTAATATTCGGCATGCTAATTACATTGCCGGTTGCCAAATTGCATTATCTCTTATAGTTTCCGAGATATGGACTATCGATAATTTACACCTTAGGCTCTGCTTCTAACTTGGGCCCAAATTGCAAAATGGTCTTATCTATTGGCGATTTCGTTCCAATTCACATTCCAAGTAATATTCGGCATGCTAATTACATTGCCGGTGGCCAAATTGAATTATCTCTTATAGTTTCCGAGATATGGACTATGGATAATTTACACCTTAGGCTCTGCTTCTAACTTGGGCCCAAATTGTAAAATGGTCTTATCTATTGGCGATTTCGTTCCAATTCACATTCCAAGTAATATTCGGCATGCTAATTACATTGCCGGTTGCCAAATTGCATTATCTCTTATAGTTTCCGAGATATGGACTATCTATCGATAATTTACACCTTAGGCTCTGCTTCTAACTTGGGCCCAAATTGTAAAATGGTCTTATCTATTGGCGATTTCGTTCCAATTCACATTCCAAGTAATATTCGGCATGCTAATTACATTGCCGGTTGCCAAATTGCATTATCTCTTATAGTTTCCGAGATATGGACTATCGATAATTTACACCTTAGGCTCTGCTTCTAACTTGGGCCCAAATTGTAAAATGGTCTTCTCTATTGGCGATTTCGTTCCAATTCACATTCCAAGTAATATTCGGCATGCTAATTACATTGCCGGTTGCCAAATTGCATTATCTCTTATACTTTCCGAGATATGGACTATCGATAATTTACACCTTAGGCTCTGCTTCTAACTTGGGCCCAAATTGTAAAATGGTCTTATCTATTGGCGATTTCGTTCCAATTCACATTCCAAGTAATATTCGGCATGCTAATTACATTGCCGGTTGCCAAATTGCATTATCTCTTATAGTTTCCGAGATATGGACTATGGATAATTTACACCTTAGGCTCTGCTTCTAACTTGGGCCAAAATTGTAAAATGGTCTTATCTATTGCCGATTTCGTTCCAATTCACATTCCAAGTAATATTCGGCATGCTAATTACATTGCCGGTTGCCAAATTGCATTATCTCTTATAGTTTCCGAGATATGGACTATCGATAATTTACACCTTAGGCTCTGCTTCTAACTTGGGCCCAAATTGTAAAATGGTCTTATCTATTGGCGATTTCGTTCCAATTCACATTCCAAGTAATATTCGGCATGCTAATTACATTGCCGGTTGCCAAATTGCATTATCTCTTATAGTTTCCGAGATATGGACTATCGATAATTTACACCTTAGGCTCTGCTTCTAACTTGGGCCCAAATTGTAAAATGGTCTTATCTATTGGCGATTTCGTTCCAATTCACATTCCAAGTAATATTCGGCATGCTAATTACATTGCCGGTTGCCAAATTGCATTATCTCTTATAGTTTCCGAGATATGGACTATCGATAATTTACACCTTAGGCTCTGCTTCTAACTTGGGCCCAAATTGTAAAATGGTCTTATCTATTGGCGATTTCGTTCCAATTCACATTCCTAGTAATATTCGGCATGCTAATTACATTGCCGGTTGCCAAATTGCATTATCTCTTATAGTTTCCGAGATATGGATTATCGATAATTTACACCTTAGGCTCTGCTTCTAACTTGGGCCCAAATTGTAAAATGGTCTTATCTATTGGCGATTTCGTTCCAATTCACATTCCAAGTAGTATTCGGCATGCTAATTACATTGCCGGTTGCCAAATTGCAGTATCTCTTATAGTTTCCGAGATATGGACTATCGATAATTTACACTTTAGGCTCTGCTTCTAACTTGGGCCCAAATTGTAAAATGGTCTTATCTATTGGCGATTTCGTTCCAATTCACATTCCAAGTAATATTCGGCATGCTAATTACATTGCCGGTTGCCAAATTGCATTATCTCATATAGTTTCCGAGATATGGACTATGGATAATTTACACCTTAGGCTCTGCTTCTAACTTGGGCCCAAATTGTAAAATGGTCTTATCTATTGGCGATTTCGTTCCAATTCACATTCCAAGTAATATTCGGCATGTTAATTAAATTGCCGGTTGCCAAATTGCATTATCTCTTATAGTTTCCGAGATATGGACTATCGATAATTTACACCTTAGGCTCTGCTTCTAACTTGGGCCCAAATTGTAAAATCGTCTTATCTATTGGCGATTTCGTTCCAATTCACATTCCAAGTAATATTCGGCATGCTAATTACATTGCCGGTTGCCAAATTGCATTATCTCTTATAGTTTCCGAGATATGGACTATCGATAATTTACACCTTAGGGCTCTGCTTCTAACTTGGGCCCAAATTGTAAAATGGTCTTATCTATTGGCGATTTCGTTCCAATTCACATTCCAAGTAATATTCGGCATGCTAATTACATTGCCGGTTGCCAAATTGAATTATCTCCTATAGTTTCCGAGATATGGACTATCGATAATTTACACCTTAGGCTCTGCTTCTAACTTGGGCCCAAATTGTAAAATGGTCTTATCTATTGGCGATTTCGTTCCAATTCACATTCCAAGTAATATTCGGCATGCTAATTACATTGCCGGTTGCCAAATTGCATTATCTCTTATAGTTTCCGAGATATGGACTATCGATAATTTACACCTTAGGCTCTGCTTCTAACTTGGGCCCAAATTGTAAAATGGTCTTCTCTATTGGCGATTTCGTTCCAATTCACATTCCAAGTAATATTCGGCATGCTAATTACATTGCCGGTTGCCAAATTGCATTATCTCTTATAGTTTCCGAGATATGGACTATCGATAATTTACACCTTAGGCTCTGCTTCTAACTTGGGCCCAAATTGTAAAATGGTCTTATCTATTGGCGATTTCGTTCCAATTCACATTCCAAGTAATATTCGGCATGCTAATTACATTGCCGGTTGCCAAATTGCATTATCTCTTATAGTTTCCGAGATATGGACTATCTATCGATAATTTACACCTTAGGCTCTGCTTCTAACTTGGGCCCAAATTGTAAAATGGTCTTATCTATTGGCGATTTCGTTCCAATTCACATTCCAAGTAATATTCGGCATGCTAATTACATTGCCCGTTGCCAAATTGCATTATCTCTTATAGTTTCCGAGATATGGACTATCGATAATTTACACCTTAGGCTCTGCTTCTAACTTGGGCCCAAATTGTAAAATGGTCTTATCTATTGGCGATTTCGTTCCAATTCACATTCCAAGTAATATTCGGCATGCTAATTACATTGCCGGTTGCCAAATTGCATTATCTCTTATAGTTTCCGAGATATGGACTATCGATAATTTACACCTTAGGCTCTGCTTCTAACTTGGGCCCAAATTGTAAAATGGTCTTCTCTATTGGCGATTTCGTTCCAATTCACATTCCAAGTAATATTCGGCATGCTAATTACATTGCCGGTTGCCAAATTGCATTATCTCTTATACTTTCCGAGATATGGACTATCGATAATTTACACCTTAGGCTCTGCTTCTAACTTGGGCCCAAATTGTAAAATGGTCTTATCTATTGGCGATTTCGTTCCAATTCACATTCCAAGTAATATTCGGCATGCTAATTACATTGCCGGTTGCCAAATTGCATTATCTCTTATAGTTTCCGAGATATGGACTATGGATAATTTACACCTTAGGCTCTGCTTCTAACTTGGGCCCAAATTGTAAAATGGTCTTATCTATTGGCGATTTCGTTCCAATTCACATTCCAAGTAGTATTCGGCATGCTAATTACATTGCCGGTTGCCAAATTGCATTATCTCTTATAGTTTCCGAGATATGGACTATCGATAATTTACACTTTAGGCTCTGCTTCTAACTTGGGCCCAAATTGTAAAATGGTCTTATCTATTGGCGATTTCGTTCCAATTCACATTCCAAGTAATATTCGGCATGCTAATTACATTGCCGGTTGCCAAATTGCATTATCTCTTATAGTTTCCGAGATATGGACTATCGATAATTTACACTTTAGGCTCTGCTTCTAACTTGGGCCCAAATTGTAAAATGGTCTTCTCTGTTGGCGATTTCGTTCCAATTCACATTCCAAGTAATATTCGGCATGCTAATTACATTGCCGGTTGCCAAATTGCATTATCTCTTATAGTTTCCGAGATATGGATTATCGATAATTTACACCTTAGGCTCTGCTTCTAACTTGGGCCCAAATTGTAAAATGGTCTTATCTATTGGCGATTTCGTTCCAATTCACATTCCAAGTAGTATTCGTCATGCTAATTACATTGCCGGTTGCCAAATTGCATTATCTCTTATAGTTTCCGAGATATGGACTATCGATAATTTACACTTTAGGCTCTGCTTCTAACTTGGGCCCAAATTGTAAAATGGTCTTATCTATTGGCGATTTCGTTCCAATTCACATTCCAAGTAATATTCGGCATGCTAATTACATTGCCGGTTGCCAAATTGCATTATCTCATATAGTTTCCGAGATATGGACTATGGATAATTTACACCTTAGGCTCTGCTTCTAACTTGGGCCCAAATTGTAAAATGGTTTTATCTATTGGCGATTTCGTTCCAATTCACATTCCAAGTAATATTCGGCATGTTAGTTAAATTGCCGGTTGCCAAATTGCATTATCTCTTATAGTTTCCGAGATATGGACTATCGATAATTTACACCTTAGGCTCTGCTTCTAACTTGGGCCCAAATTGTAAAATCGTCTTATCTATTGGCGATTTCGTTCCAATTCACATTCCAAGTAATATTCGGCATGCTAATTACATTGCCGGTTGCCAAATTGCATTATCTCTTATAGTTTCCGAGATATGGACTATCGATAATTTACACCTTAGGGCTCTGCTTCTAACTTGGGCCCAAATTGTAAAATGGTCTTATCTATTGGCGATTTCGTTCCAATTCACATTCCAAGTAATATTCGGCATGCTAATTACATTGCCGGTTGCCAAATTGAATTATCTCCTATAGTTTCCGAGATATGGACTATCGATAATTTACACCTTAGGCTCTGCTTCTAACTTGGGCCCAAATTGTAAAATGGTCTTACTTATTGGCGATTTCGTTCCAATTCACATTCCAAGTAATATTCGGCATGCTAATTACATTGCCGGTTGCCAAATTGCATTATCTCTTATAGTTTCCGAGATATGGACCATCTATCGATAATTTACACCTTAGGCTCTGCTTCTAACTTGGGCCCAAATTGTAAAATGGTCTTATCTATTGGCTATTTCGTTCCAATTCACATTCCAAGTAATATTCGGCGTGCTAATTACATTGCCTGTTGCCAAATTGCATTATCTCTTATAGTTTCCGAGATATGGACTATCGATAATTTACACCTTAGGCTCTGCTTCTAACTTGGGCCCAAATTGTAAAATGGTCTTCTCTATTGGCGATTTCCTTCCAATTCACATTCCAAGTAATATTCGGCATGCTAATTACATTGCCGGTTGCCAAATTGCATTATCTCTTATAGTTTCCGAGATATGGACTATCGATAATTTACACCTTAGGCTCTGCTTCTAACTTGGGCCCAAATTGTAAAATGGTCTTATCTATTGGCGATTTCGTTCCAATTCACATTCCAAGTAATATTCGGCATGCTAATTACATTGCCGGTTGCCAAATTGCATTATCTCTTATAGTTTCCGAGATATGGACTATGGATAATTTACACCTTAGGCTCTGCTTCTAACTTGGGCCAAAATTGTAAAATGGTCTTATCTATTGCCGATTTCGTTCCAATTCACATTCCAAGTAATATTCGGCATGCTAATTACATTGCCGGTTGCCAAATTGCATTATCTCTTATAGTTTCCGAGATATGGACTATCGATAATTTACACCTTAGGCTCTGCTTCTAACTTGGGCCCAAATTGTAAAATGGTCTTATCTATTGGCGATTTCGTTCCAATTCACATTCCAAGTAATATTCGGCATGCTAATTACATTGCCGGTTGCCAAATTGCATTATCTCTTATAGTTTCCGAGATATGGACTATCGATAATTTACACCTTAGGCTCTGCTTCTAACTTGGGCCCAAATTGTAAAATGGTCTTATCTATTGGCGATTTCGTTCCAATTCACATTCCAAGTAATATTCGGCATGCTAATTACATTGCCGGTTGCCAAAATGCATTATCTCTTATAGTTTCCGAGATATGGACTATCGATAATTTACACCTTAGGCTCTGCTTCTAACTTGGGCCCAAATTGTAAAATGGTCTTATCTATTGGCGATTTCGTTCCAATTCACATTCCAAGTAATATTCGGCATGCTAATTACATTGCCGGTTGCCAAATTGCATTATCTCTTATAGTTTCCGAGATATGGACTATCGATAATTTACACCTTAGGCTCTGCTTCTAACTTGGGCCCAAATTGTAAAATGGTCTTATCTATTGGCGATTTCGTTCCAATTCACATTCCAAGTAGTATTCGGCATGCTAATTACATTGCCGGTTGCCAAATTGCATTATCTCTTATAGTTTCCGAGATATGGACTATCGATAATTTACACCTTAGGCTCTGCTTCTAACTTGGGCCCAAATTGTAAAATGGTCTTATCTATTGGCGATTTCGTTCCAATTCATATTCCAAGTAATATTCGGCATGCTAATTACATTGCCAGTTGCCAAATTGCATTATCTCTTATAGTTTCCGAGATATGGACTATGGATAATTTACACCTTAGGCTTTGCTTCTAACTTGGGCCCAAATTGTAAAATGGTCTTATCTATTGGCGATTTCGTTCCAATTCACATTCCAAGTAATATTCGGCATGTTAATTAAATTGCCGGTTGCCAAATTGCATTATCTCTTATAGTTTCCGAGATATGGACTATCGATAATTTACACCTTAGGCTCTGCTTCTAACTTGGGCCCAAATTGTAAAATCGTCTTATCTATTGGCGATTTCGTTCCAATTCACATTCCAAGTAATATTCGACATGCTAATTACATTGCAGGTTGCCAAATTGCATTATCTCTTATAGTTTCCGAGATATGGACTATCGATAATTTACACCTTAGGCTCTGCTTCTAACTTGGGCCCAAATTGTAAAATGGTCTTATCTATTGGCGATTTCGTTCCAATTCACATTCCAAGTAATATTCGGAATGCTAATTACATTGCCGGTTGCCAAATTGAATTATCTCCTATAGTTTCCGAGATATGGACTATCGATAATTTACACCTTAGGCTCTGCTTCTAACTTGGGCCCAAATTGTAAAATGGTCTTATCTATTGGCGATTTCGTTCCAATTCACATTCCAAGTAATATTCGGCATGCTAATTACATTGCCGGTTCCCAAATTGCATTATCTTTTATAGTTTCCGAGATATGGACTATCGATTATTTTTAACCTTAGGCTATGCTTCTAACTTGGGCCCAAACTGTAAAATGGTCTTATCTATTGGCGATTTCGTTCCAATTCACATTCCTAGTAGTTTTCGGCATGCTAATTACATTGCCGGTTGCCAAATTGCATTATCTCTTATAGTTTCCGAGATATGGACTATCGATAATTTACACCTTAGGCTCTGCTTCTAACTTGGGCCCAAATTGTAAAATGGTCTTATCTATTGGCGATTTCGTTCCAATTCACATTCCAAGTAACATTCGGCATGCTAATTACATTGCCAGTTGCCAAATTGCATTATCTCTTATAGTTTCCGAGATATGGACTATCGATAATTTACACCTTAGGCTCTGCTTCTAACTTGGGCCCAAATTGTAAAATGGTCTTATCTATTGGCGATTTCGTCCCAATTCACATTCCAAGTAATATTCGGCATGCTAATTACATTGCCGGTTGCGAAATTGCATTATATCTTATAGTTTCCGAGATATGGACTATCGATAATTTACACCTTAGGCTCTGCTTCTAACTTGGGCCCAAATTGTAAAATGGTCTTATCTATTGGCGATTTCGTTCCAATTCACATTCCAAGTAATATTCGGCATGCTAATTACATTGCCGGTTGCCAAATTGCATTATCTCTTTTAGTTTCCGAGATATGGACTATCGATAATTTACACCTTAGGCTCTGCTTCTAACTTGGGCCCAAATTGTAAAATGGTCTTATCTATTGGCGATTTCGTTCCAATTCACATTCCAAGTAATATTCGGCATGCTAATTACATTGCCGGTTGCCAAATTGCATTATCTCCTATAGTTTCCGAGATATGGACTATCGATAATTTACACCTTAGGCTCTGCTTCTAACTTGGGCCCAAATTGTAAAATGGGTCTATCTATTGGCGATTTCGTTCCAATTCACATTCCAAGTAATATTCGGCATGCTAATTACATTGCCGGTGGCCAAATTGAATTATCTCTTATAGTTTCCGAGATATGGACTATCGATAATTTACACCTTAGGCTCTGCTTCTAACTTGGGCCCAAATTGTAAAATGGTCTTACCTATTGGCGATTTCGTTCCATTTCACATTCCAAGTAATATTCGGCATGCTAATTACATTGCCGGTTGCCAAATTGCATTATCTCTTATAGTTTCCGAGATATGGACTATCGATAATTTACACCTCAGGCTCTGCTTCTAACTTGGGCCCAAATTGTAAAATGGTCTTATCTATTGGCGATTTCGTTCCAATTCACATTCCAAGTAATATTCGGCATGCTAATTACATTGCCGGTTGCCAAATTGCATTATCTCTTATAGTTTCCGAGATATGGACTATCGATAATTTACACCTTAGGCTCTGCTTCTAACTTGGGCCCAAATTGAAAAATGGTCTTCTCTATTGGCGATTTCGTTCCATTTCACATTCCAAGTAATATTCGGCATGCTAATTACATTGCCGGTGGCCAAGTTGCATTATCTCTTATAGTTTCCGAGATATGGACTATCGATAATTTACACCTTAGGCTCTGCTTCTAACTTGGGCCCAAATTGTAAAATGGTCTTATCTATTGGCGATTTCGTTCCAATTCACATTCCAAGTAATATTCGGCATGCTAATTACATTGCCGGTTGCCAAATTGCATTATCTCTTATAGTTTCCGAGATATGGACTATCGATAATTTACACCTTAGGCTCTGCTTCTAACTTGGGCCCAAATTGTAAAATGGTCTTATCTATTGGCGATTTCGTTCCAATTCACATTCCAAGTAATATTCGGCATGCTAATTACATTGCCGGTTGCCAAATTGCATTATCTCTTATAGTTTCCGAGATATGGACTATTGATAATTTACACCTTAGGCTCTGCTTCTAACTTGGGCCCAAATTGTAAAATCGTCTTATCTATTGGCGATTTCGTTCCAATTCACATTCCAAGTAATATTCGGCATGCTAAATACATTGCCGGTTGCCAAATTGCATTATCTCTTATAGTTTCCGAGATATGGACTCTCAATAATTTACACCTTAGGCTCTGCTTCTAACTTGGGCCCAAATTGTAAAATCGTCTTATCTATTGGCGATTTCGTTCCAATTCACATTCCAAGTAATATTCGGCATGCTAAATACATTGCCGGTGGCCAAGTTGCATTATCTCTTATAGTTTCCGAGATATGGACCATCGATAATTTACACCTTAGGCTCTGCTTCTAACTTGGGCCCAAATTGTAAAATGGTCTTATCTATTGGCGATTTCGTTCCAATTCACATTCCAAGTAATATTCGGCATGCTAATTACATTGCCGGTGGCCAAGTTGCATTATCTCTTATAGTTTCCGAGATATGGACTATCGATAATTTACACCTTAGGCTCTGCTTCTAACTTGGGCCCAAATTGTAAAATGGTCTTATCTATTGGCGATTTCGTTCCAATTCACATTCCAAGTAATATTCGGCATGCTAATTATATTGCCGGTTGCCAAATTGCATTATCTCTTATAGTTTCCGAGATATGGACTATGGATAATTTACACCTTAGGCTCTGCTTCTAACTTGGGCCCAAATTGTAAAATGGTCTTATCTATTGCCGATTTCGTTCCAATTCACATTCCAAGTAATATTCGGCATGCTAATTACATTGCCGGTTGCCAAATTGCATTATCTCTTATAGTTTCCGAGATATGGACTATCGATAATTTACACCTTAGGCTCTGCTTCTAACTTGGGCCCAAATTGTAGAATGGTCTTATCTAATGGCGATTTCATTCCAATTCACATTCCAAGTAATATTCGGCATGCTAATTACATTGCCGGTTGCCAAATTGCATTATCTCTTATAGTTTCCGAGATATGGACTATCGATAATTTACACCTTAGGCTCTGCTTCTAACTTGGGCCCAAATTGTAAAATGGTCTTACCTATTGGCGATTTCGTTCCAATTCACATTCCAAGTAATATTCGGCATGCTAATTACATTGCCGGTTGCCAAATTGCATTATCTCTTATAGTTTCCGAGATATGGACTATCTATCGATAATTTACACCTTAGGCTCTGCTTCTAACTTGGGCCCAAATTGTAAAATGGTCTTATCTATTGGCGATTTCGTTCCAATTCACATTCCAAGTAATATTCGGCATGCTAATTACATTGCCGGTTGCCAAATTGCATTATCTCTTATAGTTTCCGAGATATGGACTATCGATAATTTACACCTTAGGCTCTGCTTCTAACTTGGGCCCAAATTGTAAAATCGTCTTATCTATTATCGATTTCGTTCCAATTCACATTCCAAGTAATATTCGGCATGCTAATTACATTGCCGGTTGCCAAATTGCATTATCTCTCATAGTTTCCGAGATATGGACTATCGATAATTTACACCTTAGGCTCTGCTTCTAACTTGGGCCCAAATTGTAAAATGGTCTTATCCATTGGCGATTTCGTTCCCATTCACATTCCAAGTAATATTCGGCATGCTAATTACATTGCCGGTTGCCAAATTGAATTATCTCTTATAGTTTCCGAGATATGGACTATCGATAATTTACACCTTAGGCTCTGCTTCTAACTTGGGCCCAAATTGTAAAATGGTCTTATCTATTGGCGATTTCGTTCCAATTCACATTCCAAGTAGTATTCGGCATGCTAATTACATTGCCGGTTGCCAAATTGCATTATCTCTTATAGTTTCCGAGATATGGACTATCGATAATTTACACCTTAGGCTCTGCTTCTAACTTGGGCCCAAATTGTAAAATGGTCTTATCCATTGGCGATTTCGTTCCAATTCACATTCCAAGTAATATTCGGCATGCTAATTACATTGCCGGTTGCCAAATTGAATTATCTCTTATAGTTTCCGAGATATGGACTATCGATAATTTACACCTTAGGCTCTGCTTCTAACTTGGGCCCAAATTGTAAAATGGTCTTATCTATTGGCGATTTCGTTCCAATTCACATTCCAAGTAATATTCGGCATGCTAATTACATTGCCGGTTGCCAAATTGCATTATCTCTTATAGTTTCCGAGATATGGACTATCGATAACTTACACCTTAGGCTCTGCTTCTAACTTGGGCCCAAATTGTAAAATGGTCTTCTCTATTGGCGATTTCGTTCCAATTCACATTCCAAGTAATATTCGGCATGCTAATTACATTGCCGGTGGCCAAGTTGCATTATCTCTTATAGTTTCCGAGATATGGACTATCGATAATTTACACCTTAGGCTCTGCTTCTAACTTGGGCCCAAATTGTAAAATGGTCTTATCTATTGGCGATTTCGTTCAAATTCACATTCCAAGTAATATTCGGCATGCTAATTACATTGCCGGTTGCCAAATTGCATTATCTCTTATAGTTTCCGAGATATGGACTATCGATAATTTACACCTTAGGCTCTGCTTCTAACTTGGGCCCAAATTGTAAAATGGTCTTATCTATTGGCGATTTCGTTCCAATTCACATTCCAAGTAATATTCGGCATGCTAATTACATTGCCGGTTGCCAAATTGCATTATCTCTTATAGTTTCCGAGATATGGACTATCGATAATTTACACCTTAGGCTCTGCTTCTAACTTGGGCCCAAATTGTAAAATGGTCTTATCTATTGGCGATTTCGTTCCAATTCACATTCCAAGTAATATTCGGCATGTTAATTAAATTGCCGGTTGCCAAATTGCATTATCTCTTATAGTTTCCGAGATATGGACTATCGATAATTTACACCTTAGGCTCTGCTTCTAACTTGGGCCCAAATTGTAAAATCGTCTTATCTATTGGCGATTTCGTTCCAATTCACATTCCAAGTAATATTCGGCATGCTAAATACATTGCCGGTTGCCAAATTGCATTATCTCTTATAGTTTCCGAGATATGGACTATCGATAATTTACACCTTAGGCTCTGCTTCTAACTTGGGCCCAAATTGTAAAATCGTCTTATCTATTGGCGATTTCGTTCCAATTCACATTCCAAGTAATATTCGGCATGCTAATTACATTGCCGGTTGCCAAATTGCATTATCTCTTATAGTTTCCGAGATATGGACTATCGATAATTTACACCTCAGGCTCTGCTTCTAACTTGGGCCCAAATTGTAAAATGGTCTTATCTATTGGCGATTTCGTTCCAATTCACATTCCAAGTAATATTCGGCATGCTAATTACATTGCCGGTTGCCAAATTGCATTATCTCTTATAGTTTCCGAGATATGGACTATCGATAATTTACACCTTAGGCTCTGCTTCTAACTTGGGCCCAAATTGAAAAATGGTCTTCTCTATTGGCGATTTCGTTCCATTTCACATTCCAAGTAATATTCGGCATGCTAATTACATTGCCGGTGGCCAAGTTGCATTATCTCTTATAGTTTCCGAGATATGGACTATCGATAATTTACACCTTAGGCTCTGCTTCTAACTTGGGCCCAAATTGTAAAATGGTCTTATCTATTGGCGATTTCGTTCCAATTCACATTCCAAGTAATATTCGGCATGCTAATTACATTGCCGGTTGCCAAATTGCATTATCTCTTATAGTTTCCGAGATATGGACTATCGATAATTTACACCTTAGGCTCTGCTTCTAACTTGGGCCCAAATTGTAAAATGGTCTTATCTATTGGCGATTTCGTTCCAATTCACATTCCAAGTAATATTCGGCATGCTAATTACATTGCCGGTTGCCAAATTGCATTATCTCTTATAGTTTCCGAGATATGGACTATCGATAATTTACACCTTAGGCTCTGCTTCTAACTTGGGCCCAAATTGTAAAATCGTCTTATCTATTGGCGATTTCGTTCCAATTCACATTCCAAGTAATATTCGGCATGCTAAATACATTGCCGGTTGCCAAATTGCATTATCTCTTATAGTTTCCGAGATATGGACTCTCGATAATTTACACCTTAGGCTCTGCTTCTAACTTGGGCCCAAATTGTAAAATCGTCTTATCTATTGGCGATTTCGTTCCAATTCACATTCCAAGTAATATTCGGCATGCTAATTACATTGCCGGTGGCCAAGTTGCATTATCTCTTATAGTTTCCGAGATATGGACCATCGATAATTTACACCTTAGGCTCTGCTTCTAACTTGGGCCCAAATTGTAAAATGGTCTTATCTATTGGCGATTTCGTTCCAATTCACATTCCAAGTAATATTCGGCATGCTAATTACATTGCCGGTGGCCAAGTTGCATTATCTCTTATAGTTTCCGAGATATGGACTATCGATAATTTACACCTTAGGCTCTGCTTCTAACTTGGGCCCAAATTGTAAAATGGTCTTATCTATTGGCGATTTCGTTCCAATTCACATTCCAAGTAATATTCGGCATGCTAATTACATTGCCGGTTGCCAAATTGCATTATCTCTTATAGTTTCCGAGATATGGACTATGGATAATTTACACCTTAGGCTCTGCTTCTAACTTGGGCCCAAATTGTAAAATGGTCTTATCTATTGCCGATTTCGTTCCAATTCACATTCCAAATAATATTCGGCATGCTAATTACATTGCCGGTTGCCAAATTGCATTATCTCTTATAGTTTCCGAGATATGGACTATCGATAATTTACACCTTAGGCTCTGCTTCTAACTTGGGCCCAAATTGTAGAATGGTCTTATCTAATGGCGATTTCATTCCAATTCACATTCCAAGTAATATTCGGCATGCTAATTACATTGCCGGTTGCCAAATTGCATTATCTCTTATAGTTTCCGAGATATGGACTATCGATAATTTACACCTTAGGCTCTGCTTCTAACTTGGGCCCAAATTGTAAAATGGTCTTACCTATTGGCGATTTCGTTCCAATTCACATTCCAAGTAATATTCGGCATGCTAATTACATTGCCGGTTGCCAAATTGCATTATCTCTTATAGTTTCCGAGATATGGACTATCTATCGATAATTTACACCTTAGGCTCTGCTTCTAACTTGGGCCCAAATTGTAAAATGGTCTTATCTATTGGCGATTTCGTTCCAATTCACATTCCAAGTAATATTCGGCATGCTAATTACATTGCCGGTTGCCAAATTGCATTATCTCTTATAGTTTCCGAGATATGGACTATCGATAATTTACACCTTAGGCTCTGCTTCTAACTTGGGCCCAAATTGTAAAATCGTCTTATCTATTATCGATTTCGTTCCAATTCACATTCCAAGTAATATTCGGCATGCTAATTACATTGCCGGTTGCCAAATTGCATTATCTCTTATAGTTTCCGAGATATGGACTATCGATAATTTACACCTTAGGCTCTGCTTCTAACTTGGGCCCAAATTGTAAAATGGTCTTATCCATTGGCGATTTCGTTCCAATTCACATTCCAAGTAATATTCGGCATGCTAATTACATTGCCGGTTGCCAAATTGAATTATCTCTTATAGTTTCCGAGATATGGACTATCGATAATTTACACCTTAGGCTCTGCTTCTAACTTGGGCCCAAATTGTAAAATGGTCTTATCTATTGGCGATTTCGTTCCAATTCACATTCCAAGTAGTATTCGGCATGCTAATTACATTGCCGGTTGCCAAATTGCATTATCTCTTATAGTTTCCGAGATATGGACTATCGATAATTTACACCTTAGGCTCTGCTTCTAACTTGGGCCCAAATTGTAAAATGGTCTTATCCATTGGCGATTTCGTTCCAATTCACATTCCAAGTAATATTCGGCATGCTAATTACATTGCCGGTTGCCAAATTGAATTATCTCTTATAGTTTCCGAGATATGGACTATCGATAATTTACACCTTAGGCTCTGCTTCTAACTTGGGCCCAAATTGTAAAATGGTCTTATCTATTGGCGATTTCGTTCCAATTCACATTCCAAGTAATATTCGGCATGCTAATTACATTGCCGGTTGCCAAATTGCATTATCTCTTATAGTTTCCGAGATATGGACTATCGATAACTTACACCTTAGGCTCTGCTTCTAACTTGGGCCCAAATTGTAAAATGGTCTTCTCTATTGGCGATTTCGTTCCAATTCACATTCCAAGTAATATTCGGCATGCTAATTACATTGCCGGTGGCCAAGTTGCATTATCTCTTATAGTTTCCGAGATATGGACTATCGATAATTTACACCTTAGGCTCTGCTTCTAATTTGGGCCCAAATTGTAAAATGGTCTTATCTATTGGCGATTTCGTTCAAATTCACATTCCAAGTAATATTCGGCATGCTAATTACATTGCCGGTTGCCAAATTGCATTATCTCTTATAGTTTCCGAGATATGGACTATCGATAATTTACACCTTAGGCTCTGCTTCTAACTTGGGCCCAAATTGTAAAATGGTCTTATCTATTGGCGATTTCGTTCCAATTCACATTCCAACTAATATTCGGCATGCTAATTACATTGCCGGTTGCCAAATTGCATTATCTCTTATAGTTTCCGAGATATGGACTATCGATAATTTACACCTTAGGCTCTGCTTCTAACTTGGGCCCAAATTGTAAAATGGTCTTATCTATTGGCGATTTCGTTCCAATTCACATTCCAAGTAATATTCGGCATGTTAATTAAATTGCCGGTTGCCAAATTGCATTATCTCTTATAGTTTCCGAGATATGGACTATCGATAATTTACACCTTAGGCTCTGCTTCTAACTTGGGCCCAAATTGTAAAATCGTCTTATTTATTGGCGATTTCGTTCCAATTCACATTCCAAGTAATATTCGGCATGCTAAATACATTGCCGGTTGCCAAATTGCATTATCTCTTATAGTTTCCGAGATATGGACTATCGATAATTTACACCTTAGGCTCTGCTTCTAACTTGGGCCCAAATTGTAAAATCGTCTTATCTATTGGCGATTTCGTTCCAATTCACATTCCAAGTAATATTCGCCATGCTAAATACATTGCCGGTGGCCAAGTTGCATTATCTCTTATAGTTTCCGAGATATGGACTATAGATAATTTACACCTTAGGCTCTGCTTCTAACTTGGGCCCAAATTGTAAAATGGTCTTATCTATTGGCGATTTCGTTCCAATTCACATTCCAAGTAATATTCGGCATGCTAATTACATTGCCGGTGGCCAAGTTGCATTATCTCTTATAGTTTTCGAGATATGGACTATGGATAATTTACACCTTAGGCTCTGCTTCTAACTTGGGCCCAAATTGTAAAATGGTCTTATCTAATGGCGATTTCATTCCAATTCACATTCCAAGTAATATTCGGCATGCTAATTACATTGCCGGTTGCCAAATTGCATTATCTCTTATAGTTTCCGAGATATGGACTATCGATAATTTACACCTTAGGCTCTGCTTCTAACTTGGGCCCAAATTGTAAAATGGTCTTATCCATTGGCGATTTCGTTCCAATTCACATTCCAAGTAATATTCGGCATGCTAATTACATTGCCGGTTGCCAAATTGAATTATCTCTTATAGTTTCCGAGATATGGACTATCGATAATTTACACCTTAGGCTCTGCTTCTAACTTGGGCCCAAATTGTAAAATGGTCTTATCTATTGGCGATTTCGTTCCAATTCACATTCCAAGTAGTATTCGGCATGCTAATTACATTGCCGGTTGCCAAATTGCATTATCTCTTATAGTTTCCGAGATATGGACTATCGATAATTTACACCTTAGGCTCTGCTTCTAACTTGGGCCCAAATTGTAAAATGGTCTTATCTATTGGCGATTTCGTTCCAATTCACATTCCAAGTAATATTCGGCATGCTAATTACATTGCCGGTTGCCAAATTGCATTATCTCTTATAGTTTCCGAGATATGGACTATCGATAATTTACACCTTAGGCTCTGCTTCTAACTTGGGCCCAAATTGTAAAATGGTCTTATCTATTGGCGATTTCGTTCCAATTCACATTCCAAGTAGTATTCGGCATGCTAATTACATTGCCGGTTGCCAAATTGCATTATCTCTTATAGTTTCCGAGATATGGACTATCGATAATTTACACCTTAGGCTCTGCTTCTAACTTGGGCCCAAATTGTAAAATGGTCTTCTCTATTGGCGATTTCGTTCCAATTCACATTCCAAGTAATATTCGGCATGCTAATTACATTGCCGGTGGCCAAGTTGCATTATCTCTTATAGTTTCCGAGATATGGACTATCGATAATTTACACCTTAGGCTCTGCTTCTAACTTGGGCCCAAATTGTAAAATCGTCTTATTTATTGGCGATTTCGTTCCAATTCACATTCCAAGTAATATTCGGCATGCTAAATACATTGCCGGTGGCCAAGTTGCATTATCTCTTATAGTTTCCGAGATATGGACCATCGATAATTTACACCTTAGGCTCTGCTTCTAACTTGGGCCCAAATTGTAAAATGGTCTTATCTATTGGCGATTTCGTTCCAATTCACATTCCAAGTAATATTCGGCATGCTAATTACATTGCCGGTGGCCAAGTTGCATTATCTCTTATAGTTTCCGAGATATGGACTATCGATAATTTACACCTTAGGCTCTGCTTCTAACTTGGGCCCAAATTGTAAAATGGTCTTATCTATTGGCGATTTCGTTCCAATTCACATTCCAAGTAATATTCGGCATGCTAATTACATTGCCAGTTGCCAAATTGCATTATCTCTTATAGTTTCCGAGATATGGACTATGGATAATTTACACCTTAGGCTCTGCTTCTAACTTGGGCCCAAATTGTAAAATGGTCTTATCTATTGCCGATTTCGTTCCAATTCACATTCCAAGTAATATTCGGCATGCTAATTACATTGCCGGTTGCCAAATTGCATTATCTCTTATAGTTTCCGAGATATGGACTATCTATCGATAATTTACACCTTAGGCTCTGCTTCTAACTTGGGCCCAAATTGTAAAATGGTCTTGTCTATTGGCGATTTCGTTCCAATTCACATTCCAAGTAATATTCGGCATGCTAATTACATTGCCGGTTGCCAAATTGCATTATCTCTTATAGTTTCCGAGATATGGACTATCGATAATTTACACCTTAGGCTCTGCTTCTAACTTGGGCCCAAATTGTAAAATCGTCTTATCTATTATCGATTTCGTTCCAATTCACATTCCAAGTAATATTCGGCATGCTAATTACATTGCCGGTTGCCAAATTGAATTATCTCTTATAGTTTCCGAGATATGGACTATCGATAATTTACACCTTAGGCTCTGCTTCTAACTTGGGCCCAAATTGTAAAATGGTCTTATCTATTGGCGATTTCGTTCCAATTCACATTCCAAGTAGTATTTGGCATGCTAATTACATTGCCGGTTGCCAAATTGCATTATCTCTTATAGTTTCCGAGATATGGACTATCGATAATTTACACCTTAGGCTCTGCTTCTAACTTGGGCCCAAATTGTAAAATGGTCTTATCCATTGGCGATTTCGTTCCAATTTACATTCCAAGTAATATTCGGCATGCTAATTACATTGCCGGTTGCCAAATTGAATTATCTCTTATATTTTCCGAGATATGGACTATCGATAATTTACACCTTAGGCTCTGCTTCTAACTTGGGCCCAAATTGTAAAATGGTCTTATCTATTGGCGATTTCGTTCCAATTCACATTCCAAGTAATATTCGGCATGCTAATTACATTGCCGGTTGCCAAATTGCATTATCTCTTATAGTTTCCGAGATATGGACTATCGATAACTTACACCTTAGGCTCTGCTTCTAACTTGGGCCCAAATTGTAAAATGGTCTTCTCTATTGGCGATTTCGTTCCAATTCACATTCCAAGTAATATTCGGCATGCTAATTACATTGCCGGTGGCCAAGTTGCATTATCTCTTATAGTTTCCGAGATATGGACTATCGATAATTTACACCTTAGGCTCTGCTTCTAACTTGGGCCCAAATTGTAAAATGGTCTTATCTATTGGCGATTTCGTTCCAATTCACATTCCAAGTAATATTCGGCATGCTAATTACATTGCCGGTTGCCAAATTGCATTATCTCTTATAGTTTCCGAGATATGGACTATCGATAATTTACACCTTAGGCTCTGCTTCTAACTTGGGCCCAAATTGTAAAATGGTCTTATCTATTGGCGATTTCGTTCCAATTCACATTCCAAGTAATATTCGGCATGCTAATTACATTGCCGGTTGCCAAATTGCATTATCTCTTATAGTTTCCGAGATATGGACTATCGATAATTTACACCTTAGGCTCTGCTTCTAACTTGGGCCCAAATTGTAAAATGGTCTTATCTATTGGCGATTTCGTTCCAATTCACATTCCAAGTAATATTCGGCATGTTAATTAAATTGCCGGTTGCCAAATTGCATTATCTCTTATAGTTTCCGAGATATGGACTATCGATAATTTACACCTTAGGCTCTGCTTCTAACTTGGGCCCAAATTGTAAAATCGTCTTATCTATTGGCGATTTCGTTCCAATTCACATTCCAAGTAATATTCGGCATGCTAAATACGTTGCCGGTTGCCAAATTGCATTATCTCTTATAGTTTCCGAGATATGGACTATCGATAATTTACACCTTAGGCTCTGCTTCTAACTTGGGCCCAAATTGTAAAATCGTCTTATCTATTGGCGATTTCGTTCCAATTCACATTCCAAGTAATATTCGGCATGCTAAATACATTGCCGGTGGCCAAGTTGCATTATCTCTTATAGTTTCCGAGATATGGATTATAGATAATTTACACCTTAGGCTCTGCTTCTAACTTGGGCCCAAATTGTAAAATGGTCTTATCTATTGGCGATTTCGTTCCAATTCACATTCCAAGTAATATTCGGCATGCTAATTACATTGCCGGTTACCAAGTTGCATTATCTCTTATAGTTTCCGAGATATGGACTATGGATAATTTACACCTTAGGCTCTGCTTCTAACTTGGGCCCAAATTGTAAAATGGTCTTATCTATTGCCGATTTCGTTCCACTTCACATTCCAAGTAATATTCGGCATGCTAATTACATTGCCGGTTGCCAAATTGCATTATCTCTTGTAGTTTCTGAGATTTTGACTATCGATAATTTACACCTTAGGCTCTGCTTCTAACTTGGGCCCAAATTGTAAAATGGTCTTATCTAATGGCGATTTCATTCCAATTCACATTCCAAGTAATATTCGGCATGCTAATTACATTGCCGGTTGCCAAATTGCATTATCTCTTATAGTTTCCGAGATATGGACTATCGATAATTTACACCTTAGGCTCTGCTTCTAACTTGGGCCCAAATTGTAAAATGGTCTTATCCATTGGCGATTTCGTTCCAATTCACATTCCAAGTAATATTCGGCATGCTAATTACATTGCCGGTTGCCAAGTTGAATTATCTCTTATAGTTTCCGAGATATGGACTATCGATAATTTACACCTTAGGCTCTGCTTCTAACTTGAGCCCAAATTGTAAAATGGTCTTATCTATTGGCGATTTCGTTCCAATTCACAATCCAAGTAGTATTCGGCATGCTAATTACATTGCCGGTTGCCAAATTGCATTATCTCTTATAGTTTCCGAGATATGGACTATCGATAATTTACACCTTAGGCTCTGCTTCTAACTTGGGCCCAAATTGTAAAATGGTCTTATCTATTGGCGATTTCGTTCCAATTCACATTCCAAGTAATATTCGGCATGCTAATTACATTGCCGGTTGCCAAATTGCATTATCTCTTATAGTTTCCGAGATATGGACTATCGATAATTTACACCTTAGGCTCTGCTTCTAACTTGGGCCCAAATTGTAAAATGGTCTTATCTATTGGCGATTTCGTCCCAATTCACATTCCAAGTAATATTCGGCATGCTAATTACATTGCCGGTTGCGAAATTGCATTATCTCTTATAGTTTCCGAGATATGGACTATCGATAATTTACACCTTAGGCTCTGCTTCTAACTTGGGCCCAAATTGTAAAATGGTCTTATCTATTGGCGATTTCGTTCCAATTCACATTCCAAGTAATATTCGGCATGCTAATTACATTGCCGGTTGCCAAATTGCATTATCTCTTATAGTTTCCGAGATATGGACTATCGATAATTTACACCTTAGGCTCTGCTTCTAACTTGGGCCCAAATTGTAAAATGGTCTTATCTATTGGCGATTTCGTTCCAATTCACATTCCAAGTAATATTCGGCATGCTAATTACATTGCCGGTTGCCAAATTGCATTATCTCTTATAGTTTCCGAGATATGGACTATCGATAACTTACACCTTAGGCTCTGCTTCTAACTTGGGCCCAAATTGTAAAATGGTCTTCTCTATTGGCGATTTCGTTCCAATTCACATTCCAAGTAATATTCGGCATGCTAATTACATTGCCGGTGGCCAAGTTGCATTATCTCTTATAGTTTCCGAGATATGGACTATCGATAATTTACACCTTAGGCTCTGCTTCTAACTTGGGCCCAAATTGTAAAATGGTCTTATCTATTGGCGATTTCGTTCCAATTCACATTCCAAGTAATATTCGGCATGGTAATTACATTTCCGGTTGCCAAATTGCATTATCTCTTATAGTTTCCGAGATATGGACTATCGATAATTTACACCTTAGGCTCTGCTTCTAACTTGGGCCCAAATTGTAAAATCGTCTTATCTATTGGCGATTTCGTTCCAATTCACATTCCAAGTAATATTCGGCATGCTAAATACATTGCCGGTGGCCAAGTTGCATTATCTCTTATAGTTTCCGAGATATGGATTATAGATAATTTACACCTTAGGCTCTGCTTCTAACTTGGGCCCAAATTGTAAAATGGTCTTATCTATTGGCGATTTCGTTCCAATTCACATTCCAAGTAATATTCGGCATGCTAATTACATTGCCGGTTACCAAGTTGCATTATCTCTTATAGTTTCCGAGATATGGACTATGGATAATTTACACCTTAGGCTCTGCTTCTAACTTGGGCCCAAATTGTAAAATGGTCTTATCTATTGCCGATTTCGTTCCACTTCACATTCCAAGTAATATTCGGCATGCTAATTACATTGCCGGTTGCCAAATTGCATTATCTCTTGTAGTTTCTGAGATTTTGACTATCGATAATTTACACCTTAGGCTCTGCTTCTAACTTGGGCCCAAATTGTAAAATGGTCTTATCTAATGGCGATTTCATTCCAATTCACATTCCAAGTAATATTCGGCATGCTAATTACATTGCCGGTTGCCAAATTGCATTATCTCTTATAGTTTCCGAGATATGGACTATCGATAATTTACACCTTAGGCTCTGCTTCTAACTTGGGCCCAAATTGTAAAATGGTCTTATCCATTGGCGATTTCGTTCCAATTCACATTCCAAGTAATATTCGGCATGCTAATTACATTGCCGGTTGCCAAGTTGAATTATCTCTTATAGTTTCCGAGATATGGACTATCGATAATTTACACCTTAGGCTCTGCTTCTAACTTGAGCCCAAATTGTAAAATGGTCTTATCTATTGGCGATTTCGTTCCAATTCACAATCCAAGTAGTATTCGGCATGCTAATTACATTGCCGGTTGCCAAATTGCATTATCTCTTATAGTTTCCGAGATATGGACTATCGATAATTTACACCTTAGGCTCTGCTTCTAACTTGGGCCCAAATTGTAAAATGGTCTTATCTATTGGCGATTTCGTTCCAATTCACATTCCAAGTAATATTCGGCATGCTAATTACATTGCCGGTTGCCAAATTGCATTATCTCTTATAGTTTCCGAGATATGGACTATCGATAATTTACACCTTAGGCTCTGCTTCTAACTTGGGCCCAAATTGTAAAATGGTCTTATCTATTGGCGATTTCGTCCCAATTCACATTCCAAGTAATATTCGGCATGCTAATTACATTGCCGGTTGCGAAATTGCATTATCTCTTATAGTTTCCGAGATATGGACTATCGATAATTTACACCTTAGGCTCTGCTTCTAACTTGGGCCCAAATTGTAAAATGGTCTTATCTATTGGCGATTTCGTTCCAATTCACATTCCAAGTAATATTCGGCATGCTAATTACATTGCCGGTTGCCAAATTGCATTATCTCTTATAGTTTCCGAGATATGGACTATCGATAATTTACACCTTAGGCTCTGCTTCTAACTTGGGCCCAAATTGTAAAATGGTCTTATCTATTGGCGATTTCGTTCCAATTCACATTCCAAGTAATATTCGGCATGCTAATTACATTGCCGGTTGCCAAATTGCATTATCTCTTATAGTTTCCGAGATATGGACTATCGATAACTTACACCTTAGGCTCTGCTTCTAACTTGGGCCCAAATTGTAAAATGGTCTTCTCTATTGGCGATTTCGTTCCAATTCACATTCCAAGTAATATTCGGCATGCTAATTACATTGCCGGTGGCCAAGTTGCATTATCTCTTATAGTTTCCGAGATATGGACTATCGATAATTTACACCTTAGGCTCTGCTTCTAACTTGGGCCCAAATTGTAAAATGGTCTTATCTATTGGCGATTTCGTTCCAATTCACATTCCAAGTAATATTCGGCATGGTAATTACATTGCCGGTTGCCAAATTGCATTATCTCTTATAGTTTCCGAGATATGGACTATCGATAATTTACACCTTAGGCTCTGCTTCTAACTTGGGCCCAAATTGTAAAATGGTCTTATCTATTGGCGATTTCGTTCCAATTCACATTCCAAGTAATATTCGGCATGCTAATTACATTGCCGGTTGCCAAATTGCATTATCTCTTATAGTTTCCGAGATATGGACTATCGATAATTTACACCTTAGGCTCTGCTTCTTACTTGGGCCCAAATTGTAAAATGGTCTTATCTATTGGCGATTTCGTTCCAATTCACACTCCAAGTAATATTCGGCATGTTAATTAAATTGCCGGTTGCCAAATTGCATTATCTCTTATAGTTTCCGAGATATGGACTATCGATAATTTACACCTTAGGCTCTGCTTCTAACTTGGGCCCAAATTGTAAAATCGTCTTATCTATTGGCGATTTCGTTCCAATTCACATTCCAAGTAATATTCGGCATGCTAAATACATTGCCGGTTGCCAAATTGCATTATCTCTTATAGTTTCCGAGATATGGACTATCGATAATTTACACCTTAGGCTCTGCTTCTAACTTGGGCCCAAATTGTAAAATCGTCTTATCTATTGGCGATTTCGTTCCAATTCACATTCCAAGTAATATTCGGCATGCTAAATACATTGCCGGTGGCCAAGTTGCATTATCTCTTATAGTTTCCGAGATATGGACTATCGATAATTTACACCTTAGGCTCTGCTTCTAACTTGGGCCCAAATTGTAAAATGGTCTTATCTATTGGCGATTTCGTTCCAATTCACATTCCAAGTAATATTCGGCATGCTAATTACATTGCCGGTTGCCAAATTGCATTATCTCTTATAGTTTCCGAGATATGGACTATCGATAATTTACACCTTAGGCTCTGCTTCTAACTTGGGCCCAAATTGTAAAATGGTCTTATCTATTGGCGATTTCGTTCCAATTCACATTCCAAGTAATATTCGGCATGTTAATTAAATTGCCGGTTGCCAAATTGCATTATCTCTTATAGTTTCCGAGATATGGACTATCGATAATTTACACCTTAGGTTCTGCTTCTAACTTGGGCCCAAATTGTAAAATCGTCTTATCTATTGGCGATTTCGTTCCAATTCACATTCCAAGTAATATTCGGCATGCTAAATACATTGCCGGTTGCCAAATTGCATTATCTCTTATAGTTTCCGAGATATGGACTATCGATAATTTACACCTTAGGCTCTGCTTCTAACTTGGGCCCAAATTGTAAAATCGTCTTATCTATTGGCGATTTCGTTCCAATTCACATTCCAAGTAATATTCGGCATGCTAAATACATTGCCGGTGGCCAAGTTGCATTATCTCTTATAGTTTCCGAGATATGGATTATAGATAATTTACACCTTAGGCTCTGCTTCTAACTTGGGCCCAAATTGTAAAATGGTCTTATCTATTGGCGATTTCGTTCCAATTCACATTCCAAGTAATATTCGGCATGCTAATTACATTGCCGGTGGCCAAGTTGCATTATCTCTTATAGTTTCCGAGATATGGACTATGTATAATTTACACCTTAGGCTCTGCTTCTAACTTGGGCCCAAATTGTAAAATGGTCTTATCTATTGCCGATTTCGTTCCACTTCACATTCCAAGTAATATTCGGCATGCTAATTACATTGCCGGTTGCCAAATTGCATTATCTCTTATAGTTTCTGAGATATGGACTATCGATAATTTACACCTTAGGCTCTGCTTCTAACTTGGGCCCAAATTGTAAAATGGTCTTATCTAATGGCGATTTCATTCCAATTCACATTCCAAGTAATATTCGGCATGCTAATTACATTGCCGGTTGCCAAATTGCATTATCTCTTATAGTTTCCGAGATATGGACTATCGATAATTTACACCTTAGGCTCTGCTTCTAACTTGGGCCCAAATTGTAAAATGGTCTTATCCATTGGCGATTTCGTTCCAATTCACATTCCAAGTAATATTCGGCATGCTAATTACATTGCCGGTTGCCAAATTGAATTATCTCTTATAGTTTCCGAGATATGGACTATCGATAATTTACACCTTAGGCTCTGCTTCTAACTTGGGCCCAAATTGTAAAATGGTCTTATCTATTGGCGATTTCGTTCCAATTCACATTCCAAGTAGTATTCGGCATGCTAATTACATTGCCGGTTGCCAAATTGCATTATCTCTTATAGTTTCCGAGATATGGACTATCGATAATTTACACCTTAGGCTCTGCTTCTAACTTGGGCCCAAATTGTAAAATGGTCTTATCTATTGGCGATTTCGTTCCAATTCACATTCCAAGTAATATTCGGCATGCTAATTACATTGCCGGTTGCCAAATTGCATTATCTCTTATAGTTTCCGAGATATGGACTATCGATAATTTACACCTTAGGCTCTGCTTCTAACTTGGGCCCAAATTGTAAAATGGTCTTATCTATTGGCGATTTCGTCCCAATTCACATTCCAAGTAATATTCGGCATGCTAATTACATTGCCGGTTGCGAAATTGCATTATCTCTTATAGTTTCCGAGATATGGACTATCGATAATTTACACCTTAGGCTCTGCTTCTAACTTGGGCCCAAATTGTAAAATGGTCTTATCTATTGGCGATTTCGTTCCAATTCACATTCCAAGTAATATTCGGCATGCTAATTACATTGCCGGTTGCCAAATTGCATTATCTCTTATAGTTTCCGAGATATGGACTATCGATAATTTACACCTTAGGCTCTGCTTCTAACTTGGGCCCAAATTGTAAAATGGTCTTATCTATTGGCGATTTCGTTCCAATTCACATTCCAAGTAATATTCGGCATGCTAATTACATTGCCGGTTGCCAAATTGCATTATCTCTTATAGTTTCCGAGATATGGACTATCGATAACTTACACCTTAGGCTCTGCTTCTAACTTGGGCCCAAATTGTAAAATGGTCTTCTCTATTGGCGATTTCGTTCCAATTCACATTCCAAGTAATATTCGGCATGCTAATTACATTGCCGGTGGCCAAGTTGCATTATCTCTTATAGTTTCCGAGATATGGACTATCGATAATTTACACCTTAGGCTCTGCTTCTAACTTGGGCCCAAATTATAAAATGGTCTTATCTATTGGCGATTTCGTTCCAATTCACATTCCAAGTAATATTCGGCATGGTAATTACATTGCCGGTTGCCAAATTGCATTATCTCTTATAGTTTCCGAGATATGGACTATCGATAATTTACACCTTAGGCTCTGCTTCTAACTTGGGCCCAAATTGTAAAATGTTCTTATCTATTGGCGATTTCGTTCCAATTCACATTCCAAGTAATATTCGGCATGCTAATTACATTGCCGGTTGCCAAATTGCATTATCTCTTATAGTTTCCGAGATATGGACTATCGATAATTTACACCTTAGGCTCTGCTTCTTACTTGGGCCCAAATTGTAAAATGGTCTTATCTATTGGCGATTTCGTTCCAATTCACATTCCAAGTAATATTCGGCATGTTAATTAAATTGCCGGTTGCCAAATTGCATTATCTCTTATAGTTTCCGAGATATGGACTATCGATAATTTACACCTTAGGCTCTGCTTCTAACTTGGGCCCAAATTGTAAAATCGTCTTATCTATTGGCGATTTCGTTCCAATTCACATTCCAAGTAATATTCGGCATGCTAAATACATTGCCGGTTGCCAAATTGCATTATCTCTTATAGTTTCCGAGATATGGACTATCGATAATTTACACCTTAGGCTCTGCTTCTAACTTGGGCCCAAATTGTAAAATCGTCTTATCTATTGGCGATTTCGTTCCAATTCACATTCCAAGTAATATTCGGCATGCTAAATACATTGCCGGTGGCCAAGTTGCATTATCTCTTATAGTTTCCGAGATATGGACTATCGATAATTTACACCTTAGGCTCTGCTTCTAACTTGGGCCCAAATTGTAAAATGGTCTTATCTATTGGCGATTTCGTTCCAATTCACATTCCAAGTAATATTCGGCATGCTAATTACATTGCCGGTGGCCAAGTTGCATTATCTCTTATAGTTTCCGAGATATGGACTATCGATAATTTACACCTTAGGCTCTGCTTCTAACTTGGGCCCAAATTGTAAAATGGTCTTATCTATTGGCGATTTCGTTCCAATTCACATTCCAAGTAATATTCGGTATGCTAATTACATTGCCAGTTGCCAAATTGCATTATCTCTTATAGTTTCCGAGATATGGACTATGGATAATTTACACCTTAGGCTCTGCTTCTAACTTGGGCCCAAATTGTAAAATGGTCTTATCTATTGCCGATTTCGTTCCACTTCACATTCCAAGTAATATTCGGCATGCTAATTACATTGCCGGTTGCCAAATTGCATTATCTCTTATAGTTTCCGAGATATGGACTATCGATAATTTACACCTTAGGCTCTGCTTCTAACTTGGGCCCAAATTGTAAAATGGTCTTATCTAATGGCGATTTCATTCCAATTCACATTCCAAGTAATATTCGGCATGCTAATTACATTGCCGGTTGCCAAATTGCATTATCTCTTATAGTTTCCGGGATATGGACTATCGATTATTTACACCTTAGGCTCTGCTTCTAACTTGGGCCCAAATTGTAAAATGGTCTTATCTATTGGCGATTTCGTTCCAATTCACATTCCAAGTAATATTCGGCATGCTAATTACATTGCCGGTTGCCAAATTGCATTATCTCTTATAGTTTCCGAGATATGGACTATCGATAATTTACACCTTAGGCTCTGCTTCTAACTTGGGCCCAAATTGTAAAATGGTCTTATCTATTGGCGATTTCGTTCCAATTCACATTCCAAGTAATATTCGGCATGCTAATTACATTGCCGGTTGCCAAATTGCATTATCTCTTATAGTTTCCGAGATATGGACTATCGATAATTTACACCTTAGGCTCTGCTTCTAACTTGGGCCGAAATTGTAAAATCGTCTTATCTATTATCGATTTCGTTCCAATTCACATTCCAAGTAATATTCGGCATGCTAATTACATTGCCGGTTGCCAAATTGCATTATCTCTTATAGTTTCCGAGATATGGACTATCGATAATTTACACCTTAGGCTCTGCTTCTAACTTGGGCCCAAATTGTAAAATGGTCTTATCTATTGGCGATTTCGTTCCAATTCACATTCCAAGTAATATTCGGCATGCTAAATACATTGCCGGTGGCCAAGTTGCATTATCTCTTATAGTTTCCGAGATATGGACTATCGATAATTTACACCTTAGGCTATGCTTCTAACTTGGGCCCAAATTGTAAAATGGTCTTATCTATTGGCGATTTCGTTCCAATTCACATTCCAAGTAATATTCGGCATGCTAATTACATTGCCAGTTGCCAAATTGCATTATCTCTTATAGTTTCCGAGATATGGACTATGGATAATTTACACCTTAGGCTCTGCTTCTAACTTGGGCCCAAATTGTAAAATGGTCTTATCTATTGCCGATTTCGTTCCAATTCACATTCCAAGTAATATTCGGCATGCTAATTACATTGCCGGTTGCCAAATTGCATTATCTCTCATAGTTTCCGAGATATGGACTATCGATAATTTACACCTTAGGCTCTGCTTCTAACTTGGGCCCAAATTGTAAAATGGTCTTATCTAATGGCGATTTCATTCCAATTCACATTCCAAGTAATATTCGGCATGCTAATTACATTGCCGGTTGCCAAATTGCATTATCTCTTATAGTTTCCGAGATATGGACTATCGATAATTTACACCTTAGGCTCTGCTTCTAACTTGGGCCCAAATTGTAAAATGGTCTTATCTATTGGCGATTTCGTTCCAATTCACATTCCAAGTAATATTCGGCATGCTAATTACATTGTCGGTTGCCAAATTGCATTATCTCTTATAGTTTCCGAGATATGGACTATCGATAATTTACACCTTAGGCTCTGCTTCTAACTTGGGCCCAAATTGTAAAATGGTCTTATCTATTGGCGATTTCGTTCCAATTCACATTCCAAGTAATATTCGGCATGCTAATTACATTGCCAGTTGCCAAATTGCATTATCTCTTATAGTTTCCGAGATATGGACTATGGATAATTTACACCTTAGGCTCTGCTTCTAACTTGGGCCCAAATTGTAAAATCGTCTTATCTATTGGCGATTTCGTTCCAATTCACATTCCAAGTAATATTCGGCATGCTAAATACATTGCCGGTGGCCAAGTTGCATTATCTCTTATAGTTTCCGAGATATGGACTATCGATAATTTACACCTTAGGCTCTGCTTCTAACTTGGGCCCAAATTGTAAAATGGTCTTATCTATTGGCGATTTCGTTCCAATTCACATTCCAAGTAATATTCGGCATGCTAATTACATTGCCGGTGGCCAAGTTGCATTATCTCTTATAGTTTCCGAGATATGGACTATCGATAATTTACACCTTAGGCTCTGCTTCTAACTTGGGCCCAAATTGTAAAATGGTCTTATCTATTGGCGATTTCGTTCCAATTCACATTCCAAGTAATATTCGGCATGCTAATTACATTGCCGGTTGCCAAATTGCATTATCTCTTATAGTTTCCGATATATGGACTATCGATAATTTACACCTTAGGCTCTGCTTCTAACTTGGGCCCAAATTGTAAAATCGTCTTATCTATTATCGATTTCGTTCCAATTCACATTCCATGTAATATTCGGCATGCTAATTACATTGCCGGTTGCCAAATTGCATTATCTCTTATAGTTTCCGAGATATGGACTATCGATAATATACACCTTAGGCTCTGCTTCTAACTTGGGCCCAAATTGTAAAATGGTCTTATCTATTGGCGATTTCGTTCCAATTCACATTCCAAGTAATATTCGGCATGCTAATTACATTGCCGGTTGCCAAATTGAATTATCTCTTATAGTTTCCGAGATATGGACTATCGATAATTTACACCTTAGGCTCTGCTTCTAACTTGGGCCCAAATTGTAAAATGGTCTTATCTATTGGCGATTTCGTTCCAATTCACATTCCAAGTAGTATTCGGCATGCTAATTACATTGCCGGTTGCCAAATTGCATTATCTCTTATAGTTTCCGAGATATGGACTATCGATAATTTACACCTTAGGCTCTGCTTCTAACTTGGGCCCAAATTGTAAAATGGTCTTATCTCTTGGCGATTTCGTTCCAATTCACATTCCAAGTAATATTCGGCATGCTAATTACATCGCCGGTTGCCAAATTGCATTATCTCTTATAGTTTCCGAGATATGGACTATCGATAACTTACACCTTAGGCTCTGCTTCTAACTTGGGCCCAAATTGTAAAATGGTCTTCTCTATTGGCGATTTCGTTCCAATTCACATTCCAAGTAATATTCGGCATGCTAATTACATTGCCGGTGGCCAAGTTGCATTATCTCTTATAGTTTCCGAGATATGGACTATCGATAATTTACACCTTAGGCTCTGCTTCTAACTTGGGCCCAAATTGTAAAATGGTCTTATCTATTGGCGATTTCGTTCCAATTCACATTCCAAGTAATATTCGGCATGGTAATTACATTGCCGGTTGCCAAATTGCATTATCTCTTATAGTTTCCGAGATATGGACTATCGATAATTTACACCTTAGGCTCTGCTTCTAACTTGGGCCCAAATTGTAAAATGGTCTTATCTATTGGCGATTTCGTTCCAATTCACATTCCAAGTAATATTCGGCATGCTAATTACATTGCCGGTTGCCAAATTGCATTATCTCTTATAGTTTCCGAGATATGGACTATCGATAATTTACACCTTAGGCTCTGCTTCTTACTTGGGCCCAAATTGTAAAATGGTCTTATCTATTGGCGATTTCGTTCCAATTCACATTCCAAGTAATATTCGGCATGTTAATTAAATTGCCGGTTGCCAAATTGCATTATCTCTTATAGTTTCCGAGATATGGACTATCGATAATTTACACCTTAGGCTCTGCTTCTAACTTGGGCCCAAATTGTAAAATCGTCTTATCTATTGGCGATTTCGTTCCAATTCACATTCCAAGTAATATTCGGCATACTAAATACATTGCCGGTTGCCAAATTGCATTATCTCTTATAGTTTCCGAGATATGGACTATCGATAATTTACACCTTAGGCTCTGCTTCTAACTTGGGCCCAAATTGTATAATCGTCTTATCTATTGGCGATTTCGTTCCAATTCACATTCCAAGTAATATTCGGCATGCTAAATACATTGCCGGTGGCCAAGTTGCATTATCTCTTATAGTTTCCGAGATATGGACTATCGATAATTTACACCTTAGGCTCTGCTTCTAACTTGGGCCCAAATTGTAAAATGGTCTTATCTATTGGCGATTTCGTTCCAATTCACATTCCAAGTAATATTCGGCATGCTAATTACATTGCCGGTGGCCAAGTTGCATTATCTCTTATAGTTTCCGAGATATGGACTATCGATAATTTACACCTTAGGCTCTGCTTCTAACTTGGGCCCAAATTGTAAAATGGTCTTATCTATTGGCGATTTCGTTCCAATTCACATTCCAAGTAATATTCGGTATGCTAATTACATTGCCAGTTGCCAAATTGCATTATCTCTTATAGTTTCCGAGATATGGACTATGGATAATTTACACCTTAGGCTCTGCTTCTAACTTGGGCCCAAATTGTAAAATGGTCTTATCTATTGCCGATTTCGTTCCACTTCACATTCCAAGTAATATTCGGCATGCTAATTACATTGCCTGTTGCCAAATTGCATTATCTCTTATAGTTTCCGAGATATGGACTATCGATAATTTACACCTTAGGCTCTGCTTCTAACTTGGGCCCAAATTGTAAAATGGTCTTATCTAATGGCGATTTCATTCCAATTCACATTCCAAGTAATATTCGGCATGCTAATTACATTGCCGGTTGCCAAATTGCATTATCTCTTATAGTTTCCGAGATATGGATTATCGATTATTTACACCTTAGGCTCTGCTTCTAACTTGGGCCCAAATTGTAAAATGGTCTTATCTATTGGCGATTTCGTTCCAATTCACATTCCAAGTAATATTCGGCATGCTAATTACATTGCCGGTTGCCAAATTGCATTATCTCTTATAGTTTCCGAGATATGGACTATCGATAATTTACACCTTAGGCTCTGCTTCTAACTTGGGCCCAAATTGTAAAATGGTCTTATCTATTGGCGATTTCGTTCCAATTCACATTCCAAGTAATATTCGGCATGCTAATTACATTGCCGGTTGCCAAATTGCATTATCTCTTATAGTTTCCGAGATATGGACTATCGATAATTTACACCTTAGGCTCTGCTTCTAACTTGGGCCCAAATTGTAAAATCGTCTTATCTATTATCGATTTCGTTCCAATTCACATTCCAAGTAATATTCGGCATGCTAATTACATTGCCGGTTGCCAAATTGCATTATCTCTTATAGTTTCCGAGATATGGACTATCGATAATTTACACCTTAGGCTCTGCTTCTAACTTGGGCCCAAATTGTAAAATGGTCTTATCTATTGGCGATTTCGTTCCAATTCACATTCCAAGTAATATTCGGCATGCTAAATACATTGCCGGTGGCCAAGTTGCATTATCTCTTATAGTTTCCGAGATATGGACTATCGATAATTTACACCTTAGGTTCTGCTTCTAACTTGGGCCCAAATTGTAAAATGGTCTTATCTATTGGCGATTTCGTTCCAATTCACATTCCAAGTAATATTCGGCATGCTAATTACATTGCCGGTTGCCAAATTGCATTATCTCTTATAGTTTCCGAGATATGGACTATCGATAATTTACACCTTAGGCTCTGCTTCTAACTTGGGCCCAAATTGTAAAATGGTCTTATCTATTGGCGATTTCGTTCCAATTCACATTCCAAGTAATATTCGGCATGCTGATTACATTGCCGGTGGCCAAGTTGCATTATCTCTTATAGTTTCCGAGATATGGACTATCGATAATTTACACCTTAGGCTATGCTTCTAACTTGGGCCCAAATTGTAAAATGGTCTTATCTATTGGCGATTTCGTTCCAATTCACATTCCAAGTAATATTCGGCATGCTAATTACATTGCCAGTTGCCAAATTGCATTATCTCTTATAGTTTCCGAGATATGGACTATGGATAATTTACACCTTAGGCTCTGCTTCTAACTTGGGCCCAAATTGTAAAATGGTCTTATCTATTGCCGATTTCGTTCCAATTCACATTCCAAGTAATATTCGGCATGCTAATTACATTGCCGGTTGCCAAATTGCATTATCTCTTATAGTTTCCGAGATATGGACTATCGATAATTTACACCTTAGGCTCTGCTTCTAACTTGGGCCCAAATTGTAAAATGGTCTTATCTAATGGCGATTTCATTCCAATTCACATTCCAAGTAATATTCGGCATGCTAATTACATTGCCGGTTGCCAAATTGCATTATCTCTTATAGTTTCCGAGATATGGACTAACGATAATTTACACCTTAGGCTCTGCTTCTAACTTGGGCCCAAATTGTAAAATGGTCTTATCTATTGGCGATTTCGTTCCAATTCACATTCCAAATAATATTCGGCATGCTAATTACATTGTCGGTTGCCAAATTGCATTATCTCTTATAGTTTCCGAGATATGGACTATCGATAATTTACACCTTAGGCTCTGCTTCTAACTTGGGCCCAAATTGTAAAATGGTCTTATCTATTGGCGATTTCGTTCCAATTCACATTCCAAGTAATATTCGGCATGCTAATTACATTGTCGGTTGCCAAATTGCATTATCTCTTATAGTTTCCGAGATATGGACTATCGATAATTTACACCATAGGCTCTGCTTCTAACTTGGGCCCAAATTGTAAAATGGTCTTATCTATTGGCGATTTCGTTCCAATTCACATTCCAAGTAATATTCGGCATGCTAATTACATTGCCGGTTGCCAAATTGCATTATCTCTTATAGTTTCCGATATATGGACTATCGATAATTTACACCTTAGGCTCTGCTTCTAACTTGGGCCCAAATTGTAAAATCGTCTTATCTATTATCGATTTCGTTCCAATTCACATTCCATGTAATATTCGGCATGCTAATTACATTGCCGGTTGCCAAATTGCATTATCTCTTATAGTTTCCGAGATATGGACTATCGATAATATACACCTTAGGCTCTGCTTCTAACTTGGGCCCAAATTGTAAAATGGTCTTATCTATTGGCGATTTCGTTCCAATTCACATTCCAAGTAATATTCGGCATGCTAATTACATTGCCGGTTGCCAAATTGAATTATCTCTTATAGTTTCCGAGATATGGACTATCGATAATTTACACCTTAGGCTCTGCTTCTAACTTGGGCCCAAATTGTAAAATGGTCTTATCTATTGGCGATTTCGTTCCAATTCACATTCCAAGTAGTATTCGGCATGCTAATTACATTGCCGGTTGCCAAATTGCATTATCTCTTATAGTTTCCGAGATATGGACTATCGATAATTTACACCTTAGGCTCTGCTTCTAACTTGGGCCCAAATTGTAAAATGGTCTTATCTCTTGGCGATTTCGTTCCAATTCACATTCCAAGTAATATTCGGCATGCTAATTACATCGCCGGTTGCCAAATTGCATTATCTCTTATAGTTTCCGAGATATGGACTATCGATAACTTACACCTTAGGCTCTGCTTCTAACTTGGGCCCAAATTGTAAAATGGTCTTATCTATTGGCGATTTCGTTCCAATTCACATTCCAAGTAATATTCGGCATGGTAATTACATTGCCGGTTGCCAAATTGCATTATCTCTTATAGTTTCCGAGATATGGACTATCGATAATTTACACCTTAGGCTCTGCTTCTAACTTGGGCCCAAATTGTAAAATGGTCTTATCTATTGGCGATTTCGTTCCAATTCACATTCCAAGTAATATTCGGCATGCTAATTACATTGCCGGTTGCCAAATTGCATTATCTCTTATAGTTTCCGAGATATGGACTATCGATAATTTACACCTTAGGCTCTGCTTCTTACTTGGGCCCAAATTGTAAAATGGTCTTATCTATTGGCGATTTCGTTCCAATTCACATTCCAAGTAATATTCGGCATGTTAATTAAATTGCCGGTTGCCAAATTGCATTATCTCTTATAGTTTCCGAGATATGGACTATCGATAATTTACACCTTAGGCTCTGCTTCTAACTTGGGCCCAAATTGTAAAATCGTCTTATCTATTGGCGATTTCGTTCCAATTCACATTCCAAGTAATATTCGGCATGCTAAATACATTGCCGGTTGCCAAATTGCATTATCTCTTATAGTTTCCGAGATATGGACTATCGATAATTTACACCTTAGGCTCTGCTTCTAACTTGGGCCCAAATTGTATAATCGTCTTATCTATTGGCGATTTCGTTCCAATTCACATTCCAAGTAATATTCGGCATGCTAAATACATTGCCGGTGGCCAAGTTGCATTATCTCTTATAGTTTCCGAGATATGGACTATCGATAATTTACACCTTAGGCTCTGCTTCTAACTTGGGCCCAAATTGTAAAATGGTCTTATCTATTGGCGATTTCGTTCCAATTCACATTCCAAGTAATATTCGGCATGCTAATTACATTGCCGGTGGCCAAGTTGCATTATCTCTTATAGTTTCCGAGATATGGACTATCGATAATTTACACCTTAGGCTCTGCTTCTAACTTGGGCCCAAATTGTAAAATGGTCTTATCTATTGGCGATTTCGTTCCAATTCACATTCCAAGTAATATTCGGTATGCTAATTACATTGCCAGTTGCCAAATTGCATTATCTCTTATAGTTTCCGAGATATGGACTATGGATAATTTACACCTTAGGCTCTGCTTCTAACTTGGGCCCAAATTGTAAAATGGTCTTATCTATTGCCGATTTCGTTCCACTTCACATTCCAAGTAATATTCGGCATGCTAATTACATTGCCTGTTGCCAAATTGCATTATCTCTTATAGTTTCCGAGATATGGACTATCGATAATTTACACCTTAGGCTCTGCTTCTAACTTGGGCCCAAATTGTAAAATGGTCTTATCTAATGGCGATTTCATTCCAATTCACATTCCAAGTAATATTCGGCATGCTAATTACATTGCCGGTTGCCAAATTGCATTATCTCTTATAGTTTCCGAGATATGGACTATCGATTATTTACACCTTAGGCTCTGCTTCTAACTTGGGCCCAAATTGTAAAATGGTCTTATCTATTGGCGATTTCGTTCCAATTCACATTCCAAGTAATATTCGGCATGCTAATTACATTGCCGGTTGCCAAATTGCATTATCTCTTATAGTTTCCGAGATATGGACTATCGATAATTTACACCTTAGGCTCTGCTTCTAACTTGGGCCCAAATTGTAAAATGGTCTTATCTATTGGCGATTTCGTTCCAATTCACATTCCAAGTAATATTCGGCATGCTAATTACATTGCCGGTTGCCAAATTGCATTATCTCTTATAGTTTCCGAGATATGGACTATCGATAATTTACACCTTAGGCTCTGCTTCTAACTTGGGCCCAAATTGTAAAATCGTCTTATCTATTATCGATTTCGTTCCAATTCACATTCCAAGTAATATTCGGCATGCTAATTACATTGCCGGTTGCCAAATTGCATTATCTCTTATAGTTTCCGAGATATGGACTATCGATAATTTACACCTTAGGCTCTGCTTCTAACTTGGGCCCAAATTGTAAAATGGTCTTATCTATTGGCGATTTCGTTCCAATTCACATTCCAAGTAATATTCGGCATGCTAAATACATTGCCGGTGGCCAAGTTGCATTATCTCTTATAGTTTCCGAGATATGGACTATCGATAATTTACACCTTAGGCTCTGCTTCTACTTGGGCCCAAATTGTAAAATCGTCTTATCTATTGGCGATTTCGTTCCAATTCACATTCCAAGTAATATTCGGCATGCTAATTACATTGCCGGTTGCCAAATTGCATTATCTCTTATAGTTTCCGAGATATGGACTATCGATAATTTACACCTTAGGCTCTGCTTCTAACTTGGGCCCAAATTGTAAAATGGTCTTATCTATTGGCGATTTCGTTCCAATTCACATTCCAAGTAATATTCGGCATGCTAATTACATTGCCGGTTGCCAAATTGAATTATCTCCTATAGTTTCCGAGATATGGACTATCGATAATTTACACCTTAGGCTCTGCTTCTAACTTGGGCCCAAATTGTAAAATGGTCTTACCTATTGGCGATTTCGTTCCAATTCACATTCCAAGTAATATTCGGCATGCTAATTACATTGCCGGTGGCCAAGTTGCATTATCTCTTATAGTTTCCGAGATATGGACTATCGATAATTTACACCTTAGGCTCTGCTTCTAACTTGGGCCCAAATTCTAAAATGGTCTTATCTATTGGCGATTTCGTTCTAATTCACATTCCAAGTAATATTCGGCATGCTAATTACATTGCCGGTTCCCAAATTGCATTATCTCTTATAGTTTCCGAGATATGGACTATCGATTATTTTTAACCTTATGCTATGATTCTAACTTGGGTCCAAACTATAAAATATTCTTATCTATTGTCGATTTCGTTCCAATTCACATTCCAAGTAGTTTTCGGCATGCTAATTACATTGCCGGTTGCCAAATTGCATTATCTCTTATAGTTTCCGAGATATGGACTATCGATAATTTACACCTTAGGCTCTGCTTCTAACTTGGGCCCAAATTGTAAAATGGTCTTATCTGTTGGCGATTTCGTTCCAATTCACATTCCAAGTAATATTCGGCATGCTAATTACATTGCCGGTTGCCAAATTGCATTATCTCTTATAGTTTCCGAGATATGGACTATCGATAATTTACACCTTAGGCTCTGCTTCTAACTTGGGCCCAAATTGTAAAATGGTCTTATCTATTGGCGATTTCGTTCCAATTCACATTCCAAGTAGTATTCGGCATGCTAATTACATTGCCGGTTGCCAAATTGCATTATCTCTTATAGTTTCCGAGATATGGACTATCGATAATTTACACCTTAGGCTCTGCTTCTAACTTGGGCCCAAATTGTAAAATGGTCTTATCTATTGGCGATTTCGTTCCAATTCACATTCCAAGTAATATTCGGCATGCTAATTACATTACCAGTTGCCAAATTGCATTATCTCTTATAGTTTCCGAGATATGGACTATGGATAATTTACACCTTAGGCTCTGCTTCTAACTTGGGCCCAAATTGTAAAATGGTCTTATCTATTGGCGATTTCGTTCCAATTCACATTCCAAGTAATATTCGGCATGTTAATTAAATTGCCGGTTGCCAAATTGCATTATCTCTTATTGTTTCCGAGATATGGACTATCGATAATTTACACCTTAGGCTCTGCTTCTAACTTGGGCCCAAATTGTAAAATGGTCTTATCTATTGGCGATTTCGTTCCAATTCACATTCCAAGTAATATTCGGCATGCTAATTACATTGCCGGTTGCCAAATTGAATTATCTCCTATAGTTTCCGAGATATGGACTATCGATAATTTACACCTTAGGCTCTGCTTCTAACTTGGGCCCAAATCGTAAAATGGTCTTACCTATTGGCGATTTCGTTCCAATTCACATTCCAAGTAATATTCGGCATGCTAATTACATTGCCGGTGGCCAAGTTGCATTATCTCTTATAGTTTCCGAGATATGGACTATCGATAATTTACACCTTAGGCTCTGCTTCTAACTTGGGCCCAAATTGTAAAATGGTCTTATCTATTGGCGATTTCGTTCCAATTCACATTCCAAGTAATATTCGGCATGCTAATTACATTGCCAGTTGCCAAATTGCATTATCTCTTATAGTTTCCGAGATATGGACTATGGATAATTTACACCTTAGGCTCTGCTTCTAACTTGGGCCCAAATTGTGAAATGGTCTTATCTATTGGCGATTTCGTTCCAATTCACATTCCAAGTAATATTCGGCATGTTAATTAAATTGCCGGTTGCCAAATTGCATTATCTCTTATAGTTTCCGAGATATGGACTATCGATAATTTACACCTTAGGCTCTGCTTCTACTTGGGCCCAAATTGTAAAATCGTCTTATCTATTGGCGATTTCGTTCCAATTCACATTCCAAGTAATATTCGGCATGCTAATTACATTGCCGGTTGCCAAATTGCATTATCTCTTATAGTTTCCGAGATATGGACTATCGATAATTTACACCTTAGGCTCTGCTTCTAACTTGGGCCCAAATTGTAAAATGGTCTTATCTATTGGCGATTTCGTTCCAATTCACATTCCAAGTAATATTCGGCATGCTAATTACATTGCCGGTTGCCAAATTGAATTATCTCCTATAGTTTCCGAGATATGGACTATCGATAATTTACACCTTAGGCTCTGCTTCTAACTTGGGCCCAAATTGTAAAATGGTCTTACCTATTGGCGATTTCGTTCCAATTCACATTCCAAGTAATATTCGGCATGCTAATTACATTGCCGGTGGCCAAGTTGCATTATCTCTTATAGTTTCCGAGATATGGACTATCGATAATTTACACCTTAGGCTCTGCTTCTAACTTGGGCCCAAATTCTAAAATGGTCTTATCTATTGGCGATTTCGTTCTAATTCACATTCCAAGTAATATTCGGCATGCTAATTACATTGCCGGTTCCCAAATTGCATTATCTCTTATAGTTTCCGAGATATGGACTATCGATTATTTTTAACCTTATGCTATGATTCTAACTTGGGTCCAAACTATAAAATATTCTTATCTATTGGCGATTTCGTTCCAATTCACATTCCAAGTAGTTTTCGGCATGCTAATTACATTGCCGGTTGCCAAATTGCATTATCTCTTATAGTTTCCGAGATATGGACTATCGATAATTTACACCTTAGGCTCTGCTTCTAACTTGGGCCCAAATTGTAAAATGGTCTTATCTGTTGGCGATTTCGTTCCAATTCACATTCCAAGTAATATTCGGCATGCTAATTACATTGCCGGTTGCCAAATTGCATTATCTCTTATAGTTTCCGAGATATGGACTATCGATAATTTACACCTTAGGCTCTGCTTCTAACTTGGGCCCAAATTGTAAAATGGTCTTATCTATTGGCGATTTCGTTCCAATTCACATTCCAAGTAGTATTCGGCATGCTAATTACATTGCCGGTTGCCAAATTGCATTATCTCTTATAGTTTCCGAGATATGGACTATCGATAATTTACACCTTAGGCTCTGCTTCTAACTTGGGCCCAAATTGTAAAATGGTCTTATCTATTGGCGATTTCGTTCCAATTCACATTCCAAGTAATATTCGGCATGCTAATTACATTACCAGTTGCCAAATTGCATTATCTCTTATAGTTTCCGAGATATGGACTATGGATAATTTACACCTTAGGCTCTGCTTCTAACTTGGGCCCAAATTGTAAAATGGTCTTATCTATTGGCGATTTCGTTCCAATTCACATTCCAAGTAATATTCGGCATGTTAATTAAATTGCCGGTTGCCAAATTGCATTATCTCTTATTGTTTCCGAGATATGGACTATCGATAATTTACACCTTAGGCTCTGCTTCTAACTTGGGCCCAAATTGTAAAATGGTCTTATCTATTGGCGATTTCGTTCCAATTCACATTCCAAGTAATATTCGGCATGCTAATTACATTGCCGGTTGCCAAATTGAATTATCTCCTATAGTTTCCGAGATATGGACTATCGATAATTTACACCTTAGGCTCTGCTTCTAACTTGGGCCCAAATCGTAAAATGGTCTTACCTATTGGCGATTTCGTTCCAATTCACATTCCAAGTAATATTCGGCATGCTAATTACATTGCCGGTGGCCAAGTTGCATTATCTCTTATAGTTTCCGAGATATGGACTATCGATTATTTTTAACCTTAGGCTATGCTTCTAACTTGGGCCCAAACTGTAAAATGGTCTTATCTATTGGCGATTTCGTTCCAATTCACATTCCAAGTAGTTTTCGGCATGCTAATTACATTGCCGGTTGCCAAATTGCATTATCTCTTATAGTTTCCGAGATATGGACTATCGATAATTTACACCTTAGGCTCTGCTTCTAACTTGGGCCCAAATTGTAAAATGGCCTTATCTGTTGGCGATTTCGTTCCAATTCACATTCCAAGTAATATTCGGCATGCTAATTACATTGCCGGTTGCCAAATTGCATTATCTCTTATAGTTTCCGAGATATGGACTATCGATAATTTACACCTTAGGCTCTGCTTCTAACTTGGGCCCAAATTGTAAAATGGTCTTATCTATTGGCGATTTCGTCCCAATTCACATTCCAAGTAATATTCGGCATGCTAATTACATTGCCGGTTGCGAAATTGCATTATCTCTTATAGTTTCCGAGATATGGACTATCGATAATTTACACCTTAGGCTCTGCTTCTAACTTGGGCCCAAATTGTAAAATGGTCTTATCTATTGGCGATTTCGTTCCAATTCACATTCCAAGTAATATTCGGCATGCTAATTACATTGCCGGTTGCCAAATTGCATTATCTCTTTTAGTTTCCGAGATATGGACTATCGATAATTTACACCTTAGGCTCTGCTTCTAACTTGGGCCCAAATTGTAAAATGGCCTTATCTATTGGCGATTTCGTTCCAATTCACATTCCAAGTAATATTCGGCATGCTAAATACATTGCCGGTGGCCAAATTGAATTATCTCTTATAGTTTCCGGGATATGGACTATCGATGATTTACACCTTAGGCTCTGCTTCTAACTTGGGCCCAAATTGTAAAATGGTCTTACCTATTGGCGATTTCGTTCCAATTCACATTCCAAGTAATATTCGGCATGCTAATTACATTGCCGGTTGCCAAATTGCATTATCTCTTATAGTTTCCGAGATATGGACTATCGATAATTTACACCTTAGGCTCTGCTTCTAACTTGGGCCCAAATTGTAAAATGGTCTTATCTATTGGCGATTTCGTTCCAATTCACATTCCAAGTAACATTCGGCATGCTAATTACATTGCCGGTTGCCAAATTGCATTATCTCTTATAGTTTCCGAGATATGGACTATCGATAATTTACACCTTAGGCTCTGCTTCTAACTTGGGCCCAAATTGTAAAATGGTCTTCTCTATTGGCGATTTCGTTCCAATTCACATTCCAAGTAATATTCGGCATGCTAATTACATTGCCGGTGGCCAAGTTGCATTATCTCTTATAGTTTACGAGATATGGACTATCGATTATTTTTAACCTTAGGCTCTGCTTCTAACTTGGGCCCAAATTGTAAAATGGTCTTATCTATTGGCGATTTCGTTCCAATTCACATTCCAAGTAATATTCGGCATGCTAATTACATTGCCAGTTGCCAAATTGCATTATCTCTTATAGTTTCCGAGATATGGACTATCGATAATTTACACCTTAGGCTCTGCTTCTAACTTGGGCCCAAATTGTAAAATGGTCCTATCTATTGGCGATTTCGTTCCAATTCACATTCCAAGTAATATTCGGCATGCTAATTACATTGCCAGTTGCCAAATTGCATTATCTCTTATAGTTTCCGAGATATGGACTATGGATAATTTACACCTTAGGCTCTGCTTCTAACTTGGGCCCAAATTGTAAAATGGTCTTATCTATTGCCGATTTCGTTCCAATTCACATTCCAAGTAATATTCGGCATGCTAATTACATTGCCGGTTGCCAAATTGCATTATCTCTTATAGTTTCCGAGATATGGACTATCGATAATTTACACCTTAGGCTCTGCTTCTAACTTGGGCCCAAATTGTAAAATGGTCTTATCTATTGGCGATTTCGTTCCAATTCACATTCCAAGTAATATTCGGCATGCTAATTACATTGCCGGTTGCCAAATTGCATTATCTCTTATAGTTTCCGAGATATGGACTATCGATAATTTACACCTTAGGCTCTGTTTCTAACTTGGGCCCAAATTGTAAAATGGTCTTATCTATTGGCGATTTCGTTCCAATTCACATTCCAAGTTATATTCGGCATGCTAATTACATTGCCGGTTGCCAAATTGCATTATCTCTTATAGTTTCCGAGATATGGACTATCGATAATTTACACCTTAGGCTCTGCTTCTAACTTGGGCCCAAATTGTAAAATGGTCTTATCTATGGCGATTTCGTTCCAATTCACATTCCGAGTAATATTCGGCATGCTAATTACATTGCCGGTTGCCAAATTGCATTATCTCTTATAGTTTCCGAGATATGGACTATCGATAATTTATACCTTAGGCTCTGCTTCTAACTTGGGCCCAAATTGTAAATTTATCTTATCTATTGGCGATTTCGTTCCAATTCACATTCCAAGTAGTATTCGGAATGCTAATTACATTGCCGGTTGCCAAATTGCATTATCTATTATAGTTTCCGAGATATGGACTATCGATAATTTACACCTTAGGCTCTGCTTCTAACTTGGGCCCAAATTGTAAAATGGTCTTATCTATTGGCGATTTCGTTCCAATTCACATTCCAAGTAATATTCGGCATGCTAATTACATTGCCAGTTGCCAAATTGCATTATCTCTTATAGTTTCCGAGATATGGACTATGGATAATTTACACCTTAGGCTCTGCTTCTAACTTGTGCCCAAATTGTAAAATGGTCCTATCTATTGGCGATTTCGTTCCAATTCACATTCCAAGTAATACTCGGCATGCTGATTACATTGCCGGTTGCCAAATTGCATTATCTCTTATAGTTTCAGAGATATGGACTATCGATAACTTACACCTTAGGCTCTGCTTCTAACTTGGGCCCAAATTGTAAAATGGTCTTATCTATTGGCGATTTCGTTCCAATTCACATTCCAAGTAATATTCGGCATGCTAATTACATTGCCGGTTGCCAAATTGCATTATCTCTTATAGTTTCCGAGATATGGACTATCAATAATTTACACCTTAGGCTCTGCTTCTAACTTGGGCCCAAATTGTAAAATTGTCTTATCTATTGGCGATTTCGTTCCAATTCACATTCCAAGTAATATTCGGCATGTTAATTAAATTGCCGGTTGCCAAATTGCATTATCTCTTATAGTTTCCGAGATATGGACTATCAATAATTTACACCTTAGGCTCTGCTTCTAACTTAGGCCCAAATTGTAAAATGGCCTTATCTATTGGCGATTTCGTTCCAATTCACATTCCATGTAATACTCGGCATGCTGATTACATTGCCGGTTGCCAAATTGCATTATCTCTTATAGTTTCAGAGATATGGACTATCGATAATTTACACCTTAGGCTCTGCTTCTAACTTGGGCCCAAATTGTAAAATGGTCTTATCTATTGGCGATTTCGTTCCAATTCACATTCCAAGTAATATTCGGCATGCTAATTACATTGCCGGTTGCCAAATTGCATTATCTCTTATAGTTTCCGAGATATGGACTATCGATAATTTACACCTTAGGCTCTGCTTCTAACTTGGGCCCAAATTGTAAAATGGTCTTATCTATTGGCGATTTCGTTCCAATTCACATTCCAAGTAATATTCGGCATGTTAATTAAATTGCCGGTTGCCAAATTGCATTATCTCTTATAGTTTCCGAGATATGGACTATCGATAATTTACACCTTAGGCTCTGCTTCTAACTTGGGCCCAAATTGTAAAATCGTCTTATCTATTGGCGATTTCGTTCCAATTCACATTCCAAGTAATATTCGGCATGCTAATTACATTGCCGGTTGCCAAATTGCATTATCTCTTATAGTTTCCGAGATATGGACTATCGATAATTTACACCTTAGGCTCTGCTTCTAACTTGGGCCCAAATTGTAAAATGGTCTTATCTATTGGCGATTTCGTTCCAATTCACATTCCAAGTAATATTCGGCATGCTAATTACATTGCCGGTTGCCAAATTGAATTATCTCCCATAGCTTCCGAGATATGGACTATCGATAATTTACACCTTAGGCTCTGCTTCTAACTTGGGCCCAAATTGTAAAATGGTCTTACCTATTGGCGATTTCGTTCCAATTCACATTCCAAGTAATATTCGGCATGCTAATTACATTGCCGGTTGCCAAATTGAATTATCTCCTATAGTTTCCGAGATATGGACTATCGATAATTTACACCTTAGGCTCTGCTTCTAACTTGGGCCCAAATCGTAAAATGGTCTTACCTATTGGCGATTTCGTTCCAATTCACATTCCAAGTAATATTCGGCATGCTAATTACATTGCCGGTGGCCAAGTTGCATTATCTCTTATAGTTTCCGAGATATGGATTATCGATTATTTTTAACCTTAGGCTATGCTTCTAACTTGGGCCCAAACTGTAAAATGGTCTTATCTATTGGCGATTTCGTTCCAATTCACATTCCAAGTAGTTTTCGGCATGCTAATTACATTGCCGGTTGCCAAATTGCATTATCTCTTATAGTTTCCGAGATATGGACTATCGATAATTTACACCTTAGGCTCTGCTTCTAACTTGGGCCCAAATTGTAAAATGGCCTTATCTGTTGGCGATTTCGTTCCAATTCACATTCCAAGTAATATTCGGCATGCTAATTACATTGCCGGTTGCCAAATTGCATTATCTCTTATAGTTTCCGAGATATGGATTATCGATAATTTACACCTTAGGCTCTGCTTCTAACTTGGGCCCAAATTGTAAAATGGTCTTATCTATTGGCGATTTCGTCCCAATTCACATTCCAAGTAATATTCGGCATGCTAATTACATTGCCGGTTGCGAAATTGCATTATCTCTTATAGTTTCCGAGATATGGACTATCGATAATTTACACCTTAGGCTCTGCTTCTAACTTGGGCCCAAATTGTAAAATGGTCTTATCTATTGGCGATTTCGTTCCAATTCACATTCCAAGTAATATTCGGCATGCTAATTACATTGCCGGTTGCCAAATTGCATTATCTCTTTTAGTTTCCGAGATATGGACTATCGATAATTTACACCTTAGGCTCTGCTTCTAACTTGGGCCCAAATTGTAAAATGGTCTTATCTATTGGCGATTTCGTTCCAATTCACATTCCAAGTAGTATTCGGCATGCTAATTACATTGCCGGTTGCCAAATTGCATTATCTCTTATAGTTTCCGAGATATGGACTATCGATAATTTACACCTTAGGCTCTGCTTCTAACTTGGGCCCAAATTGTAAAATGGTCTTATCTATTGGCGATTTCGTCCCAATTCACATTCCAAGTAATATTCGGCATGCTAATTACATTGCCGGTTGCGAAATTGCATTATCTCTTATAGTTTCCGAGATATGGACTATCGATAATTTACACCTTAGGCTCTGCTTCTAACTTGGGCCCAATTTGTAAAATGGTCTTATCTATTGGCGATTTCGTTCCAATTCACATTCCAAGTAATATTCGGCATGCTAATTACATTGCCGGTTGCCAAATTGAATTATCTCCTATAGTTTCCGAGATATGGACTCTCGATAATTTACACCTTAGGCTCTGCTTCTAACTTGGGCCCAAATTGTAAAATGGTCTTACCTATTGGCGATTTCGTTCCAATTCACATTCCAAGTAATATTCGGCATGCTAATTACATTGCCGGTGGCCAAGTTGCATTATCTCTTATAGTTTCCGAGATATGGACTATCGATAATTTACACCTTAGGCTCTGCTTCTAACTTGGGCCCAAATTGTAAAATGGTCTTATCTATTGGCGATTTCGTTCTAATTCACATTCCAAGTAATATTCGGCATGCTAATTACATTGCCGGTTCCCAAATTGCATTATCTCTTATAGTTTCCGAGATATGGACTATCGATTATTTTTAACCTTAGGCTATGCTTCTAACTTGGGCCCAAACTGTAAAATGTTCTTATCTATTGGCGATTTCGTTCCAATTCACATTCCAAGTAGTTTTCGGCATGCTAATTACATTGCCGGTTGCCAAATTGCATTATCTCTTATAGTTTCCGAGATATGGACTATCGATAATTTACACCTTAGGCTCTGCTTCTAACTTGGGCCCAAATTGTAAAATGGTCTTATCTGTTGGCGATTTCGTTCCAATTCACATTCCAAGTAATATTCGGCATGCTAATTACATTGCCGGTTGCCAAATTGCATTATCTCTTATAGTTTCCGAGATATGGACTATCGATAATTTACACCTTAGGCTCTGCTTCTAACTTGGGCCCAAATTGTAAAATGGTCTTATCTATTGGCGATTTCGTTCCAATTCACATTCCAAGTAGTATTCGGCATGCTAATTACATTGCCGGTTGCCAAATTGCATTATCTCTTATAGTTTCCGAGATATGGACTATCGATAATTTACACCTTAGGCTCTGCTTCTAACTTGGGCCCAAATTGTAAAATGGTCTTATCTATTGGCGATTTCGTTCCAATTCACATTCCAAGTAATATTCGGCATGCTAATTACATTACCAGTTGCCAAATTGCATTATCTCTTATAGTTTCCGAGATATGGACTATGGATAATTTACACCTTAGGCTCTGCTTCTAACTTGGGCCCAAATTGTAAAATGGTCTTATCTATTGGCGATTTCGTTCCAATTCACATTCCAAGTAATATTCGGCATGTTAATTAAATTGCCGGTTGCCAAATTGCATTATCTCTTATAGTTTCCGAGATATGGACTATCGATAATTTACACCTTAGGCTCTGCTTCTAACTTGGGCCCAAATTGTAAAATCGTCTTATCTATTGGCGATTTCGTTCCAATTCACATTCCAAGTAATATTCGGCATGCTAATTACATTGCCGGTTGCCAAATTGCATTATCTCTTATAGTTTCCGAGATATGGACTATCGATAATTTACACCTTAGGCTCTGCTTCTAACTTGGGCCCAAATTGTAAAATGGTCTTATCTATTGGCGATTTCGTTCCAATTCACATTCCAAGTAATATTCGGCATGCTAATTACATTGCCGGTTGCCAAATTGAATTATCTCCTATAGTTTCCGAGATATGGACTATCGATTATTTTTAACCTTAGGCTATGCTTCTAACTTGGGCCCAAACTGTAAAATGGTCTTATCTATTGGCGATTTCGTTCCAATTCACATTCCAAGTAGTATTCGGCATGCTAATTACATTGCCGGTTGCCAAATTGCATTATCTCTTATAGTTTCCGAGATATGGACTATCGATAATTTACACCTTAGGCTCTGCTTCTAACTTGGGCCCAAATTGTAAAATGGCCTTATCTGTTGGCGATTTCGTTCCAATTCACATTCCAAGTAATATTCGGCATGCTAATTACATTGCCGGTTGCCAAATTGCATTATCTCTTATAGTTTCCGAGATATGGACTATCGATAATTTACACCTTAGGCTCTGCTTCTAACTTGGGCCCAAATTGTAAAATGGTCTTATCTATTGGCGATTTCGTTCCAATTCACATTCCAAGTAATATTCGGCATGCTAATTACATTGCCGGTTGCCAAATTGCATTATCTCTTTTAGTTTCCGAGATATGGACTATCGATAATTTACACCTTAGGCTCTGCTTCTAACTTGGGCCCAAATTGTAAAATGGCCTTATCTATTGGCGATTTCGTTCCAATTCACATTCCAAGTAATATTCGGCATGCTAAATACATTGCCGGTTGCCAAATGGCATTATCTCTTATAGTTTCCGAGATATGGACTATCGATAATTTACACCTTAGGCTCTGCTTCTAACTTGGGCCCAAATTGTAAAATGGTCTTATCTATTGGCGATTTCGTTCCAATTCACATTCCAAGTAATATTCGGCATGCTAATTACATTGCCGGTGGCCAAATTGAATTATCTCTTATAGTTTCCGGGATATGGACTATCGATGATTTACACCTTAGGCTCTGCTTCTAACTTGGGCCCAAATTGTAAAATGGTCTTACCTATTGGCGATTTCGTTCCAATTCACATTCCAAGTAATATTCGGCATGCTAATTACATTGCCGGTTGCCAAATTGCATTATCTCTTATAGTTTCCGAGATATGGACTATCGATAATTTACACCTTAGGCTCTGCTTCTAACTAGGGCCCAAATTGTAAAATGGTCTTATCTATTGGCGATTTCGTTCCAATTCACATTCCAAGTAACATTCGGCATGCTAATTACATTGCCGGTTGCCAAATTGCATTATCTCTTATAGTTTCCGAGATATGGACTATCGATAATTTACACCTTAGGCTCTGCTTCTAACTTGGGCCCAAATTGTAAAATGGTCTTCTCTATTGGCGATTTCGTTCCAATTCACATTCCAAGTAATATTCGGCATGCTAATTACATTGCCGGTGGCCAAGTTGCATTATCTCTTATAGTTTACGAGATATGGACTATCGATTATTTTTAACCTTAGGCTCTGCTTCTAACTTGGGCCCAAACTGTAGAATGGTCTTATCTATTGGCGATTTCGTTCCAATTCACATTCCAAGTAGTATTCGGCATGCTAATTACATTGCCGGTTGCCAAATTGCATTATCTCTTATAGTTTCCGAGATATGGACTATCGATAATTTACACCTTAGGCTCTGCTTCTAACTTGGGCCCAAATTGTAAAATGGTCTTATCTATTGGCGATTTCGTTCCAATTCACATTCCAAGTAATATTCGGCATGCTAATTACATTGCCAGTTGCCAAATTGCATTATCTCTTATAGTTTCCGAGATATGGACTATGGATAATTTACACCTTAGGCTCTGCTTCTAACTTGGGCCCAAATTGTAAAATGGTCTTACCTATTGGCGATTTCGTTCCAATTCACATTCCAAGTAATATTCGGCATGCTAATTACATTGCCGGTTGCCAAATTGCATTATCTCTTATAGTTTCCGAGATATGGACTATCGATAATTTACACCTTAGGCTCTGCTTCTAACTTGGGCCCAAATTGTAAAATGGTCTTATCTATTGGCGATTTCGTTCCAATTCACATTCCAAGTAATATTCGGCATCCTAATTACATTGCCGGTTGCCAAATTGCATTATCTCTTATAGTTTCCGAGATATGGACTATCGATAATTTACACCTTAGGCTCTGTTTCTAACTTGGGCCCAAATTGTAAAATGGTCTTATCTATTGGCGATTTCGTTCCAATTCACATTCCAAGTTATATTCGGCATGCTAATTACATTGCCGGTTGCCAAATTGCATTATCTCTTATAGTTTCCGAGATATGGACTATCGATAATTTACACCTTAGGCTCTGCTTCTAACTTGGGCCCAAATTGTAAAATGGTCTTATCTATTGCCGATTTCGTTCCAATTCACATTCCAAGTAATATTCGGCATGCTAATTACATTGCCGGTTGCCAAATTGCATTATCTCTTATAGTTTCCGAGATATGGACTATCGATAATTTACACCTTAGGCTCTGCTTCTAACTTGGGCCCAAATTGTAAAATGGTCTTATCTATTGGCGATTTCGTTCCAATTCACATTCCAAGTTATATTCGGCATGCTAATTACATTGCCGGTTGCCAAATTGCATTATCTCTTATAGTTTCCGAGATATGGACTATCGATAATTTACACCTTAGGCTCTGCTTCTAACTTGGGCCCAAATTGTAAAATGGTCTTATCTATTGCCGATTTCGTTCCAATTCACATTCCAAGTAATATTCGGCATGCTAATTACATTGCCGGTTGCCAAATTGCATTATCTCTTATAGTTTCCGAGATATGGACTATTGATAATTTACACCTTAGGCTCTGTTTCTAACTTGGGCCCAAATTGTAAAATGGTCTTATCTATTGGCGATTTCGTTCCAATTCACATTCCAAGTTATATTCGGCATGCTAATTACATTGCCGGTTGCCAAATTGCATTATCTCTTATAGTTTCCGAGATATGGACTATCGATAATTTACACCTTAGGCTCTGCTTCTAACTTGGGCCCAAATTGTAAAATGGTCTTATCTATTGGCGATTTCGTTCCAATTCACATTCCAAGTAATATTCGGCATGCTAATTACATTGCCGGTTGCCAAATTGCATTATCACTTATAGTTTCCGAGATATGGACTATCGATAATTTATACCTTAGGCTCTGCTTTTAACTTGGGCCCAAATTGTAAAATGGTCTTATCTATTGGCGATTTCGTTCCAATTCACATTCCAAGTAGTATTCGGAATGCTAATTACATTGCCGGTTGCCAAATTGCATTATCTCTTATAGTTTCCGAGATATGGACTATCGATAATTTACACCTTAGGCTCTGCTTCTAACTTGGGCCCAAATTGTAAAATGGTCTTATCTATTGGCGATTTCGTTCCAATTCACATTCCAAGTAATATTCGGCATGCTAATTACATTGCCAGTTGCCAAATTGCATTATCTCTTATAGTTTCCGAGATATGGACTATGGATAATTTACACCTTAGGCTCTGCTTCTAACTTGTGCCCAAATTGTAAAATGGTCTTATCTATTGGCGATTTCGTTCCAATTCACATTCCAAGTAATACTCGGCATGCTGATTACATTGCCGGTTGCTAAATTGCATTATCTCTTATAGTTTCAGAGATATGGACTATCGATAACTTACACCTTAGGCTCTGCTTCTAACTTGGGCCCAAATTGTAAAATGGTCTTATCTATTGGCGATTTCGTTCCAATTCACATTCCAAGTAATATTCGGCATGCTAATTACATTGCCGGTTGCCAAATTGCATTATCTCTTATAGTTTCCGAGATATGGACTATCAATAATTTACACCTTAGGCTCTGCTTCTAACTTGGGCCCAAATTGTAAAATGGTCCTATCTATTGGCGATTTCGTTCCAATTCACATTCCAAGTAATATTCGGCATGTTAATTAAATTGCCGGTTGCCAAATTGCATTATCTCTTATAGTTTCCGAGATATGGACTATCTATAATTTACACCTTAGGCTCTGCTTCTAACTTGGGCCCAAATTGTAAAATGGCCTTATCTATTGGCGATTTCGTTCCAATTCACATTCCATGTAATACTCGGCATGCTGATTACATTGCCGGTTGCCAAATTGCATTATCTCTTATAGTTTCAGAGATATGGACTATCGATAATTTACACCTTAGGCTCTGCTTCCAACTTGGGCCCAAATTGTAAAATGGTCTTATCTATTGGCGATTTCGTTCCAATTCACATTCCAAGTAATATTCGGCATGCTAATTACATTGCCGGTTGCCAAATTGCATTATCTCTTATAGTTTCCGAGATATGGACTATCGATAATTTACACCTTAGGCTCTGCTTCTAACTTGGGCCCAAATGGTAAAATGGTCTTATCTATTGGCGATTTCGTTCCAATTCACATTCCAAGTAATATTCGGCATGTTAATTAAATTGCCGGTTGCCAAATTGCATTATCTCTTATAGTTTCCGAGATATGGACTATCGATAATTTACACCTTAGGCTCTGCTTCTAACTTGGGCCCAAATTGTAAAATCGTCTTATCTATTGGCGATTTCGTTCCAATTCACATTCCAAGTAATATTCGGCATGCTAATTACATTGCCGGTAGCCAAATTGCATTATCTCTTATAGTTTCCGAGATATGGACTATCGATAATTTACACCTTAGGCTCTGCTTCTAACTTGGGCCCAAATTGTAAAATGGTCTTATCTATTGGCGATTTCGTTCCAATTCACATTCCAAGTAATATTCGGCATGCTAATCACATTGCCGGTTGCCAAATTGAATTATCTCCCATAGCTTCCGAGATATGGACTATCGATAATTTACACCTTAGGCTCTGCTTCTAACTTGGGCCCAAATTGTAAAATGGTCTTACCTATTGGCGATTTCGTTCCAATTCACATTCCAAGTAATATTCGGCATGCTAATTACATTGCCGGTTGCCAAATTGAATTATCTCCTATAGTTTCCGAGATATGGACTATCGATAATTTACACCTTAGGCTCTGCTTCTAACTTGGGCCCAAATCGTAAAATGGTCTTACCTATTGGCGATTTCGTTCCAATTCACATTCCAAGTAATATTCGGCATGCTAATTACATTGCCGGTGGCCAAGTTGCATTATCTCTTATAGTTTCCGAGATATGGACTATCGATTATTTTTAACCTTAGGCTATGCTTCTAACTTGGGCCCAAACTGTAAAATGGTCTTATCTATTGGCGATTTCGTTCCAATTCACATTCCAAGTAGTTTTCGGCATGCTAATTACATTGCCGGTTGCCAAATTGCATTATCTCTTATAGTTTCCGAGATATGGACTATCGATAATTTACACCTTAGGCTCTGCTTCTAACTTGGGCCCAAATTGTAAAATGGCCTTATCTGTTGGCGATTTCGTTCCAATTCACATTCCAAGTAATATTCGGCATGCTAATTACATTGCCGGTTGCCAAATTGCATTATCTCTTATAGTTTCCGAGATATGGACTATCGATAATTTACACCTTAGGCTCTGCTTCTAACTTGGGCCCAAATTGTAAAATGGTCTTATCTATTGGCGATTTCGTCCCAATTCACATTCCAAGTAATATTCGGCATGCTAATTACATTGCCGGTTGCCAAATTGCATTATCTCTTATAGTTTCCGAGATATGGACTATCGATAATTTACACCTTAGGCTCTGCTTCTAACTTGGACCCAAATTGTAAAATGGTCTTATCTATTGGCGATTTCGTTCCAATTCACATTCCAAGTAATATTCGGCATGCTAATTACATTGCCGGTTGCCAAATTGCATTATCTCTTTTAGTTTCCGAGATATGGACTATCGATAATTTACACCTTAGGCTCTGCTTCTAAATTGGGCCCAAATTGTAAAATGGCCTTATCTATTGGCGATTTCGTTCCAATTCACATTCCAAGTAATATTCGGCATGCTAATTACATTGCCGGTTGCCAAATTGCATTATCTCTTATAGTTTCCGAGATATGGACTATCGATAATTTACACTTTAGGCTCTGCTTCTAACTTGGGCCCAAATTGTAAAATGGCCTTATCTATTGGCGATTTCGTTCCAATTCACATTCCAAGTAATATTCGGCATGCTAAATACATTGCCGGTTGCCAAATTGCATTATCTATTATAGTTTCCGAGATATGGACTATCGATAATTTACACCTTAGGCTCTGCTTCTAACTTGGGCCCAAATTGTAAAATGGTCTTATCTATTGGCGATTTCGTTCCAATTCACATTCCAAGTAATATTCGGCATGCTAATTACATTGCCGGTGGCCAAATTGAATTATCTCTTATAGTTTCCGGGATATGGACTATCGATGATTTACACCTTAGGCTCTGCTTCTAACTTGGGCCCAAATTGTAAAATGGTCTTACCTATTGGCGATTTCGTTCCAATTCACATTCCAAGTAATATTCGGCATGCTAATTACATTGCCGGTTGCCAAATTGCATTATCTCTTATAGTTTCCGAGATATGGACTATCGATAATTTACACCTTAGGCTCTGCTTCTAACTTGGGCCCAAATTGTAAAATGGTCTTATCTATTGGCGATTTCGTTCCAATTCACATTCCAAGTAACATTCGGCATGCTAATTACATTGCCGGTTGCCAAATTGCATTATCTCTTATAGTTTCCGAGATATGGACTATCGATAATTTACACCTTAGGCTCTGCTTCTAACTTGGGCCCAAATTGTAAAATGGTCTTCTCTATTGGCGATTTCGTTCCAATTCACATTCCAAGTAATATTCGGCATGCTAATTACATTGCCGGTGGCCAAGTTGCATTATCTCTTATAGTTTCCGAGATATAGACTATCGATAATTTACACCTTAGGCTCTGCTTCTAACTTGGGCCCAAATTGTAAAATGGTCTTATCTATTGGCGATTTCGTTCCAATTCACATTCCAAGTAATATTCGGCATGCTAATTACATTGCCGGTTCCCAAATTGCATTATCTCTTATAGTTTACGAGATATGGACTATCGATTATTTTTAACCTTAGGCTCTGCTTCTAACTTGGGCCCAAACTGTAAAATGGTCTTATCTATTGGCGATTTCGTTCCAATTCACATTCCAAGTAGTATTCGGCATGCTAATTACATTGCCGGTTGCGAAATTGCATTATCTCTTATAGTTTCCGAGATATGGACTATCGATAATTTACACCTTAGGCTCTGCTTCTAACTTGGGCCCAAATTGTAAAATGGTCTTATCTATTGGCGATTTCGTTCCAATTCACATTCCAAGTTATATTCGGCATGCTAATTACATTGCCGGTTGCCAAATTGCATTATCTCTTATAGTTTCCGAGATATGGACTATCGATAATTTACACCTTAGGCTCTGCTTCTAACTTGGGCCCAAATTGTAAAATGGTCTTATCTATTGGCGATTTCGTTCCAATTCACATTCCAAGTAATATTCGGCATGCTAATTACATTGCCGGTTGCCAAATTGCATTATCTCTTATAGTTTCCGAGATATGGACTATCGATAATTTATACCTTAGGCTCTGCTTCTAACTTGGGCCCAAATTGTAAAATGGTCTTATCTATTGGCGATTTCGTTCCAATTCACATTCCAAGTAGTATTCGGAATGCTAATTACATTGCCGGTTGCCAAATTGCATTATCTCTTATAGTTTCCGAGATATGGACTATCGATAATTTACACCTTAGGCTCTGCTTCTAACTTGGGCCCAAATTGTAAAATGGTCTTATCTATTGGCGATTTCGTTCCAATTCACATTCCAAGTAATATTCGGCATGCTAATTACATTGCCAGTTGCCAAATTGCATTATCTCTTATAGTTTCCGAGATATGGACTATGGATAATTTACACCTTAGGCTCTGCTTCTAACTTGTGCCCAAATTGTAAAATGGTCTTATCTATTGGCGATTTCGTTCCAATTCACATTCCAAATAATACTCGGCATGCTGATTACATTGCCGGTTGCCAAATTGCATTATCTCTTATAGTTTCAGAGATATGGACTATCGATAACTTACACCTTAGGCTCTGCTTCTAACTTGGGCCCAAATTGTAAAATGGTCTTATCTATTGGCGATTTCGTTCCAATTCACATTCCAAGTAATATTCGGCATGCTAATTACATTGCCGGTTGCCAAATTGCATTATCTCTTATAGTTTCCGAGATATGGACTCTCAATAATTTACACTTTAGGCTCTGCTTCTAACTTGGGCCCAAATTGTAAAATGGTCTTATCTATTGGCGATTTCGTTCCAATTCACATTCCAAGTAATATTCGGCATGTTAATTAAATTGCCGGTTGCCAAATTGCATTATCTCTTATAGTTTCCGAGATATGGACTATCAATAATTTACACCTTAGGCTCTGCTTCTAACTTGGGCCCAAATTGTAAAATGGCCTTATCTATTGGCGATTTCGTTCCAATTCACATTCCATGTAATACTCGGCATGCTGATTACATTGCCGGTTGCCAAATTGCATTATCTCTTATAGTTTCAGAGATATGGACTATCGATAATTTACACCTTAGGCTCTGCTTCTAACTTGGGCCCAAATTGTAAAATGGTCTTATCTATTGGCGATTTCGTTCCAATTCACATTCCAAGTAATATTCGGCATGCTAATTACATTGCCGGTTGCCAAATTGCATTATCTCTTATAGTTTCCGAGATATGGACTATCGATAATTTACACCTTAGGCTCTGCTTCTAACTTGGGCCCAAATTGTAAAATGGTCTTATCTATTGGCGATTTCGTTCCAATTCACATTCCAAGTAATATTCGGCATGTTAATTAAATTGCCGGTTGCCAAATTGCATTATCTCTTATAGTTTCCGAGATATGGACTATCGATAATTTACACCTTAGGCTCTGCTTCTAACTTGGGCCCAAATTGTAAAATCGTCTTATCTATTGGCGATTTCGTTCCAATTCACATTCCAAGTAATATTCGGCATGCTAATTACATTGCCGGTTGCCAAATTGCATTATCTCATATAGTTTCCGAGATATGGACTATCGATAATTTACACCTTAGGCTCTGCTTCTAACTTGGGCCCAAATTGTAAAATGGTCTTATCTATTGGCGATTTCGTTCCAATTCACATTCCCAGTAATATTCGGCATGCTAATTACATTGCCGGTTGCCAAATTGAATTATCTCCCATAGCTTCCGAGATATGGACTATCGATAATTTACACCTTAGGCTCTGCTTCTAACTTGGGCCCAAATTGTAAAATGGACTTACCTATTGGCGATTTCGTTCCAATTCACATTCCAAGTAATATTCGGCATGCTAATTACATTGCCGGTTGCCAAATTGAATTATCTCCTATAGTTTCCGAGATATGGACTATCGATAATTTACACCTTAGGCTATGCTTCTAACTTGGGCCCAAACTGTAAAATGGTCTTATCTATTGGCGATTTCGTTCCAATTCACATTCCAAGTAGTTCTCGGCATGCTAATTACATTGCCGGTTGCCAAATTGCATTATCCCTTATAGTTTCCGAGATATGGACTATCGATAATTTACACCTTAGGCTCTGCTTCTAACTTGGGCCCAAATTGTAAAATGGCCTTATCTGTTGGCGATTTCGTTCCAATTCACATTCCAAGTAATATTCGGCATGCTAATTACATTGCCGGTTGCCAAATTGCATTATCTCTTATAGTTTCCGAGATATTTACTATCGATAATTTACACCTTAGGCTCTGCTTCTAACTTGGGCCCAAATTGTAAAATGGTCTTATCTATTGGCGATTTCGTCCCAATTCACATTCCAAGTAATATTCGGCATGCTAATTACATTGCCGGTTGCGAAATTGCATTATCTCTTATAGTTTCCGAGATATGGACTATCGATAATTTACACCTTAGGCTCTGCTTCTAACTTGGGCCCAAATTGTAAAATGGTCTTATCTATTGGCGATTTCGTTCCAATTCACATTCCAAGTAATATTCGGCATGCTAATTACATTGCCGGTTGCCAAATTGCATTATCTCTTTTAGTTTCCGAGATATGGACTATCGATAATTTACACCTTAGGCTCTGCTTCTAAATTGGGCCCAAATTGTAAAATGGCCTTATCTATTGGCGATTTCGTTCCAATTCACATTCCAAGTAATATTCGGCATGCTAATTACATTGCCGGTTGCCAAATTGCATTATCTCTTATAGTTTCCGAGATATGGACTATCGATAATTTACACCTTAGGCTCTGCTTCTAACTTGGGCCCAAATTGTAAAATGGCCTTATCTATTGGCGATTTCGTTCCAATTCACATTCCAAGTAATATTCGGCATGCTAAATACATTGCCGGTTGCCAAATTGCATTATCTCTTATAGTTTCCGAGATATGGACTATCGATAATTTACACCTTAGGCTCTGCTTCTAACTTGGGCCCAAATTGTAAAATGGTCTTATCTATTGGCGATTTCGTTCCAATTCACATTCCAAGTAATATTCGGCATGCTAATTACATTGCCGGTGGCCAAATTGAATTATCTCTTATAGTTTCCGGGATATGGACTATCGATGATTTACACCTTAGGCTCTGCTTCTAACTTGGGCCCAAATTGTAAAATGGTCTTACCTATTGGCGATTTCGTTCCAATTCACATTCCAAGTAATATTCGGCATGCTAATTACATTGCCGGTTGCCAAATTGCATTATCTCTTATAGTTTCCGAGATATGGACTATCGATAATTTACACCTTAGGCTCTGCTTCTAACTTGGGCCCAAATTGTAAAATGGTCTTATCTATTGGCGATTTCGTTCCAATTCACATTCCAAGTAACATTCGGCATGCTAATTACATTGCCGGTTGCCAAATTGCATTATCTCTTATAGTTTCCGAGATATGGACTATCGATAATTTACACCTTAGGCTCTGCTTCTAACTTGGGCCCAAATTGTAAAATGGTCTTCTCTATTGGCGATTTCGTTCCTATTCACATTCCAAGTAATATTCGGCATGCTAATTACATTGCCGGTGGCCAAGTTGCATTATCTCTTATAGTTTCCGAGATATGGACTATCGATAATTTACACCTTAGGCTCTGCTTCTAACTTGGGCCCAAATTGTAAAATGGTTTTATCTATTGGCGATTTCGTTCCAATTCACATTCCAAGTAATATTCGGCATGCTAATTACATTGCCGGTTCCCAAATTGCATTATCTCTTATAGTTTACGAGATATGGACTATCGATTATTTTTAACCTTAGGCTCTGCTTCTAACTTGGGCCCAAACTGTAAAATGGTCTTATCTATTGGCGATTTCGTTCCAATTCACATTCCAAGTAGTATTCGGCATGCTAATTACATTGCCGGTTGCCAAATTGCATTATCTCTTATAGTTTCCGAGATATGGACTATCGATAATTTACACCTTAGGCTCTGCTTCTAACTTGGGCCCAAATTGTAAAATGGTCTTATCTATTGGCCATTTCGTTCCAATTCACATTCCAAGTAATATTCGGCATGCTAATTACATTGCCAGTTGCCAAATTGCATTATCTCTTATAGTTTCCGAGATATGGACTATGGATAATTTACACCTTAGGCTCTGCTTCTAACTTGGGCCCAAATTGTAAAATGGTCTTATCTATTGCCGATTTCGTTCCAATTCACATTCCAAGTAATATTCGGCATGCTAATTACATTGCCGGTTGCCAAATTGCATTATCTCTTATAGTTTCCGAGATATGGACTATCGATAATTTACACCTTAGGCTCTGCTTCTAACTTGGGCCCAAATTGTAAAATGGTCTTATCTATTGGCGATTTCGTTCCAATTCACATTCCAAGTAATATTCGGCATGCTAATTACATTGCCGGTTGCCAAATTGCATTATCTCTTATAGTTTCCGAGATATGGACTATCGATAATTTACACCTTAGGCTCTGTTTCTAACTTGGGCCCAAATTGTAAAATGGTCTTATCTATTGGCGATTTCGTTCCAATTCACATTCCAAGTTATATTCGGCATGCTAATTACATTGCCGGTTGCCAAATTGCATTATCTCTTATAGTTTCCGAGATATGGACTATCGATAATTTACACCTTAGGCTCTGCTTCTAACTTGGACCCAAATTGTAAAATGGTCTTATCTATTGGCGATTTCGTTCCAATTCACATTCCAAGTAATATTCGGCATGCTAATTACATTGCCGGTTGCCAAATTGCATTATCTCTTATAGTTTCCGAGATATGGACTATCGATAATTTATACCTTAGGCTCTGCTTCTAACTTGGGCCCAAATTGTAAAATGGTCTTATCTATTGGCGATTTCGTTCCAATTCACATTCCAAGTAGTATTCGGAATGCTAATTACATTGCCGGTTGCCAAATTGCATTATCTCTTATAGTTACCGAGATATGGACTATCGATAATTTACACCTTAGGCTCTGCTTCTAACTTGGGCCCAAATTGTAAAATGGTCTTATCTATTGGCGATTTCGTTCCAATTCACATTCCAAGTAATATTCGGCATGCTAATTACATTGCCGGTTGCCAAATTGCATTATCTCTTATAGTTTCCGAGATATGGACTATCGATAATTTATACCTTAGGCTCTGCTTCTAACTTGGGCCCAAATTGTAAAATGGTCTTATCTATTGGCGATTTCGTTCCAATTCACATTCCAAGTAGTATTCGGAATGCTAATTACATTGCCAGTTGCCAAATTGCATTATCTCTTATAGTTTCCGAGATATGGACTATGGATAATTTACACCTTAGGCTCTGCTTCTAACTTGTGCCCAAATTGTAAAATGGTCTTATCTATTGGCGATTTCGTTCCAATTCACATTCCAAGTAATACTCGGCATGCTGATTACATTGCCGGTTGCCAAATTGCATTATCTCTTATAGTTTCAGAGATATGGACTATCGATAACTTACACCTTAGGCTCTGCTTCTAACTTGGGCCCAAATTGTAAAATGGTCTTATCTATTGGCGATTTCGTTCCAATTCACATTCCAAGTAATATTCGGCATGCTAATTACATTGCCGGTTGCCAAATTGCATTATCTCTTATAGTTTCCGAGATATGGACTATCAATAATTTACACCTTAGGCTCTGCTTCTAACTTGGGCCCAAATTGTAAAATGGTCTTATCTATTGGCGATTTCGTTCCAATTCACATTCCAAGTAATATTCGGCATGTTAATTAAATTGCCGGTTGCCAAATTGCATTATCTCTTATAGTTTCCGAGATATGGACTATCAATAATTTACACCTTAGGCTCTGCTTCTAACTTGGGCCCAAATTGTAAAATGGCCTTATCTATTGGCGATTTCGTTCCAATTCACATTCCAAGTAATATTCGGCATGCTAATTACATTGCCGGTTGCCAAATTGCATTATCTCTTATAGTTTCCGAGATATGGACTATCAATAATTTACACCTTAGGCTCTGCTTCTAACTTGGGCCCAAATTGTAAAATGGTCTTATCTATTGGCGATTTCGTTCCAATTCACATTCCAAGTAATATTCGGCATGTTAATTAAATTGCCGGTTGCCAAATTGCATTATCTCTTATAGTTTCCGAGATATGGACTATCAATAATTTACACCTTAGGCTCTGCTTCTAACTTGGGCCCAAATTGTAAAATCGTCTTATCTATTGGCGATTTCGTTCCAATTCACATTCCAAGTAATATTCGGCATGCTAATTACATTGCCGGTTGCAAAATTGCATTATCTCTTATAGTTTCCGAGATATGGACTATCGATAATTTACACCTTAGGCTCTGCTTCTAACTTGGGAACAAATTGTAAAATGGTCTTATCTATTGGCGATTTCGTTCCAATTCACATTCCAAGTAATATTCGGCATGCTAATTACATTGCCGGTTGCCAAATTGAATTATCTCCCATAGCTTCCGAGATATGGACTATCGATAATTTACACCTTAGGCTCTGCTTCTAACTTGGGCCCAAATTGTAAAATGGTCTTACCTATTGGCGATTTCGTTCCAATTCACATTCCAAGTAATATTCGGCATGCTAATTACATTGCCGGTAGCCAAGTTACATTATCTCTTATAGTTTCCGAGATATGGACTATCGATAATTTACACCTTAGTCTCTGCTTCTAACTTGGGCCCAAATTGTAAAATGGTCTTATCTATTGGCGATTTCGTTCCAATTCACATTCCAAGTAATATTCGGCATGCTAATTACATTGCCGGTTCCCAAATTCCATTATCTCTTATAGTTTCCGAGATATGGACTATCAATTATTTTTAACCTTAGGCTCTGCTTCTAACTTGGGCCCAAACTGTAAAATGGTCTTATCTATTGGCGATTTCGTTCCAATTCACATTCCAAGTAATATTCGGCATGCTAATTACATTGCCGGTTGCCAAATTGCATTATCTCTTATAGTTTCCGAGATATGGACTATCGATAATTTACACCTTAGGCTCTGCTTCTAACTTGGGCCCAAATTGTAAAATGGTCTTATCTATTGGCGATTTCGTCCCAATTCACATTCCAAGTAATATTCGGCATGCTAATTACATTGCCGGTTGCCAAATTGCATTATCTCTTATAGTTTCCGAGATATGGACTATCGATAATTTACACCTTAGGCTCTGCTTCTAACTTGGGCCCAAATTGTAAAATGGTCTTATCTATTGGCGATTTCGTTCCAATTCACATTCCAAGTAATATTCGGCATGCTAATTACATTGCCGGTTGCCAAATTGCATTATCTCTTATAGTTTCCGAGATATGGACTATCGATAATTTACACCTTAGGCTCTGCTTCTAACTTGGGCCCAAATTGTAAAATGGTCTTATCTATTGGCGATTTCGTTCCAATTCACACTCCAAGTAATATTCGGCATGCTAATTACATTGCCGGTTGCGAAATTGCATTATCTCTTATAGTTTCCGAGATATGGACTATCAATAATTTACACCTTAGGCTCTGCTTCTAACTTGGGCCCAAATTGTAAAATGGTCTTATCTATTGGCGATTTCGTTCCAATTCACATTCCAAGTAATATTCGGCATGCTAATTACATTGCCGGTTGCCAAATTGCATTATCTCTTATAGTTTCTGAGATATGGACTATGGATTATTTACACCTTAGGCTCTGCTTCTAACTTGGGCCCAAATTGTAAAATGGTCTTATCTATTGGCGATTTCGTTCCAATTCACATTCCAAGTAATATTCGGCATGCTAATTACATTGCCGGTTGCCAAATTGCATTATCTCTTATAGTTTCCGAGATATGGACTATCGATAATTTACACCTTAGGCTCTGCTTCTAACTTGGGCCCAAATTGTAAAATGGTCTTATCTATTGGCGATTTCGTTCCAATTCACATTCCAAGTAATATTCGGCATGCTAATTACATTGCCGGTTGCCAAATTGCATTATCTCTTATAGTTTCCGAGATATGGACTATCGATAATTTACACCTTAGGCTCTGCTTCTAACTTGGGCCCAAATTGTAAAATGGTCTTATCTATTGGCGATTTCGTTCCAATTCACATTCCAAGTAATATTCGGCATGCTAATTACATTGCCGGTTGCCAAATTGCATTATCTCTTATAGTTTCCGAGATATGGACTATCGATAATTTACACCTTAGGCTCTGCTTCTAACTTGGGCCCAAATTGTAAAATGGTCTTCTCTATTGGCGATTTCGTTCCAATTCACATTTCAAGTAATATTCGGCATGCTAATTACATTGCCGGTTGCCAAATTGCATTATCTCTTATAGTTTCCGAGATATGGACTATCGATAATTTACACCTTAGGCTCTGCTTCTAACTTGGGCCCAAATTGTAAAATGGTCTTATCTATTGGCGATTTCGTTCCAATTCACATTCCAAGTAATATTCGGCATGCTAATTACATTGCCGGTTGCCAAATTGCATTATCTCTTATAGTTTCCGAGATATGGACTATCGATAATTTACACCTTAGGCTCTGCTTCTAACTTGGGCCCAAACTGTAAAATGGTCTTATCTATTGGCGATTTCGTTCCAATTCACATTCCAAGTAGTATTCGGCATGCTAATTACATTGCCGGTTGCCAAATTGCATTATCTCTTATAGTTTCCGAGATATGGACTATCGATAATTTACACCTTAGGCTCTGCTTCTAACTTGGGCCCAAATTGTAAAATGGTCTTATCTATTGGCGATTTCGTTCCAATTCACATTCCAAGTAATATTCGGCATGCTAATTACATTGCCAGTTGCCAAATTGCATTATCTCTTATAGTTTCCGAGATATGGACTATGGATAATTTACACCTTAGGCTCTGCTTCTAACTTGGGCCAAAATTGTAAAATGGTCTTATCTATTGCCGATTTCGTTCCAATTCACATTCCAAGTTATATTCGGCATGCTAATTACATTGCCGGTTGCCAAATTGCATTATCTCTTATAGTTTCCGAGATATGGACTATCGATAATTTACACCTTAGGCTCTGCTTCTAACTTGGGCCCAAATTGTAAAATGGTCTTATCTATTGGCGATTTCGTTCCAATTCACATTCCAAGTAATATTCGGCATGCTAATTACATTGCCGGTTGCCAAATTGCATTATCTCTTATAGTTTCCGAGATATGGACTATCGATAATTTACACCTTAGGCTCTGCTTCTAACTTGGGCCCAAATTGTAAAATGGTCTTATCTATTGGCGATTTCGTTCCAATTCACATTCCAAGTAGTATTCGGCATGCTAATTACATTGCCGGTTGCCAAATTGCATTATCTCTTATAGTTTCCGAGATATGGACTATCGATAATTTACACCTTAGGCTCTGCTTCTAACTTGGGCCCAAATTGTAAAATGGTCTTATCTATTGGCGATTTCGTTCCAATTCACATTCCAAGTAATATTCGGCATGCTAATTACATTGCCAGTTGCCAAATTGCATTATCTCTTATAGTTTCCGAGATATGGACTATGGATAATTTACACCTTAGGCTCTGCTTCTAACTTGGGCCCAAATTGTAAAATGGTCTTATCTATTGGCGATTTCGTTCCAATTCACATTCCAAGTAATATTCGGCATGTTAATTAAATTGCCGGTTGCCAAATTGCATTATCTCTTATAGTTTCCGAGATATGGACTATCGATAATTTACCCCTTAGGCTCTGCTTCTACTTGGGCCCAAATTGTAAAATCGTCTTATCTATTGGCGATTTCGTTCCAATTCACATTCCAAGTAATATTCGGCATGCTAATTACATTGCCGGTTGCCAAATTGCATTATCTCTTATAGTTTCCGAGATATGGACTATCGATAATTTACACCTTAGGCTCTGCTTCTAACTTGGGCCCAAATTGTAAAATGGTCTTACCTATTGGCGATTTCGTTCCAATTCACATTCCAAGTAATATTCGGCATGCTAATTACATTGCCGGTGGCCAAGTTGCATTATCTCTTATAGTTTCCGAGATATGGACTATCGATAATTTACACCTTAGGCTCTGCTTCTAACTTGGGCCCAAATTGTAAAATGGTCTTATCTATTGGCGATTTCGTTCCAATTCACATTCCAAGTAATATTCGGCATGCTAATTACATTGCCGGTTGCCAAATTGCATTATCTCTTATAGTTTCCGAGATATGGACTATCGATAATTTACACCTTAGGCTCTGCTTCTAACTTGGGCCCAAATTGTAAAATGGTCTTATCTATTGGCGATTTCGTTCCAATTCACATTCCAAGTAATATTCGGCATGCTAATTACATTGCCGGTTGCCAAATTGCATTATCTCTTATAGTTTCCGAGATATGGACTATCGATAATTTACACCTTAGGCTCTGCTTCTAACTTGGGCCCAAATTGTAAAATCGTCTTATCTATTGGCGATTTCGTTCCAATTCACATTCCAAGTAATATTCGGCATGCTAATTACATTGCCGGTTGCCAAATTGCATTATCTCTTATAGTTTCCGAGATATGGACTATCGATAATTTACACCTTAGGCTCTGCTTTTAACTTGGGCCCAAATTGTAAAATGGTCTTATCTATTGGCGATTTCGTTCCAATTCACATTCCAAGTAATATTCGGCATGCTAATTACATTGCCGGTTGCCAAATTGAATTATCTCCTATAGTTTCCGAGATATGGACTATCGATAATTTACACCTTAGGCTCTGCTTCTAACTTGGGCCCAAATTGTAAAATGGTCTTACCTATTGGCGATTTCGTTCCAATTCACATTCCAAGTAATATTCGGCATGCTAATTACATTGCCGGTGGCCAAGTTGCATTATCTCTTATAGTTTCCGAGATATGGACTATCGATTATTTTTAACCTTAGGCTATGCTTCTAACTTGGGCCCAAACTGTAAAATGGTCTTATCTATTGGCGATTTCGTTCCAATTCACATTCCAAGTAGTTTTCGGCATGCTAATTACATTGCCGGTTGCCAAATTGCACTATCTCTTATAGTTTCCGAGATATGGACTATCGATAATTTACACCTTAGGCTCTGCTTCTAACTTGGGCCCAAATTGTAAAATGGTCTTATCTGTTATCGATTTCGTTCCAATTCACATTCCAAGTAATATTCGGCATGCTAATTACATTGCCGGTTGCCAAATTGCATTATCTCTTATAGTTTCCGAGATATGGACTATCGATAATTTACACCTTAGGCTCTGCTTCCAACTTGGGCCCAAATTGTAAAATGGTCTTATCTATTGGCGATTTCGTTCCAATTCACATTCCAAGTAGTATTCGGCATGCTAATTACATTGCCGGTTGCCAAATTGCATTATCTCTTATAGTTTCCGAGATATGGACTATCGATAATTTACACCTTAGGCTCTGCTTCTAACTTGGGCCCAAATTGTAAAATGGTCTTATCTATTGGCGATTTCGTTCCAATTCACATTCCAAGTAATATTCGGCATGCTAATTACATTGCCAGTTGCCAAATTGCATTATCTCTTATAGTTTCCGAGATATGGACTATGGATAATTTACACCTTAGGCTCTGCTTCTAACTTGGGCCCAAATTGTAAAATGGTCTTATCTATTGGCGATTTCGTTCCAATTCACATTCCAAGTAATATTCGGCATGTTAATTAAATTGCCGGTTGCCAAATTGCATTATCTCTTATAGTTTCCGAGATATGGACTATCGATAATTTACACCTTAGGCTCTGCTTCTAACTTGGGCCCAAATTGTAAAATCGTCTTATCTATTGGCGATTTCGTTCCAATTCACATTCCAAGTAATATTCGGCATGCTAATTACATTGCCGGTTGCCAAATTGCATTATCTCTTATAGTTTCCGAGATATGGACTATCGATAATTTACACCTTAGGCTCTGCTTCTAACTTGGGCCCAAATTGTAAAATGGTCTTATCTATTGGCGATTTCGTTCCAATTCACATTCCAAGTAATATTCGGCATGCTAATTACATTGCCGGTTGCCAAATTGAATTATCTCCTATAGTTTCCGAGATATGGACTATCGATTATTTACACCTTAGGCTCTGCTTCTAACTTGGGCCCAAATTGTAAAATGGTCTTACCTATTGGCGATTTCGTTCCAATTCACATTCCAAGTAATATTCGGCATGCTAATTACATTGCCGGTGGCCAAGTTGCATTATCTCTTATAGTTTCCGAGATATGGACTATCGATAATTTACACCTTAGGCTCTGCTTCTAACTTGGGCCCAAATTGTAAAATGGTCATATCTATTGGCGATTTCGTTCCAATTCACATTCCAAGTAATATTCGGCATGCTAATTACATTGCCGGTTGCCAAATTGAATTATCTCCTATAGTTTCCGAGATATGGACTATGGATAATTTACACCTTAGGCTCTGCTTCTAACTTGGGCCCAAATTGTAAAATGGTCTTACCTATTGGCGATTTCGTTCCAATTCACATTCCAAGTAATATTCGGCATGCTAATTACATTGCCGGTGGCCAAGTTGCATTATCTCTTATAGTTTCCGAGATATGGACTATCGATAATTTACACCTTAGGCTCTGCTTCTAACTTGGGCCCAAATTGTAAAATGGTCATATCTATTGGCGATTTCGTTCCAATTCACATTCCAAGTAATATTCGGCATGCTAATTACATTGCCGGTACCCAAATTGCATTATCTCTTATAGTTTCCGAGATATGGACTATCGATTATTTTTAACCTTAGGCTATGCTTCTAACTTGGGCCCAAACTGTAAAATGGTCTTATCTATTGGCGATTTCGTTCCAATTCACATTCCAAGTAGTTTTCGGCATGCTAATTACATTGCCGGTTGCCAAATTGCATTATCTCTTATAGTTTCCGAGATATGGACTATCGATAATTTACACCTTAGGCTCTGCTTCTAACTTGGGCCCAAATTGTAAAATGGCCTTATCTGTTGGCGATTTCGTTCCAATTCACATTCCAAGTAATATTCGGCATGCTAATTACATTGCCGGTTGCCAAATTGCATTATCTCTTATAGTTTCCGAGATATGGACTATCGATAATTTACACCTTAGGCTCTGCTTCTAACTTGGGCCCAAATTGTAAAATGGTCTTATCTATTGGCGATTTCGTCCCAATTCACATTCCAAGTAATATTCGGCATGCTAATTACATTGCCGGTTGCGAAATTGCATTATCTCTTATAGTTTCCGAGATATGGACTATCGATAATTTACACCTTAGGCTCTGCTTCTAACTTGGGCCCAAATTGTAAAATAGTCTTATCTATTGGCGATTTCGTTCCAATTCACATTCCAAGTAATATTCGGCATGCTAATTACATTGCCGGTTGCCAAATTGCATTATCTCTTTTAGTTTCCGAGATATGGACTATCGATAATTTACACCTTAGGCTCTGCTTCTAACTTGGGCCCAAATTGTAAAATGGTCTTATCTATTGTCGATTTCGTTCCAATTCACATTCCAAGTAATATTCGGCATTCTAATTACATTGCCGGTTGCCAAATTGCATTATCTCTTATAGTTTCCGAGATATGGACTATCGATAATTTACACCTTAGGCTCTGCTTCTAACTTGGGCCCAAATTGTAAAATGGTCTTATCTATTGGCGATTTCGTTCCAATTCACATTCCAAGTAATATTCGGCATGCTAATTACATTGCCGGTTGCCAAATTGCATTATCTCTTATAGTTTCCGAGATATGGACTATCGATAATTTACACCTTAGGCTCTGTTTCTAACTTGGGCCCAAATTGTAAAATGGTCTTATCTATTGGCGATTTCGTTCCAATTCACATTCCAAGTAATATTCGGCATGCTAATTACATTGCCGGTTGCCAAATTGCATTATCTCTTATAGTTTCCGAGATATGGACTATCGATAATTTACACCTTAGGCTCTGCTTCTAACTTGGGCCCAAATTGTAAAATGGTCTTATCTATTGGCGATTTCGTTCCAATTCACATTCCAAGTAATATTCGGCATGCTAGTTACATTGCCGGTTGCCAAATTGCATTATCTCTTATAGTTTCCGAGATATGGACTATCGATAATTTATACCTTAGGCTCTGCTTCTAACTTGGGCCCAAATTGTAAAATGGTCTTATCTATTGGCGATTTCGTTCCAATTCACATTCCAAGTAGTATTCGGCATGCTAATTACATTGCCGGTTGCCAAATTGCATTATCTCTTATAGTTTCCGAGATATGGACTATCGATAATTTACACCTTAGGCTCTGCTTCTAACTTGGGCCCAAATTGTAAAATGGTCTTATCTATTGGCGATTTCTTTCCGATTCACATTCCAAGTAATATTCGGCATGCTAATTACATTGCCGGTTGCCAAATTGCATTATCTCTTATAGTTTCCGAGATATGGACTATCGATAATTTACACCTTAGGCTCTGCTTCCAACTTGGGCCCAAATTGTAAAATGGTCTTATCTATTGGCGATTTCGTTCCAATTCACATTCCAAGTAGTATTCGGCATGCTAATTACATTGCCGGTTGCCAAATTGCATTATCTCTTATAGTTTCCGAGATATGGACTATCGATAATTTACACCTTAGGCTCTGCTTCTAACTTGGGCCCAAATTGTAAAATGGTCTTATCTATTGGCGATTTCGTTCCAATTCACATTCCAAGTAATATTCGGCATGCTAATTACATTGCCAGTTGCCAAATTGCATTATCTCTTATAGTTTCCGAGATATGGACTATGGATAATTTACACCTTAGGCTCTGCTTCTAACTTGGGCCCAAATTGTAAAATGGTCTTATCTATTGGCGATTTCGTTCCAATTCACATTCCAAGTAATATTCGGCATGTTAATTAAATTGCCGGTTGCCAAATTGCATTATCTCTTATAGTTTCCGAGATATGGACTATCGATAATTTACACCTTAGGCTCTGCTTCTAACTTGGGCCCAAATTGTAAAATCGTCTTATCTATTGGCGATTTCGTTCCAATTCACATTCCAAGTAATATTCGGCATGCTAATTACATTGCCGGTTGCCAAATTGCATTATCTCTTATAGTTTCCGAGATATGGACTATCGATAATTTACACCTTAGGCTCTGCTTCTAACTTGGGCCCAAATTGTAAAATGGTCTTATCTATTGGCGATTTCGTTCCAATTCACATTCCAAGTAATATTCGGCATGCTAATTACATTGCCGGTTGCCAAATTGAATTATCTCCTATAGTTTCCGAGATATGGACTATCGATTATTTACACCTTAGGCTCTGCTTCTAACTTGGGCCCAAATTGTAAAATGGTCTTACCTATTGACGATTTCGTTCCAATTCACATTCCAAGTAATATTCGGCATGCTAATTACATTGCCGGTGGCCAAGTTGCATTATCTCTTATAGTTTCCGAGATATGGACTATCGATAATTTACACCTTAGGCTCTGCTTCTAACTTGGGCCCAAATTGTAAAATGGTCATATCTATTGGCGATTTCGTTCCAATTCACATTCCAAGTAATATTCGGCATGCTAATTACATTGCCGGTTGCCAAATTGAATTATCTCCTATAGTTTCCGAGATATGGACTATCGATAATTTACACCTTAGGCTCTGCTTCTAACTTGGGCCCAAATTGTAAAATGGTCTTACCTATTGGCGATTTCGTTCCAATTCACATTCCAAGTAATATTCGGCATGCTAATTACATTGCCGGTGGCCAAGTTGCATTATCTCTTATAGTTTCCGAGATATGGACTATCGATAATTTACACCTTAGGCTCTGCTTCTAACTTGGGCCCAAATTGTAAAATGGTCATATCTATTGGCGATTTCGTTCCAATTCACATTCCAAGTAATATTCGGCATGCTAATTACATTGCCGGTTCCCAAATTGCATTATCTCTTATAGTTTCCGAGATATGGACTATCGATTATTTTTAACCTTAGGCTATGCTTCTAACTTGGGCCCAAACTGTAAAATGGTCTTATCTATTGGCGATTTCGTTCCAATTCACATTCCAAGTAGTTTTCGGCATGCTAATTACATTGCCGGTTGCCAAATTGCATTATCTCTTATAGTTTCCGAGATATGGACTATCGATAATTTACACCTTAGGCTCTGCTTCTAACTTGGGCCCAAATTGTAAAATGGCCTTATCTGTTGGCGATTTCGTTCCAATTCACATTCCAAGTAATATTCGGCATGCTAATTACATTGCCGGTTGCCAAATTGCATTATCTCTTATAGTTTCCGAGATATGGACTATCGATAATTTACACCTTAGGCTCTGCTTCTAACTTGGGCCCAAATTGTAAAATGGTCTTATCTATTGGCGATTTCGTCCCAATTCACATTCCAAGTAATATTCGGCATGCTAATTACATTGCCGGTTGCGAAATTGCATTATCTCTTATAGTTTCCGAGATATGGACTATCGATAATTTACACCTTAGGCTCTGCTTCTAACTTGGGCCCAAATTGTAAAATAGTCTTATCTATTGGCGATTTCGTTCCAATTCACATTCCAAGTAATATTCGGCATGCTAATTACATTGCCGGTTGCCAAATTGCATTATCTCTTTTAGTTTCCGAGATATGGACTATCGATAATTTACACCTTAGGCTCTGCTTCTAACTTGGGCCCAAATTGTAAAATGGTCTTATCTATTGTCGATTTCGTTCCAATTCACATTCCAAGTAATATTCGGCATTCTAATTACATTGCCGGTTGCCAAATTGCATTATCTCTTATAGTTTCCGAGATATGGACTATCGATAATTTACACCTTAGGCTCTGCTTCTAACTTGGGCCCAAATTGTAAAATGGTCTTATCTATTGGCGATTTCGTTCCAATTCCCATTCCAAGTAATATTCGGCATGCTAATTACATTGCCGGTTGCCAAATTGCATTATCTCTTATAGTTTCCGAGATATGGACTATCGATAATTTACACCTTAGGCTCTGTTTCTAACTTGGGCCCAAATTGTAAAATGGTCTTATCTATTGGCGATTTCGTTCCAATTCACATTCCAAGTAATATTCGGCATGCTAATTACATTGCCGGTTGCCAAATTGCATTATCTCTTATAGTTTCCGAGATATGGACTATCGATAATTTACACCTTAGGCTCTGCTTCTAACTTGGGCCCAAATTGTAAAATGGTCTTATCTATTGGCGATTTCGTTCCAATTCACATTCCAAGTAATATTCGGCATGCTAGTTACATTGCCGGTTGCCAAATTGCATTATCTCTTATAGTTTCCGAGATATGGACTATCGATAATTTATACCTTAGGCTCTGCTTCTAACTTGGGCCCAAATTGTAAAATGGTCTTATCTATTGGCGATTTCGTTCCAATTCACATTCCAAGTAGTATTCGGCATGCTAATTACATTGCCGGTTGCCAAATTGCATTATCTCTTATAGTTTCCGAGATATGGACTATCGATAATTTACACCTTAGGCTCTGCTTCTAACTTGGGCCCAAATTGTAAAATGGTCTTATCTATTGGCGATTTCTTTCCAATTCACATTCCAAGTAATATTCGGCATGCTAATTACATTGCCGGTTGCCAAATTGCATTATCTCTTATAGTTTCCGAGATATGGACTATCGATAATTTATACCTTAGGCTCTGCTTCTAACTTGGGCCCAAATTGTAAAATGGTCTTATCTATTGGCGATTTCGTTCCAATTCACATTCCAAGTAGTATTCGGCATGCTAATTACATTGCCGGTTGCCAAATTGCATTATCTCTTATAGTTTCCGAGATATAGACTATCGATAATTTACACCTTAGGCTCTGCTTCTAACTTGGGCCCAAATTGTAAAATGGTCTTATCTATTGGCGATTTCGTTCCAATTCACATTCCAAGTAATATTCGGCATGCTAATTACATTGCCGGTTGCCAAATTGAATTATCTCCTATAGTTTCCGAGATATGGACTATCGATAATTTACACCTTAGGCTCTGCTTCTAACTTGGGCCCAAATTGTAAAATGGTCTTACCTATTGGCGATTTCGTTCCAATTCACATTCCAAGTAATATTCGGCATGCTAGTTACATTGCCGGTGGCCAAGTTGCATTATCTCTTATAGTTTCCGAGATATGGACTATCGATAATTTACACCTTAGGCTCTGCTTCTAACTTGGGCCCAAATTGTAAAATGGTCATATCTATTGGCGATTTCGTTCCAATTCACATTCCAAGTAATATTCGGCATGCTAATTACATTGCCGGTTCCCAAATTGCATTATCTCTTATAGTTTCCGAGATATGGACTATCGATTATTTTTAACCTTAGGCTATGCTTCTAACTTAGGCCCAAACTGTAAAATGGTCTTATCTATTGGCGATTTCGTTCCAATTCACATTCCAAGTAGTTTTCGGCATGCTAATTACATTGCCGGTTGCCAAATTGCATTATCTCTTATAGTTTCCGAGATATGGACTATCGATAATTTACACCTTAGGTTCTGCTTCTAACTTGGGCCCAAATTGTAAAATGGCCTTATCTGTTGGCGATTTCGTTCCAATTCACATTCCAAGTAATATTCGGCATGCTAATTACATTGCCGGTTGCCAAATTGCATTATCTCTTATAGTTTCCCAGATATGGACTATCGATAATTTACACCTTAGGCTCTGCTTCTAACTTGGGCCCAAATTGTAAAATGGTCTTATCTATTGGCGATTTCGTCCCAATTCACATTCCAAGTAATATTCGGCATGCTAATTACATTGCCGGTTGCGAAATTGCATTATCTCTTATAGTTTCCGAGATATGGACTATCGATAATTTACACCTTAGGCTCTGCTTCTAACTTGGGCCCAAATTGTAAAATGGTCTTATCTATTGGCGATTTCGTTCCAATTCACATTCCAAGTAATATTCGGCATGCTAATTACATTGCCGGTTGCCAAATTGCATTATCTCTTTTAGTTTCCGAGATATGGACTATCGATAATTTACACCTTAGGCTCTGCTTCTAACTTGGGCCCAAATTGTAAAATGGTCTTATCTATTGGCGATTTCGTTCCAATTCACATTCCAAGTAATATTCGGCATGCTAATTACATTGCCGGTTGCCAAATTGCATTATCTCTTATAGTTTCCGAGATATGGACTATCGATAATTTACACCTTAGGCTCTGCTTCTAACTTGGGCCCAAATTGTAAAATGGCCTTATCTATTGGCGATTTCGTTCCAATTCACATTCCAAGTAATATTCGGCATGCTAAATACATTGCCGGTTGCCAAATTGCATTATCTCTTATAGTTTCCGAGATATGGACTATCGATAATTTACACCTGAGGCTCTGCTTCTAACTTGGGCCCAAATTGTAAAATGGTCTTATCTATTGGCGATTTCGTTCCAATTCACATTCCAAGTAATATTCGGCATGCTAATTACATTGCCGGTGGCCAAATTGAATTATCTCTTATAGTTTCCGGGATATGGACTATCGATAATTTACACCTTAGGCTCTGCTTCTAACTTGGGCCCAAATTGTAAAATGGTCTTACCTATTGGCGATTTCGTTCCAATTCACATTCCAAGTAATATTCGGCATGCTAATTACATTGCCGGTTGCCAAATTGCATTATCTCTTATAGTTTCCGAGATATGGACTATCGATAATTTACACCTTAGGCTCTGCTTCTAACTTGGGCCCAAATTGTAAAATGGTCTTATCTATTGGCGATTTCGTTCCAATTCACATTCCAAGTAACATTCGGCATGCTAATTACATTGCCGGTTGCCAAATTGCATTATCTCTTATAGTTTCCGAGATATGGACTATCGATAATTTACACCTTAGACTCTGCTTCTAACTTGGGCCCAAATTGTAAAATGGTCTTCTCTATTGGCGATTTCGTTCCAATTCACATTCCAAGTAATATTCGGCATGCTAATTACATTGCCGGTGGCCAAGTTGCATTATCTCTTATAGTTTCCGAGATATGGACTATCGATAATTTACACCTTAGGCTCTGCTTCTAACTTGGGCCCAAATTGTAAAATGGTCTTATCTATTGGCGATTTCGTTCCAATTCACATTCCAAGTAATATTCGGCATGCTAATTACATTGCCGGTTCCCAAATTGCATTATCTCTTATAGTTTCCGAGATATGGACTATCGATTATTTTTAACCTTAGGCTCTGCTTCTAACTTGGGCCCAAACTGTAAAATGGTCTTATCTATTGGCGATTTCGTTCCAATTCACATTCCAAGTAGTATTCGGCATGCTAATTACATTGCCGGTTGCCAAATTGCATTATCTCTTATAGTTTCCGAGATATGGACTATCGATAATTTACACCTTAGGCTCTGCTTCTAACTTGGGCCCAAATTGTAAAATGGTCTTACCTATTGGCGATTTCGTTCCAATTCACATTCCAAGTAATATTCGGCATGCTAATTACATTGCCGGTTGCCAAATTGAATTATCTCCTATAGTTTCCGAGATATGGACTATCGATAATTTACACCTTAGGCTCTGCTTCTAACTTGGGCCCAAATTGTAAAATGGTCTTACCTATTGGCGATTTCGTTCCAATTCACATTCCAAGTAATATTCGGCATGCTAATTACATTGCCGGTGGCCAAGTTGCATTATCTCTTATAGTTTCCGAGATATGGACTATCGATAATTTACACCTTAGGCTCTGCTTCTAACTTGGGCCCAAATTGTAAAATGGTCTTATCTATTGGCGATTTCGTTCCAATTCACATTCCAAGTAATATTCGGCATGCTAATTACATTGCCGGTTGCCAAATTGAATTATCTCCTATAGTTTCCGAGATATGGACTATCGATAATTTACACCTTAGGCTCTGCTTCTAACTTGGGCCCAAATTGTAAAATGGTCTTACCTATTGGCTATTTCGTTCCAATTCACATTCCAAGTAATATTCGGCATGCTAATTACATTGCCGGTGGCCAAGTTGCATTATCTCTTATAGTTTCCGAGATATGGACTATCGATAATTTACACCTTAGGCTCTGCTTCTAACTTGGGCCCAAATTGTAAAATGGTCATATCTATTGGCGATTTCGTTCCAATTCACATTCCAAGTAATATTCGGCATGCTAATTACATTGCCGGTTCCCAAATTGCATTATCTCTTATAGTTTCCGAGATATGGACTATCGATTATTTTTAACCTTAGGCTATGCTTCTAACTTAGGCCCAAACTGTAAAATGGTCTTATCTATTGGCGATTTCGTTCCAATTCACATTCCAAGTAGTTTTCGGCATGCTAATTACATTGCCGGTTGCCAAATTGCATTATCTCTTATAGTTTCCGAGATATGGACTATCGATAATTTACACCTTAGGTTCTGCTTCTAACTTGGGCCCAAATTGTAAAATGGCCTTATCTGTTGGCGATTTCGTTCCAATTCACATTCCAAGTAATATTCGGCATGCTAATTACATTGCCGGTTGCCAAATTGCATTATCTCTTATAGTTTCCCAGATATGGACTATCGATAATTTACACCTTAGGCTCTGCTTCTAACTTGGGCCCAAATTGTAAAATGGTCTTATCTATTGGCGATTTCGTCCCAATTCACATTCCAAGTAATATTCGGCATGCTAATTACATTGCCGGTTGCGAAATTGCATTATCTCTTATAGTTTCCGAGATATGGACTATCGATAATTTACACCTTAGGCTCTGCTTCTAACTTGGGCCCAAATTGTAAAATGGTCTTATCTATTGGCGATTTCGTTCCAATTCACATTCCAAGTAATATTCGGCATGCTAATTACATTGCCGGTTGCCAAATTGCATTATCTCTTTTAGTTTCCGAGATATGGACTATCGATAATTTACACCTTAGGCTCTGCTTCTAACTTGGGCCCAAATTGTAAAATGGTCTTATCTATTGGCGATTTCGTTCCAATTCACATTCCAAGTAATATTCGGCATGCTAATTACATTGCCGGTTGCCAAATTGCATTATCTCTTATAGTTTCCGAGATATGGACTATCGATAATTTACACCTTAGGCTCTGCTTCTAACTTGGGCCCAAATTGTAAAATGGCCTTATCTATTGGCGATTTCGTTCCAATTCACATTCCAAGTAATATTCGGCATGCTAAATACATTGCCGGTTGCCAAATTGCATTATCTCTTATAGTTTCCGAGATATGGACTATCGATAATTTACACCTGAGGCTCTGCTTCTAACTTGGGCCCAAATTGTAAAATGGTCTTATCTATTGGCGATTTCGTTCCAATTCACATTCCAAGTAATATTCGGCATGCTAATTACATTGCCGGTGGCCAAATTGAATTATCTCTTATAGTTTCCGGGATATGGACTATCGATAATTTACACCTTAGGCTCTGCTTCTAACTTGGGCCCAAATTGTAAACTGGTCTTACCTATTGGCGATTTCGTTCCAATTCACATTCCAAGTAATATTCGGCATGCTAATTACATTGCCGGTTGCCAAATTGCATTATCTCTTATAGTTTCCGAGATATGGACTATCGATAATTTACACCTTAGGCTCTGCTTCTAACTTGGGCCCAAATTGTAAAATGGTCTTATCTATTGGCGATTTCGTTCCAATTCACATTCCAAGTAACATTCGGCATGCTAATTACATTGCCGGTTGCCAAATTGCATTATCTCTTATAGTTTCCGAGATATGGACTATCGATAATTTACACCTTAGGCTCTGCTTCTAACTTGGGCCCAAATTGTAAAATGGTCTTCTCTATTGGCGATTTCGTTCCAACTTACATTCCAAGTAATATTCCGCATGCTAATTACATTGCCGGTGGCCAAGTTGCATTATCTCTTATAGTTTCCGAGATATGGACTATCGATAATTTACACCTTAGGCTCTGCTTCTAACTTGGGCCCAAATTGTAAAATGGTCTTATCTATTGGCGATTTCGTTCCAATTCACATTCCAAGTAATATTCGGCATGCTAATTACATTGCCGGTTCCCAAATTGCATTATCTCTTATAGTTTCCGAGATATGGACTATCGATTATTTTTAACCTTAGGCTCTGCTTCTAACTTGGGCCCAAACTGTAAAATGGTCTTATCTATTGGCGATTTCGTTCCAATTCACATTCCAAGTAGTATTCGGCATGCTAATTACATTGCCGGTGGCCAAGTTGCATTATCTCTTATAGTTTCCAAGATATGGACTATCGATAATTTACACCTTAGGCTCTGCTTCTAACTTGGGCCCAAATTGTAAAATGGTCTTACCTATTGGCGATTTCGTTCCAATTCACATTCCAAGTAATATTCGGCATGCTAATTACATTGCCGGTTGCCAAATTGAATTATCTCCTATAGTTTCCGAGATATGGACTATCGATAATTTACACCTTAGGCTCTGCTTCTAACTTGGGCCCAAATTGTAAAATGGTCTTACCTATTGGCGATTTCGTTCCAATTCACATTCCAAGTAATATTCGGCATGCTAATTACATTGCCGGTGGCCAAGTTGCATTATCTCTTATAGTTTCCGAGATATGGACTATCGATAATTTACACCTTAGGCTCTGCTTCTAACTTGGGCCCAAATTGTAAAATGGTCATATCTATTGGCGATTTCGTTCCTATTCACATTCCAAGTAATATTCGGCATGCTAATTACATTGCCGGTTCCCAAATTGCATTATCTCTTATAGTTTCCGAGATATGGACTATCGATTATTTTTAACCTTAGGCTATGCTTCTAACTTGGGCCCAAACTGTAAAATGGTCTTATCTATTGGCGATTTCGTTCCAATTCACATTCCAAGTAGTTTTCGGCATGCTAATTACATTGCCGGTTGCCAAATTGCATTATCTCTTATAGTTTCCGAGATATGGACTATCGATAATTTACACCTTAGGTTCTGCTTCTAACTTGGGCCCAAATTGTAAAATGGCCTTATCTGTTGGCGATTTCGTTCCAATTCACATTCCAAGTAATATTCGGCATGCTAATTACATTGCCGGTTGCCAAATTGCATTATCTCTTATAGTTTCCGAGATATGGACTATCGATAATTTACACCTTAGGCTCTGCTTCTAACTTGGGCCCAAATTGTAAAATGGTCTTATCTATTGGCGATTTCGTCCCAATTCACATTCCAAGTAATATTCGGCATGCTAATTACATTGCCGGTTGCGAAATTGCATTATCTCTTATAGTTTCCGAGATATGGACTATCGATAATTTACACCTTAGGCTCTGCTTCTAACTTGGGCCCAAATTGTAAAATGGTCTTATCTACTGGCGATTTCGTTCCAATTCACATTCCAAGTAATATTCGGCATGCTAATTACATTGCCGGTTGCCAAATTGCATTATCTCTTTTAGTTTCCGAGATATGGACTATCGATAATTTACACCTTAGGCTCTGCTTCTAACTTGGGCCCAAATTGTAAAATGGTCTTATCTATTGGCGATTTCGTTCCAATTCACATTCCAAGTAATATTCGGCATGCTAATTACATTGCCGGTTGCCAAATTGCATTATCTCTTATAGTTTCCGAGATATGGACTATCGATAATTTACACCTTAGGCTCTGCTTCTAACTTGGGCCCAAATTGTAAAATGGCCTTATCTATTGGCGATTTCGTTCCAATTCACATTCCAAGTAATATTCGGCATGCTAAATACATTGCCGGTTGCCAAATTGCATTATCTCTTATAGTTTCCGAGATATGGACTATCGATAATTTACACCTTAGGCTCTGCTTCTAACTTGGGCCCAAATTGTAAAATGGTCTTACCTATTGGCGATTTCGTTCCAATTCACATTCCAAGTAATATTCGGCATGCTAATTACATTGCCGGTTGCCAAATTGCATTATCTCTTATAGTTTCCGAGATATGGACTATCGATAATTTACACCTTAGGCTCTGCTTCTAACTTGGGCCCAAATTGTAAAATGGTCTTATCTATTGGCCATTTCGTTCCAATTCACATTCCAAGTAACATTCGGCATGCTAATTACATTGCCGGTTGCCAAATTGCATTATCTCTTATAGTTTCCGAGATATGGACTATCGATAATTTACACCTTAGGCTCTGCTTCTAACTTGGGCCCAAATTGTAAAATGGTCTTCTCTATTGGCGATTTCGTTCCAATTCACATTCCAAGTAATATTCGGCATGCTAATTACATTGCCGGTGGCCAAGTTGCATTATCTCTTATAGTTTCCGAGATATGGACTATCGATAATTTACACCTTAGGCTCTGCTTCTAACTTGGGCCCAAATTGTAAAATGGTCTTATCTATTGGCGATTTCGTTCCAATTCACATTCCAAGTAATATTCGGCATGCTAATTACATTGCCGGTTCCCAAATTGCATTATCTCTTATAGTTTCCGAGATATGGACTATCGATTATTTTTAACCTTAGGCTCTGCTTCTAACTTGGGCCCAAACTGTAAAATGGTCTTATCTATTGGCGATTTCGTTCCAATTCACATTCCAAGTAGTATTCGGCATGCTAATTACATTGCCGGTTGCCAAATTGCATTATCTCTTATAGTTTCCGAGATATGGACTATCGATAATTTACACCTTAGGCTCTGCTTCTAACTTGGGCCCAAATTGTAAAATGGTCTTATCTATTGGCGATTTCGTTCCAATTCACATTCCAAGTAATATTCGGCATGCTAATTACATTGCCAGTTGCCAAATTGCATTATCTCTTATAGTTTCCGAGATATGGGCTATGGATAATTTACACCTTAGGCTCTGCTTCTAACTTGGGCCCAAATTGTAAAATGGTCTTATCTATTGTCGATTTCGTTCCAATTCACATTCCAAGTAATATTCGGCATTCTAATTACATTGCCGGCTGCCAAATTGCATTATCTCTTATAGTTTCCGAGATATGGACTATCGATAATTTACACCTTAGGCTCTGCTTCTAACTTGGGCCCAAATTGTAAAATGGTCTTATCTATTGGCGATTTCGTTCCAATTCACATTCCAAGTAATATTCGGCATGCTAATTACATTGCCGGTTGCCAAATTGCATTACCTCTTATAGTTTCCGAGATATGGACTATCGATAATTTACACCTTAGGCTCTGTTTCTAACTTGGGCCCAAATTGTAAAATGGTCTTATCTATTGGCGATTTCGTTCCAATTCACATTCCAAGTAATATTCGGCATGCTAATTACATTGCCGGTTGCCAAATTGCATTACCTCTTATAGTTTCCGAGATATGGACTATCGATAATTTACACCTTAGGCTCTGCTTCTAACTTGGGCCCAAATTGTAAAATGGTCTTACCTATTGGCGATTTCGTTCCAATTCACATTCCAAGTAATATTCGGCATGCTAATTACATTGCCGGTGGCCAAGTTGCATTATCTCTTATAGTTTCTGAGATATGGACTATCGATAATTTACACCTTAGGCTCTGCTTCTAACTTGGGCCCAAATTGTAAAATGGTCATATCTATTGGCGATTTCGTTCCAATTCACATTCCAAGTAATATTCGGCATGCTAATTACATTGCCGGTTCCCAAATTGCATTATCTCTTATAGTTTCCGAGATATGGACTATCGATTATTTTTAACCTTAGGCTATGCTTCTAACTTGGGCCCAAACTGTAAAATGGTCTTATCTATTGGCGATTTCGTTCCAATTCACATTCCAAGTAGTTTTCGGCATGCTAATTACATTGCCGGTTGCCAAATTGCATTATCTCTTATAGTTTCCGAGATATGGACTATCGATAATTTACACCTTAGGTTCTGCTTCTAACTTGGGCCCAAATTGTAAAATGGCCTTATCTGTTGGCGATTTCGTTCCAATTCACATTCCAAGTAATATTCGGCATGCTAATTACATTGCCGGTTGCCAAATTGCATTATCTCTTATAGTTTCCGAGATATGGACTATCGATAATTTACACCTTAGGCTCTGCTTCTAACTTGGGCCCAAATTGTAAAATGGTCTTATCTATTGGCGATTTCGTCCCAATTCACATTCCAAGTAATATTCGGCATGCTAATTACATTGCCGGTTGCGAAATTGCATTATCTCTTATAGTTTCCGAGATATGGACTATCGATAATTTACACCTTAGGCTCTGCTTCTAACTTGGGCCCAAATTGTAAAATGGTCTTATCTATTGGCGATTTCGTTCCAATTCACATTCCAAGTAATATTCGGCATGCTAATTACATTGCCGGTTGCCAAATTGCATTATCTCTTTTAGTTTCCGAGATATGGACTATCGATAATTTACACCTTAGGCTCTGCTTCTAACTTGGGCCCAAATTGTAAAATGGTCTTATCTATTGGCGATTTCGTTCCAATTCACATTCCAAGTAATATTCGGCATGCTAATTACATTGCCGGTTGCCAAATTGCATTATCTCTTATAGTTTCCGAGATATGGACTATCGATAATTTACACCTTAGGCTCTGCTTCTAACTTGGGCCCAAATTGTAAAATGGCCTTATCTATTGGCGATTTCGTTCCAATTCACATTCCAAGTAATATTCGGCATGCTAAATACATTGCCGGTTGCCAAATTGCATTATCTCTTATAGTTTCCGAGATATGGACTATCGATAATTTACACCTTAGGCTCTGCTTCTAACTTGGGCCCAAATTGTAAAATGGTCTTATCTATTGGCGATTTCGTTCCAATTCACATTCCAAGTAATATTCGGCATGCTAATTACATTGCCGGTGGCCAAATTGAATTATCTCTTATAGTTTCCGGGATATGGACTATCGATAAATTACACCTTAGGCTCTGCTTCTAACTTGGGCCCAAATTGTAAAATGGTCTTACCTATTGGCGATTTCGTTCCAATTCACATTCCAAGTAATATTCGGCATGCTAATTACATTGCCGGTTGCCAAATTGCATTATCTCTTATAGTTTCCGAGATATGGACTATCGATAATTTACACCTTAGGCTCTGCTTCTAACTTGGGCCCAAATTGTAAAATGGTCTTATCTATTGGCGATTTCGTTCCAATTCACATTCCAAGTAACATTCGGCATGCTAATTACATTGCCGGTTGCCAAATTGCATTATCTCTTATAGTTTCCGAGATATGGACTATCGATAATTTACACCTTAGGCTCTGCTTCTAACTTGGGCCCAAATTGTAAAATGGTCTTCTCTATTGGCGATTTCGTTCCAATTCACATTCCAAGTAATATTCGGCATGCTAATTACATTGCCGGTGGCCAAGTTGCATTATCTCTTATAGTTTCCGAGATATGGACTATCGATAATTTACACCTTAGGCTCTGCTTCTAACTTGGGCCCAAATTGTAAAATGGTCTTATCTATTGGCGATTTCGTTCCAATTCACATTCCAAGTAATATTCGGCATGCTAATTACATTGCCGGTTCCCAAATTGCATTATCTCTTATAGTTTCCGAGATATGGACTATCGATTATTTTTAACCTTAGGCTCTGCTTCTAACTTGGGCCCAAACTGTAAAATGGTCTTATCTATTGGCGATTTCGTTCCAATTCACATTCCAAGTAGTATTCGGCATGCTAATTACATTGCCGGTTGCCAAATTGCATTATCTCTTATAGTTTCCGAGATATGGACTATCGATTATTTACACCTTAGGCTCTGCTTCTAACTTGGGCCCAAATTGTAAAATGGTCTTATCTATTGGCGATTTCGTTCCAATTCACATTCCAAGTAATATTCGGCATGCTAATTACATTGCCAGTTGCCAAATTGCATTATCTCTTATAGTTTCCGAGATATGGGCTATGGATAATTTACACCTTAGGCTCTGCTTCTAACTTGGGCCCAAATTGTAAAATGGTCTTATCTATTGTCGATTTCGTTCCAATTCACATTCCAAGTAATATTCGGCATTCTAATTACATTGCCGGCTGCCAAATTGCATTATCTCTTATAGTTTCCGAGATATGGACTATCGATAATTTACACCTTAGGCTCTGCTTCTAACTTGGGCCCAAATTGTAAAATGGTCTTATCTATTGGCGATTTCGTTCCAATTCACATTCCAAGTAATATTCGGCATGCTAATTACATTGCCGGTTGCCAAATTGCATTATCTCTTATAGTTTCCGAGATATGGACTATCGATAATTTACACCTTAGGCTCTGCTTCTAACTTGGGCCCAAATTGTAAAATGGTCTTATCTATTGTCGATTTCGTTCCAATTCACATTCCAAGTAATATTCGGCATGCTAATTACATTGCCGGTTGCCAAATTTCATTATCTCTTATAGTTTCCGAGATATGGACTATCGATAATTTATACCTTAGGCTCTGCTTCTAACTTGGGCCCAAATTGTAAAATGGTCTTATCTATTGGCGATTTCGTTCCAATTCACATTCCAAGTAGTATTCGGCATGCTAATTACATTGCCGGTTGCCAAATTGCATTATCTCTTATAGTTTCCGAGATATGGACTATCGATAATTTACACCTTAGGCTCTGCTTCTAACTTGGGCCCAAATTGTAAAATGGTCTTATCTATTGGCGATTTCGTTCCAATTCACATTCCAAGTAATATTCGGCATGCTAATTACATTGCCAGTTGCCAAATTGCATTATCTCTTATAGTTTCCGAGATATGGACTATGGATAATTTACACCTTAGGCTCTGCTTCTAACTTGTGCCCAAATTGTAAAATGGTCTTATCTATTGGCGATTTCGTTCCAATTCACATTCCAAGTAATACTCGGCATGCTGATTACATTGCCGGTTGCCAAATTGCATTATCTCTTATAGTTTCAGAGATATGGACTATCGATAATTTACACCTTAGGCTCTGCTTCTAACTTGGGCCCAAATTGTAAAATCGTCTTATCTATTGGCGATTTCGTTCCAATTCACATTCCAAGTAGTATTCGGCATGCTAATTACATTGCCGGTTGCCAAATTGCATTATCTCTTATAGTTTCCGAGATATGGACTATCGATAATTTACACCTTAGGCTCTGCTTCTAACTTGGGCCCAAATTGTAAAATGGTCTTATCTATTGGCGATTTCGTTCCAATTCACATTCCAAGTAATATTCGGCATGCTAATTACATTGCCAGTTGCCAAATTGCATTATCTCTTATAGTTTCCGAGATATGGACTATGGATAATTTACACCTTAGGCTCTGCTTCTAACTTGTGCCCAAATTGTAAAACGGTCTTATCTATTGGCGATTTCGTTCCAATTCACATTCCAAGTAATACTCGGCATGCTGATTACATTGCCGGTTGCCAAATTGCATTATCTCTTATAGTTTCAGAGATATGGACTATCGATAATTTACACCTTAGGCTCTGCTTCTAACTTGGGCCCAAATTGTAAAATCGTCTTATCTATTGGCGATTTCGTTCCAATTCACATTCCAAGTAATATTCGGCATGCTAATTACATTGCCGGTTGCCAAATTGCATTATCTCTTATAGTTTCCGAGATATGGACTATCGATAATTTACACCTTAGGCTCTGCTTCTAACTTGGGCCCAAATTGTAAAATCGTCTTATCTATTGGCGATTTCGTTCCAATTCACATTCCAAGTAATATTCGGCATGCTAATTACATTGCCGGTTGCCAAATTGCATTATCTCTTATAGTTTCCGAGATATGGACTATCGATAATTTACACCTTAGGCTCTGCTTCTAACTTGGGCCCAAATTGTAAAATGGTCTTATCTATTGGCGATTTCGTTCCAATTCACATTCCAAGTAATATTCGGCATGCTAATTACATTGCCGGTTGCCAAATTGAATTATCTCCCATAGTTTCCGAGATATGGACTATCGATAATTTACACCTTAGGCTCTGCTTCTAACTTGGGCCCAAATTGTAAAATGGTCTTACCTATTGGCGATTTCGTTCCAATTCACATTCCAAGTAATATTCGGCATGCTAATTACATTGCCGGTGGCCAAGTTGCATTATCTCTTATAGTTTCCGAGATATGGCCTATCGATAATTTACACCTTAGTCTCTGCTTCTAACTTGGGCCCAAATTGTAAAATGGTCTTATCTATTGGCGATTTCGTTCCAATTCACATTCCAAGTAATATTCGGCATGCTAATTACATTGCCGGTTCCCAAATTCCATTATCTCTTATAGTTTCCGAGATATGGACTATCAATTATTTTTAACCTTAGGCTCTGCTTCTAACTTGGGCCAAAACTGTAAAATGGTCTTATCTATTGGCGATTTCGTTCCAATTCACATTCCAAGTAATATTCGGCATGCTAATTACATTGCCGGTTGCCAAATTGCATTATCTCTTATAGTTTCCGAGATATGGACTATCGATAATTTACACCTTAGGCTCTGCTTCTAACTTGGGCCCAAATTGTAAAATGGTCTTATCTATTGGCGATTTCGTTCCAATTCACATTCCAAGTAATATTCGGCATGCTAATTACATTGCCGGTTGCCAAATTGCATTATCTCTTATAGTTTCCGAGATATGGACTATCGATAATTTACACCTTAGGCTCTGCTTCTAACTTGGGCCCAAATTGTAAAATGGTCTTATCTATTGGCGATTTCGTTCCAATTCACATTCCAAGTAATATTCGGCATGCTAATTACATTGCCGGTTGCCAAATTGCATTATCTCTTATAGTTTCCGAGATATGGACTATGGATAATTTACACCTTAGGCTCTGCTTCTAACTTGGGCCCAAATTTTAAAATGGTCTTATCTATTGGCGATTTCGTTCCAATTCACATTCCAAGTAATATTCGGCATGTTAATTAAATTGCCGGTTGCCAAATTGCATTATCTCTTATAGTTTCCGAGATATGGACTATCGATAATTTACACCTTAGGCTCTGCTTCTACTTGGGCCCAAATTGTAAAATCGTCTTATCTATTGGCGATTTCGTTCCAATTCACATTCCAAGCAATATTCGGCATGCTAATTACATTGCCGGTTGCCAAATTGCATTATCTCTTATAGTTTCCGAGATATGGACTATCGATAATTTACACCTTAGGCTCTGCTTCTAACTTGGGCCCAAATTGTAAAATGGTCTTATCTATTGGCGATTTCGTTCCAATTCACATTCCAAGTAATATTCGGCATGCTAATTACATTGCCGGTTGCCAAATTGAATTATCTCCTATAGTTTCCGAGATATGGACTATCGATAATTTACACCTTAGGCTCTGCTTCTAACTTGGGCCCAAATTGTAAAATGGTCTTACCTATTGGCGATTTCGTTCCAATTCACATTCCAAGTAATATTCGGCATGCTAATTACATTGCCGGTGGCCAAGTTGCATTATCTCTTATAGTTTCCGAGATATGGACTATCGATAATTTACATCTTAGGCTCTGCTTCTAACTTGGGCCCAAATTGTAAAATGGTCTTATCTATTGGCGATTTCGTTCCAATTCACATTCCAAGTAATATTCGGCATGCTAATTACATTGCCGGTTCCCAAATTGCATTATCTCTTATATTTTCCGAGATATGGACTATCGATTATTTTTAACCTTAGGCTATGCTTCTAACTTGGGCCCAAACTGTAAAATGGTCTTATCTATTGGCGATTTCGTTCCAATTCACATTCCAAGTAGTTTTCGGCATGCTAATTACATTGCCGGTTGCCAAATTGCATTATCTCTTATAGTTTCCGAGATATGGACTATCGATAATTTACACCTTAGGCTCTGCTTCTAACTTGGGCCCAAATTGTAAAATGGTCTTATCTGTTGGCGATTTCGTTCCAATTCACATTCCAAGTAATATTCGGCATGCTAATTACATTGCCGGTTGCCAAATTGCATTATCTCTTATAGTTTCCGAGATATGGACTATCGATAATTTACACCTTAGGCTCTGCTTCTAACTTGGGCCCAAATTGTAAAATGGTCTTATCTATTGGCGATTTCGTTCCAATTCACATTCCAAGTAGTATTCGGCATGCTAATTACATTGCCGGTTGCCAAATTGCATTATCTCTTATAGTTTCCGAGATATGGACTATCGATAATTTACACCTTAGGCTCTGCTTCTAACTTGGGCCCAAATTGTAAAATGGTCTTATCTATTGGCGATTTCGTTGCAATTCACATTCCAAGTAATATTCGGCATGCTAGTTACATTGCCAGTTGCCAAATTGCATTATCTCTTATAGTTTCCGAGATATGGACTATGGATAATTTACACCTTAGGCTCTGCTTCTAACTTGGGCCCAAATTGTAAAATGGTCTTATCTATTGGCGATTTCGTTCCAATTCACATTCCAAGTAATATTCGGCATGTTAATTAAATTGCCGGTTGCCAAATTGCATTATCTCTTATAGTTTCCGAGATATGGACTATCGATAATTTACACCTTAGGCTCTGCTTCTAACTTGGGCCCAAATTGTAAAATCGTCTTATCTATTGGCGATTTCGTTCCAATTCACATTCCAAGTAATATTCGGCCTGCTAATTACATTGCCGGTTGCCAAATTGTATTATCTCTTATAGTTTCCGAGATATGGACTATCGATAATTTACACCTTAGGCTCTGCTTCTAACTTGGGCCCAAATTGTAAAATGGTCTTATCTATTGGCGATTTCGTTCCAATTCACATTCCAAGTAATATTCGGCATGCTAATTACATTGCCGGTTGCCAAATTGAATTATCTCCTATAGTTTCCGAGATATGGACTATCGATAATTTACACCTTAGGTTCTGCTTCTAACTTGGGCCCAAATTGTAAAATGGTCTTACCTATTGGCGATTTCGTTCCAATTCACATTCCAAGTAATATTCGGCATGCTAATTACATTGCCGGTGGCCAAGTTGCATTATCTCTTATAGTTTCCGAGATATGGACTATCGATAATTTACATCTTAGGCTCTGCTTCTAACTTGGGCCCAAATTGTAAAATGGTCTTATCTATTGGCGATTTCGTTCCAATTCACATTCCAAGTAATATTCGGCATGCTAATTACATTGCCGGTTCCCAAATTGCATTATCTCTTATATTTTCCGAGATATGGACTATCGATTATTTTTAACCTTAGGCTATGCTTCTAACTTGGGCCCAAACTGTAAAATGGTCTTATCTATTGGCGATTTCGTTCCAATTCACATTCCAAGTAGTTTTCGGCATGCTAATTACATTGCCGGTTGCCAAATTGCATTATCTCTTATAGTTTCCGAGATATGGACTATCGATAATTTACACCTTAGGCTCTGCTTCTAACTTGGGCCCAAATTGTAAAATGGTCTTATCTGTTGGCGATTTCGTTCCAATTCACATTCCAAGTAATATTCGGCATGCTAATTACATTGCCGGTTGCCAAATTGCATTATCTCTTATAGTTTCCGAGATATGGACTATCGATAATTTACACCTTAGGCTCTGCTTCTAACTTGGGCCCAAATTGTAAAATGGTCTTATCTATTGGCGATTTCGTTCCAATTCACATTCCAAGTAGTATTCGGCATGCTAATTACATTGCCGGTTGCCAAATTGCATTATCTCTTATAGTTTCCGAGATATGGACTATCGATAATTTACACCTTAGGCTCTGCTTCTAACTTGGGCCCAAATTGTAAAATGGTCTTATCTATTGGCGATTTCGTTGCAATTCACATTCCAAGTAATATTCGGCATGCTAGTTACATTGCCAGTTGCCAAATTGCATTATCTCTTATAGTTTCCGAGATATGGACTATGGATAATTTACACCTTAGGCTCTGCTTCTAACTTGGGCCCAAATTGTAAAATGGTCTTATCTATTGGCGATTTCGTTCCAATTCACATTCCAAGTAATATTCGGCATGTTAATTAAATTGCCGGTTGCCAAATTGCATTATCTCTTATAGTTTCCGAGATATGGACTATCGATAATTTACACCTTAGGCTCTGCTTCTAACTTGGGCCCAAATTGTAAAATCGTCTTATCTATTGGCGATTTCGTTCCAATTCACATTCCAAGTAATATTCGGCCTGCTAATTACATTGCCGGTTGCCAAATTGTATTATCTCTTATAGTTTCCGAGATATGGACTATCGATAATTTACACCTTAGGCTCTGCTTCTAACTTGGGCCCAAATTGTAAAATGGTCTTATCTATTGGCGATTTCGTTCCAATTCACATTCCAAGTAATATTCGGCATGCTAATTACATTGCCGGTTGCCAAATTGAATTATCTCCTATAGTTTCCGAGATATGGACTATCGATAATTTACACCTTAGGTTCTGCTTCTAACTTGGGCCCAAATTGTAAAATGGTCTTACCTATTGGCGATTTCGTTCCAATTCACATTCCAAGTAATATTCGGCATGCTAATTACATTGCCGGTGGCCAAGTTGCATTATCTCTTATAGTTTCCGAGATATGGACTATCGATAATTTACACCTTAGGCTCTGCTTCTAACTTGGGCCCAAATTGTAAAATGGTCATATCTATTGGCGATTTCGTTCCAATTCACATTCCAAGTAATATTCGGCATGCTAATTACATTGCCGCTTCCCAAATTGCATTATCTCTTATAGTTTCCGAGATATGGACTATCGATTATTTTTAGCCTTAGGCTATGCTTCTAACTTGGGCCCAAACTGTAAAATGGTCTTATCTATTGGCGATTTCGTTCCAATTCACATTCCAAGTAGTTTTCGGCATGCTAATTACATTGCCGGTTGCCAAATTGCATTATCTCTTATAGTTTCCGAGATATGGACTATCGATAATTTACACCTTAGGCTCTGCTTCTAACTTGGGCCCAAATTGTAAAATGGCCTTATCTGTTGGCGATTTCGTTCTAATTCACATTCCAAGTAATATTCGGCATGCTAATTACATTGCCGGTTGCCAAATTGCATTATCTCTTATAGTTTCCGAGATATGGACTATCGATAATTTACACCTTAGGCTCTGCTTCTAACTTGGGCCCAAATTGTAAAATGGTCTTATCTATTGGCGATTTCGTCCCAATTCACATTTCAAGTAATATTCGGCATGCTAATTACATTGCCGGTTGCGAAATTGCATTATCTCTTATAGTTTCCGAGATATGGACTATCGATAATTTACACCTTAGGCTCTGCTTCTAACTTGGGCCCAAATTGTAAAATGGTCTTATCTATTGGCGATTTCGTTCCAATTCACACTCCAAGTAATATTCGGCATGCTAATTACATTGCCGGTTGCCAAATTGCATTATCTCTTTTAGTTTCCGAGATATGGACTATCGATAATTTACACCTTAGGCTCTGCTTCTAACTTGGGCCCAAATTGTAAAATGGTCTTATCTATTGGCGATTTCGTTCCAATTCACATTCCAAGTAATATTCGGCATGCTAATTACATTGCCGGTTGCCAAATTGCATTATCTCTTATAGTTTCCGAGATATGGACTATCGATAATTTACACCTTAGGCTCTGCTTCTAACTTGGGCCCAAATTGTAAAATGGCCTTATCTATTGGCGATTTCGTTCCAATTCACATTCCAAGTAATATTCGGCATGCTAAATACATTGCCGGTTGCCAAATTGCATTATCTCTTATAGTTTCGGAGATATGGACTATCGATAATTTACACCTTAGGCTCTGCTTCTAACTTGGGCCCAAATTGTAAAATGGTCTTATCTATGTGCGATTTCGTTCCAATTCACATTCCAAGTAATATTCGGCATGCTAATTACATTGCCGGTGGCCAAATTGAATTATCTCTTATAGTTTCCGAGATATGGACTATCGATAATTTACACCTTAGGCTCTGCTTCTAACTTGGGCCCAAATTGTAAAATGGTCTTATCTATTGGCGATTTCGTTCCAATTCACATTCCAAGTAATATTCGGCATGCTAATTACATTGCCGGTTCCCAAATTGCATTATCTCTTATAGTTTCCGAGATATGGACTATCGATTATTTTTAACCTTAGGCTCTGCTTCTAACTTGGGCCCAAACTGTAAAATGGTCTTATCTATTGGCGATTTCGTTCCAATTCACATTCCAAGTAGTATTCGGCATGCTAGTTACATTGCCGGTTGCCAAATTGCATTATCTCTTATAGTTTCCGAGATATGGACTATCGATAATTTACACCTTAGGCTCTGCTTCTAACTTGTGCCCAAATTGTAAAATGGTCTTATCTATTGGCGATTTCGTTCCAATTCACATTCCAAGTAATATTCGGCATGCTAATTACATTGCCAGTTGCCAAATTGCATTATCTCTTATAGTTTCCGAGATATGGACTATGGATAATTTACACCTTAGGCTCTGCTTCTAACTTGGGCCCAAATTGTAAAATGGTCTTATCTATTGGCGATTTCGTTCCAATTCACATTCCAAGTAATATTCGGCATGCTAATTACATTGCCGGTTGCCAAATTGCATTATCTCTTATAGTTTCCGAGATATGGACTATCGATAATTTACACCTTAGGCTCTGCTTCTAACTTGGGATCAAATTGTAAAATGGTCTTATCTATTGGCGATTTCGTTCCAATTCACATTCCAAGTAATATTCGGCATGCTAATTACATAGCCGGTTGCCAAATTGCATTATCTCTTATAGTTTCCGAGATATGGACTATCGATAATTTACACCTTAGGCTCTGCTTCTAACTTGGGCCCAAATTGTAAAATGGTCTTATCTATTGGCGATTTCGTTCCAATTCACATTCCAAGTAGTATTCGGCATGCTAATTACATTGCCGGTTGCCAAATTGCATTATCTCTTATAGTTTCCGAGATATGGACTATCGATAATTTACACCTTAGGCTCTGCTTCTAACTTGGGCCCAAATTGTAAAATGGTCTTATCTATTGGCGATTTCGTTCCAATTCACATTCCAAGTAATATTCGGCATGCTAATTACATTGCCAGTTGCCAAATTGCATTATCTCTTATAGTTTCCGAGATATGGACTATCGATAATTTACACCTTAGGCTCTGCTTCTACTTGGGCCCAAATTGTAAAATCGTCTTATCTATTGGCGATTTCGTTCCAATTCACATTCCAAGCAATATTCGGCATGCTAATTACATTGCCGGTTGCCAAATTGCATTATCTCTTATAGTTTCCGAGATATGGACTATCGATTATTTTTAACCTTAGGCTATGCTTCTAACTTGGGCCCAAACTGTAAAATGGTCTTATCTATTGGCGATTTCGTTCCAATTCACATTCCAAGTAGTTTTCGGCATGCTAATTACATTGCCGGTTGCCAAATTGCATTATCTCTTATAGTTTCCGAGATATGGACTATCGATAATTTACACCTTAGGCTCTGCTTCTAACTTGGGCCCAAATTGTAAAATGGTCTTATCTGTTGGCGATTTCGTTCCAATTCACATTCCAAGTAATATTCGGCATGCTAATTACATTGCCGGTTGCCAAATTGCATTATCTCTTATAGTTTCCGAGATATGGACTATCGATAATTTACACCTTAGGCTCTGCTTCTAACTTGGGCCCAAATTGTAAAATGGTCTTATCTATTGGCGATTTCGTTCCAATTCACATTCCAAGTAGTATTCGGCATGCTAATTACATTGCCGGTTGCCAAATTGCATTATCTCTTATAGTTTCCGAGATATGGACTATCGATAATTTACACCTTAGGCTCTGCTTCTAACTTGGGCCCAAATTGTAAAATGGTCTTACCTATTGGCGATTTCGTTCCAATTCACATTCCAAGTAATATTCGGCATGCTAATTACATTGCCGGTGGCCAAGTTGCATTATCTCTTATAGTTTCCGAGATATGGACTATCGATAATTTACACCTTAGGCTCTGCTTCTAACTTGGGCCCAAATTGTAAAATGGTCTTACCTATTGGCGATTTCGTTCCAATTCACATTCCAAGTAATATTCGGCATGCTAATTACATTGCCGGTTGCCAAATTGCATTATCTCTTATAGTTTCCGAGATATGGACTATCGATAATTTACACCTTAGGCTCTGCTTCTAACTTGGGCCCAAATTGTAAAATGGTCATATCTATTGGCGATTTCGTTCCAATTCACATTCCAAGTAATATTCGGCATGCTAATTACATTGCCGCTTCCCAAATTGCATTATCTCTTATAGTTTCCGAGATATGGACTATCGATTATTTTTAGCCTTAGGCTATGCTTCTAACTTGGGCCCAAACTGTAAAATGGTCTTATCTATTGGCGATTTCGTTCCAATTCACATTCCAAGTAGTTTTCGGCATGCTAATTACATTGCCGGTTGCCAAATTGCATTATCTCTTATAGTTTCCGAGATATGGACTATCGATAATTTACACCTTAGGCTCTGCTTCTAACTTGGGCCCAAATTGTAAAATGGCCTTATCTGTTGGCGATTTCGTTCTAATTCACATTCCAAGTAATATTCGGCATGCTAATTACATTGCCGGTTGCCAAATTGCATTATCTCTTATAGTTTCCGAGATATGGACTATCGATAATTTACACCTTAGGCTCTGCTTCTAACTTGGGCCCAAATTGTAAAATGGTCTTATCTATTGGCGATTTCGTCCCAATTCACATTCCAAGTAATATTCGGCATGCTAATTACATTGCCGGTTGCGAAATTGCATTATCTCTTATAGTTTCCGAGATATGGACTATCGATAATTTACACCTTAGGCTCTGCTTCTAACTTGGGCCCAAATTGTAAAATGGTCTTATCTATTGGCGATTTCGTTCCAATTCACACTCCAAGTAATATTCGGCATGCTAATTACATTGCCGGTTGCCAAATTGCATTATCTCTTTTAGTTTCCGAGATATGGACTATCGATAATTTACACCTTAGGCTCTGCTTCTAACTTGGGCCCAAATTGTAAAATGGTCTTATCTATTGGCGATTTCGTTCCAATTCACATTCCAAGTAATATTCGGCATGCTAATTACATTGCCGGTTGCCAAATTGCATTATCTCTTATAGTTTCCGAGATATGGACTATCGATAATTTACACCTTAGGCTCTGCTTCTAACTTGGGCCCAAATTGTAAAATGGCCTTATCTATTGGCGATTTCGTTCCAATTCACATTCCAAGTAATATTCGGCATGCTAAATACATTGCCGGTTGCCAAATTGCATTATCTCTTATAGTTTCCGAGATATGGACTATCGATAATTTACACCTTAGGCTCTGCTTCTAACTTGGGCCCAAATTGTAAAATGGTCTTATCTATTGGCGATTTCGTTCCAATTCACATTCCAAGTAATATTCGGCATGCTAATTACATTGCCGGTGGCCAAATTGAATTATCTCTTATAGTTTCCGAGATATGGACTATCGATAATTTACACCTTAGGCTCTGCTTCTAACTTGGGCCCAAATTGTAAAATGGTCTTATCTATTGGCGATTTCGTTCCAATTCACATTCCAAGTAATATTCGGCATGCTAATTACATTGCCGGTTCCCAAATTGCATTATCTCTTATAGTTTCCGAGATATGGACTATCGATTATTTTTAACCTTAGGCTCTGCTTCTAACTTGGGCCCAAACTGTAAAATGGTCTTATCTATTGGCGATTTCGTTCCAATTCACATTCCAAGTAGTATTCGGCATGCTAGTTACATTGCCGGTTGCCAAATTGCATTATCTCTTATAGTTTCCGAGATATGGACTATCGATAATTTACACCTTAGGCTCTGCTTCTAACTTGTGCCCAAATTGTAAAATGGTCTTATCTATTGGCGATTTCGTTCCAATTCACATTCCAAGTAATATTCGGCATGCTAATTACATTGCCAGTTGCCAAATTGCATTATCTCTTATAGTTTCCGAGATATGGACTATGGATAATTTACACCTTAGGCTCTGCTTCTAACTTGGGCCCAAATTGTAAAATGGTCTTATCTATTGGCGATTTCGTTCCAATTCACATTCCAAGTAATATTCGGCATGCTAATTACATTGCCGGTTGCCAAATTGCATTATCTCTTATAGTTTCCGAGATATGGACTATCGATAATTTACACCTTAGGCTCTGCTTCTAACTTGGGATCAAATTGTAAAATGGTCTTATCTATTGGCGATTTCGTTCCAATTCACATTCCAAGTAATATTCGGCATGCTAATTACATTGCCGGTTGCCAAATTGCATTATCTCTTATAGTTTCCGAGATATGGACTATCGATAATTTACACCTTAGGCTCTGCTTCTAACTTGGGCCCAAATTGTAAAATGGTCTTATCTATTGGCGATTTCGTTCCAATTCACATTCCAAGTAGTATTCGGCATGCTAATTACATTGCCGGTTGCCAAATTGCATTATCTCTTATAGTTTCCGAGATATGGACTATCGATAATTTACACCTTAGGCTCTGCTTCTAACTTGGGCCCAAATTGTAAAATGGTCTTATCTATTGGCGATTTCGTTCCAATTCACATTCCAAGTAATATTCGGCATGCTAATTACATTGCCAGTTGCCAAATTGCATTATCTCTTATAGTTTCCGAGATATGGACTATCGATAATTTACACCTTAGGCTCTGCTTCTACTTGGGCCCAAATTGTAAAATCGTCTTATCTATTGGCGATTTCGTTCCAATTCACATTCCAAGCAATATTCGGCATGCTAATTACATTGCCGGTTGCCAAATTGCATTATCTCTTATAGTTTCCGAGATATGGACTATCGATTATTTTTAACCTTAGGCTATGCTTCTAACTTGGGCCCAAACTGTAAAATGGTCTTATCTATTGGCGATTTCGTTCCAATTCACATTCCAAGTAGTTTTCGGCATGCTAATTACATTGCCGGTTGCCAAATTGCATTATCTCTTATAGTTTCCGAGATATGGACTATCGATAATTTACACCTTAGGCTCTGCTTCTAACTTGGGCCCAAATTGTAAAATGGTCTTATCTGTTGGCGATTTCGTTCCAATTCACATTCCAAGTAATATTCGGCATGCTAATTACATTGCCGGTTGCCAAATTGCATTATCTCTTATAGTTTCCGAGGTATGGACTATCGATAATTTACACCTTAGGCTCTGCTTCTAACTTGGGCCCAAATTGTAAAATGGTCTTATCTATTGGCGATTTCGTTCCAATTCACATTCCAAGTAGTATTCGGCATGCTAATTACATTGCCGGTTGCCAAATTGCATTATCTCTTATAGTTTCCGAGATATGGACTATCGATAATTTACACCTTAGGCTCTGCTTCTAACTTGGGCCCAAATTGTAAAATGGTCTTACCTATTGGCGATTTCGTTCCAATTCACATTCCAAGTAATATTCGGCATGCTAATTACATTGCCGGTGGCCAAGTTGCATTATCTCTTATAGTTTCCGAGATATGGACTATCGATAATTTACACCTTAGGCTCTGCTTCTAACTTGGGCCCAAATTGTAAAATGGTCATATCTATTGGCGATTTCGTTCCAATTCACATTCCAAGCAATATTCGGCATGCTAATTACATTGCCGGTTGCCAAATTGCATTATCTCTCATAGTTTCCGAGATATGGACTATCGATTATTTTTAACCTTAGGCTATGCTTCTAACTTGGGCCCAAACTGTAAAATGGTCTTATCTATTGGCGATTTCGTTCCAATTCACATTCCAAGTAGTTTTCGGCATGCTAATTACATTGCCGGTTGCCAAATTGCATTATCTCTTATAGTTTCCGAGATATGGACTATCGATAATTTACACCTTAGGCTCTGCTTCTAACTTGGGCCCAAATTGTAAAATGGTCTTATCTGTTGGCGATTTCGTTCCAATTCACATTCCAAGTAATATTCGGCATGCTAATTACATTGCCGGTTGCCAAATTGCATTATCTCTTATAGTTTCCGAGATATGGACTATCGATAATTTACACCTTAGGCTCTGCTTCTAACTTGGGCCCAAATTGTAAAATGGTCTTATCTATTGGCGATTTCGTTCCAATTCACATTCCAAGTAGTATTCGGCATGCTAATTACATTGCCGGTTGCCAAATTGCATTATCTCTTATAGTTTCCGAGATATGGACTATCGATAATTTACACCTTAGGCTCTGCTTCTAACTTGGGCCCAAATTGTAAAATGGTCTTATCTATTGGCGATTTCGTTCCAATTCACATTCCAAGTAATATTCGGCATGCTAATTACATTGCCAGTTGCCAAATTGCATTATCTCTTATAGTTTCCGAGATATGGACTATGGATAATTTACACCTTAGGCTCTGCTTCTAACTTGGGCCCAAATTGTAAAATGGTCTTATCTATTGGCGATTTCGTTCCAATTCACATTCCAAGTAATATTCGGCATGTTAATTAAATTGCCGGTTGCCAAATTGCATTATCTCTTATAGTTTCCGAGATATGGACTATCGATAATTTACACCTTAGGCTCTGTTTCTAACTTGGGCCCAAATTGTAAAATCGTCTTATCTATTGGCGATTTCGTTCCAATTCACATTCCAAGTAATATTCGGCATGCTAATTACATTGCCGGTTGCCAAATTGCATTATCTCTTATAGTTTCCGAGATATGGACTATCGATAATTTACACCTTAGGCTCTGCTTCTAACTTGGGCCCAAATTGTAAAATGGTCTTATCTATTGGCGATTTCGTTCCAATTCACATTCCAAGTAATATTCGGCACGCTAATTACATTGCCGGTTGCCAAATTGAATTATCTCCTATAGTTTCCGAGATATGGACTATCGATAATTTACACCTTAGGCTCTGCTTCTAACTTGGGCCCAAATTGTAAAATGGTCTTACCTATTGGCGATTTCGTTCCAATTCACATTCCAAGTAATTTTCGGCATGCTAATTACATTGCCGGTGGCCAAGTTGCATTATCTCTTATAGTTTCCGAGATATGGACTATCGATAATTTACACCTTAGGCTCTGCTTCTAACTTGGGCCCAAATTGTAAAATGGTCTTATCTATTGGCGATTTCGTTCCAATTCACATTCCAAGTAATATTCGGCATGCTAATTACATTGCCGGTTCCCAAATTGCATTATCTCTTATAGTTTCCGAGATATGGACTATCGATTATTTTTAACCTTAGGCTATGCTTCTAACTTGGGCCCAAACTGTAAAATGGTCTTATCTATTGGCGATTTCGTTCCAATTCACATTCCAAGTAGTTTTCGGCATGCTAATTACATTGCCGGTTGCCAAATTGCATTATCTCTTATAGTTTCCGAGATATGGACTATCGATAATTTACACCTTAGGCTCTGCTTCTAACTTGGGCCCAAATTGTAAAATGGTCTTATCTGTTGGCGATTTCGTTCCAATTCACATTCCAAGTAATATTCGGCATGCTAATTACATTGCCGGTTGCCAAATTGCATTATCTCTTATAGTTTCCGAGATATGGGCTATCGATAATTTACACCTTAGACTCTGCTTCTAACTTGGGCCCAAATTGTAAAATGGTCTTATCTATTGGCGATTTCGTTCCAATTCACATTCCAAGTAGTATTCGGCATGCTAATTACATTGCCGGTTGCCAAATTGCATTATCTCTTATAGTTTCCGAGATATGGACTATCGATAATTTACACCTTAGGCTCTGCTTCTAACTTGGGCCCAAATTGTAAAATGGTCTTATCTATTGGCGATTTTGTTCCAATTCACATTCCAAGTAATATTCGGCATGCTAATTACATTGCCAGTTGCCAAATTGCATTATCTCTTATAGTTTCCGAGATATGGACTATGGATAATTTACACCTTAGGCTCTGCTTCTAACTTGGGCCCAAATTGTAAAATGGTCTTATCTATTGGCGATTTCGTTCCAATTCACATTCCAAGTAATATTCGCCATGTTAATTAAATTGCCGGTTGCCAAATTGCATTATCTCTTATAGTTTCCGAGATATGGACTATCGATAATTTACACCTTAGGCTCTGCTTCTAACTTGGGCCCAAATTGTAAAATCTTCTTATCTATTGGCGATTTCGTTCCAATTCACATTCCTAGTAATATTCGGCATGCTAATTACATTGCCGGTTGCCAAATTGCATTATCTCTTATAGTTTCCGAGATATGGACTATCGATAATTTACACCTTAGGCTCTGCTTCTAACTTGGGCCCAAATTGTAAAATGGTCTTATCTATTGGCGATTTCGTTCCAATTCACATTCCAAATAATATTCGGCATGCTAATTACATTGCCGGTTGCCAAATTGAATTATCTCCTATAGTTTCCGAGATATGGACTATCGATAATTTACACCTTAGGTTCTGCTTCTAACTTGGGCCCAAATTGTAAAATGGTCTTACCTATTGGCGATTTCGTTCCAATTCACATTCCAAGTAATATTCGGCATGCTAATTACATTGCCGGTGGCCAAGTTGCATTATCTCTTATAGTTTCCGAGATATGGACTATCGATAATTTACACCTTAGGCTCTGCTTCTAACTTGGGCCCAAATTGTAAAATGGTCATATCTATTGGCGATTTCGTTCCAATTCACATTCCAAGTAATATTCGGCATGCTAATTACATTGCCGCTTCCCAAATTGCATTATCTCTTATAGTTTCCGAGATATGGACTATCGATTATTTTTAACCTTAGGCTATGCTTCTAACTTGGGCCCAAACTGTAAAATGGTCTTATCTATTGGCGATTTCGTTCCAATTCACATTCCAAGTAGTTTTCGGCATGCTAATTACATTGCCGGTTGCCAAATTGCATTATCTCTTATAGTTTCCGAGATATGGACTATCGATAATTTACACCTTAGGCTCTGCTTCTAACTTGGGCCCAAATTGTAAAATGGCCTTATCTGTTGGCGATTTCGTTCCAATTCACATTCCAAGTAATATTCGGCATGCTAATTACATTGCCGGTTGCCAAATTGCATTATCTCTTATAGTTTCCGAGATATGGACTATCGATAATTTACACCTTAGGCTCTGCTTCTAACTTGGGCCCAAATTGTAAAATGGTCTTATCTATTGGCGATTTCGTCCCAATTCACATTCCAAGTAATATTCGGCATGCTAATTACATTGCCGGTTGCGAAATTGCATTATCTCTTATAGTTTCCGAGATATGGACTATCGATAATTTACACCTTAGGCTCTGCTTCTAACTTGGGCCCAAATTGTAAAATGGTCTTATCTATTGGCGATTTCGTTCCAATTCACACCCCAAGTAATATTCGGCATGCTAATTACATTGCCGGTTGCCAAATTGCATTATCTCTTTTAGTTTCCGAGATATGGACTATCGATAATTTACACCTTAGGCTCTGCTTCTAACTTGGGCCCAAATTGTAAAATGGTCTTATCTATTGGCGATTTCGTTCCAATTCACATTCCAAGTAATATTCGGCATGCTAATTACATTGCCGGTTGCCAAATTGCATTATCTCTTATAGTTTCCGAGATATGGACTATCGATAATTTACACCTTAGGCTCTGCTTCTAACTTGGGCCCAAATTGTAAAATGGCCTTATCTATTGGCGATTTCGTTCCAATTCACATTCCAAGTAATATTCGGCATGCTAAATACATTGCCGGTTGCCAAATTGCATTATCTCTTATAGTTTCCGAGATATGGACTATCGATAATTTACACCTTAGGCTCTGCTTCTAACTTGGGCCCAAATTGTAAAATGGTCTTATCTATTGGCGATTTCGTTCCAATTCACATTCCAAGTAATATTCGGCATGCTAATTACATTGCCGGTGGCCAAATTGAATTATCTCTTATAGTTTCCGAGATATGGACTATCGATAATTTACACCTTAGGCTCTGCTTCTAACTTGGGCCCAAATTGTAAAATGGTCTTACCTATTGGCGATTTCGTTCCAATTCACATTCCAAGTAATATTCGGCATGCTAATTACATTGCCGGTTGCCAAATTGCATTATCTCTTATAGTTTCCGAGATATGGACTATCGATAATTTACACCTTAGGCTCTGCTTCTAACTTGGGCCCAAATTGTAAAATGGTCTTATCTATTGGCGATTTCGTTCCAATTCACATTCCAAGTAACATTCAGCATGCTAATTACATTGCCGGTTGCCAAATTGCATTATCTCTTATAGTTTCCGAGATATGGACTATCGATAATTTACACCTTAGGCTCTGCTTCTAACTTGGGCCCAAATTGTAAAATGGTATTCTCTATTATCGATTTCGTTCCAATTCACATTCCAAGTAATATTCGGCATGCTAATTACATTGCCGGTGGCCAAGTTGCATTATCTCTTATAGTTTCCGAGATATGGACTATCGATAATTTACACCTTAGGCTCTGCTTCTAACTTGGGCCCAAATTGTAAAATGGTCTTATCTATTGGCGATTTCGTTCCAATTCACATTCCAAGTAATATTCGGCATGCTAATTACATTGCCGGTTCCCAAATTGCATTATCTCTTATAGTTTCCGAGATATGGACTATCGATTATTTTTAACCTTAGGCTCTGCTTCTAACTTGGGCCCAAACTGTAAAATGGTCTTATCTATTGGCGATTTCGTTCCAATTCACATTCCAAGTAGTATTCGGCATGCTAATTACATTGCCGGTTGCCAAATTGCATTATCTCTTATAGTTTCCGAGATATGGACTATCGATAATTTACACCTTAGGCTCTGCTTCTAACTTGGGCCCAAATTGTAAAATGGTCTTATCTATTGGCGATTTCGTTCCAATTCACATTCCAAGTAATATTCGGCATGCTAATTACATTGCCAGTTGCCAAATTGCATTATCTCTTATAGTTTCCGAGATATGGACTATGGATAATTTACACCTTAGGCTCTGCTTCTAACTTGGGCCCAAATTGTAAAATGGTCTTATCTATTGGCGATTTCGTTCCAATTCACATTCCAAGTAATATTCGGCATGCTAATTACATTGCCGGTTGCCAAATTGCATTATCTCTTATAGTTTCCGAGATATGGACTATCGATAATTTACACCTTAGGCTCTGCTTCTAACTTGGGCCCAAATTGTAAAATGGTTTTATCTATTGGCGATTTCGTTCCAATTCACATTCCAAGTAATATTCGGCATGCTAATTACATTGCCGGTTGCCAAATTGCATTATCTCTTATAGTTTCCGAGATATGGACTATCGATAATTTACACCTTAGGCTCTGCTTCTAACTTGGGCCCAAATTGTAAAATGGTCTTATCTATTGGCGATTTCGTTCCAATTCACATTCCAAGTAGTATTCGGCATGCTAATTACATTGCCGGTTGCCAAATTGCATTATCTCTTATAGTTTCCGAGATATGGACTATCGATAATTTACACCTTAGGCTCTGCTTCTAACTTGGGCCCAAATTGTAAAATGGTCTTATCTATTGGCGATTTCGTTCCAATTCACATTCCAAGTAATATTCGGCATGCTAATTACATTGCCAGTTGCCAAATTGCATTATCTCTTATAGTTTCCGAGATATGGACTATGGATAATTTACACCTTAGGCTCTGCTTCTAACTTGGGCCCAAATTTTAAAATGGTCTTATCTATTGGCGATTTCGTTCCAATTCACATTCCAAGTAATATTCGGCATGTTAATTAAATTGCCGGTTGCCAAATTGCATTATCTCTTATAGTTTCCGAGATATGGACTATCGATAATTTACACCTTAGGCTCTGCTTCTACTTTTCCCAAATTGTAAAATCGTCTTATCTATTGGCGATTTCGTTCCAATTCACATTCCAAGCAATATTCGGCATGCTAATTACATTGCCGGTTGCCAAATTGCATTATCTCTTATAGTTTCCGAGATATGGACTATCGATAATTTACACCTTAGGCTCTGCTTCTAACTTGGGCCCAAATTGTAAAATGGTCTTATCTATTGGCGATTTCGTTCCAATTCACATTCCAAGTAATATTCGGCATGCTAATTACATTGCCGGTTGCCAAATTGAATTATCTCCTATAGTTTCCGAGATATGGACTATCGATAATTTACACCTTAGGCTCTGCTTCTAACTTGGGCCCAAATTGTAAAATGGTCTTACCTATTGGCGATTTCGTTCCAATTCACATTCCAAGTAATATTCGGCATGCTAATTACATTGCCGGTGGCCAAGTTGCATTATCTCCTATAGTTTCCGAGATATGGACTATCGATAATTTACACCTTAGGCTCTGCTTCTAACTTGGGCCCAAATTGTAAAATGGTCTTATCTATTGGCGATTTCGTTCCAATTCACATTCCAAGTAATATTCGGCATGCTAATTACATTGCCGGTTCCCAAATTGCATTATCTCTTATAGTTTCCGAGATATGGACTATCGATAATTTACACCTTAGGCTCTGCTTCTAACTTGGGCCCAAATTGTAAAATGGTCTTATCTATTGGCGATTTCGTTCCAATTCACATTCCAAGTAGTATTCGGCATGCTAATTACATTGCCGATTGCCAAATTGCATTATCTCTTATAGTTTCCGAGATATGGACTATCGATAATTTACACCTTAGGCTCTGCTTCTAACTTGGGCCCAAATTGTAAAATGGTCTTATCTATTGGCGATTTCGTTCCAATTCACATTCCAAGTAATATTCGGCATGCTAATTACATTGCCAGTTGCCAAATTGCATTATCTCTTATAGTTTCCGAGATATGGACTATGGATAATTTACACCTTAGGCTCTGCTTCTAACTTGGGCCCAAATTGTAAAATGGTCTTATCTATTGGCGATTTCGTTCCAATTCACATTTCAAGTAATATTCGGCATGTTAATTAAATTGCCGGTTGCCAAATTGCATTATCTCTTATAGTTTCCGAGATATGGACTATCGATAATTTACACCTTAGGCTCTGCTTCTAACTTGGGCCCAAATTGTAAAATCGTCTTATCTATTGGCGATTTCGTTCCAATTCACATTCCAAGTAATATTCGGCATGCTAATTACATTGCCGGTTGCCAAATTGCATTATCTCTTATAGTTTCCGAGATATGGACTATCGATAATTTACACCTTAGGCTCTGCTTCTAACTTGGGCCCAAATTGTAAAATGGTCTTATCTATTGGCGATTTCGTTCCAATTCACATTCCAAGTAATATTCGGCATGCTAATTACATTGCCGGTTGCCAAATTGAATTATCTCCTATAGTTTCCGAGATATGGACTATCGATAATTTACACCTTAGGTTCTGCTTCTAACTTGGGCCCAAATTGTAAAATGGTCTTACCTATTGGCGATTTCGTTCCAATTCACATTCCAAGTAATATTCGGCATGCTAATTACATTGCCGGTGGCCAAGTTGCATTATCTCTTATAGTTTCCGAGATATGGACTATCGATAATTTACACCTTAGGCTCTGCTTCTAACTTGGGCCCAAATTGTAAAATGATCATATCTATTGGCGATTTCGTTCCAATTCACATTCCAAGTAATATTCGGCATGCTAATTACATTGCCGCTTCCCAAATTGCATTATCTCTTATAGTTTCCGAGATATGGACTATCGATTATTTTTAACCTTAGGCTATGCTTCTAACTTGGGCCCAAACTGTAAAATGGTCTTATCTATTGGCGATTTCGTTCCAATTCACATTCCAAGTAGTTTTCGGCATGCTAATTACATTGCCGGTTGCCAAATTGCATTATCTCTTATAGTTTCCGAGATATGAACTATCGATAATTTACACCTTAGGCTCTGCTTCTAACTTGGGCCCAAATTGTAAAATGGCCTTATCTGTTGGCGATTTCGTTCCAATTCACATTCCAAGTAATATTCGGCATGCTAATTACATTGCCGGTTGCCAAATTGCATTATCTCTTATAGATTCCGAGATATGGACTATCGATAATTTACACCTTAGGCTCTGCTTCTAACTTGGGCCCAAATTGTAAAATGGTCTTATCTATTGGCGATTTCGTCCCAATTCACATTCCAAGTAATATTTGGCATGCTAATTACATTGCCGGTTGCTAAATTGCATTATCTCTTATAGTTTCCGAGATATGGACTATCGATAATTTACACCTTAGGCTCTGCTTCTAACTTGGGCCCAAATTGTAAAATGGTCTTATCTATTGGCGATTTCGTTCCAATTCACACTCCAAGTAATATTCGGCATGCTAATTACATTGCCGGTTGCCAAATTGCATTATCTCTTTTAGTTTCCGAGATATGGACTATCGATAATTTACACCTTAGGCTCTGCTTCTAACTTGGGCCCAAATTGTAAAATGGTCTTATCTATTGGCGATTTCGTTCCAATTCACATTCCAAGTAATATTCGGCATGCTAATTACATTGCCGGTTGCCAAATTGCATTATCTCTTATAGTTTCCGAGATATGGAGTATCGATAATTTACACCTTAGGCTCTGCTTCTAACTTGGGCCCAAATTGTAAAATGGCCTTATCTATTGGCGATTTCGTTCCAATTCACATTCCAAGTAATATTCGGCATGCTAAATACATTGCCGGTTGCCAAATTGCATTATCTCTTATAGTTTCCGAGATATGGACTATCGATAATTTACACCTTAGGCTCTGCTTCTAACTTGGGCCCAAATTGTAAAATGGTCTTATCTATTGGCGATTTCGTTCCAATTCACATTCCAAGTAATATTCGGCATGCTAATTACATTGCCAGTTGCCAAATTGCATTATCTCTTATAGTTTCCGAGATATGGACTATGGATAATTTACACCTTAGGCTCTGCTTCTAACTTGGGCCCAAATTGTAAAATGGTCTTATCTATTGCCGATTTCGTTCCAATTCACATTCCAAGTAATATTCGGCATGCTAATTACATTGCCGGTTGCCAAATTGCATTATCTCTTATAGTTTCCGAGATATTGAATATCGATAATTTACACCTTTGGCTCTGCTTCTAACATGGGCCCAAATTGTAAAATGGTCTTATCTATTGGCGATTTCGTTCCAATTCACATTCCAAGTAATATTCGGCATGCTAATTACATTGCCAGTTGCCAAATTGCATTATCTCTTATAGTTTCCGAGATATGGACTATGGATAATTTACACCTTAGGCTCTGCTTCTAACTTGGGCCCAAATTGTAAAATGGTCTTATCTATTGCCGATTTCGTTCCAATTCACATTCCAAGTAATATTCGGCATGCTAATTACATTGCCGGTTGCCAAATTGCATTATCTCTTATAGTTTCCGAGATATGGACTATCGATAATTTACACCTTAGGCTCTGCTTCTAACTTGGGCCCAAATTGTAAAATGGTCTTATCTATTGGCGATTTCGTTCCAATTCACATTCCAAGTAATATTCGGCATGCTAATTACATTGCCGGTTGCCAAATTGCATTATCTCTTATAGTTTCCGAGATATGGACTATCGATAATTTATACCTTAGGCTCTGCTTCTAACTTGGGCCCAAATTGTAAAATCTATTGGCGATTTCGTTCCAATTCACATTCCAAGTAGTATTCGGCATGCTAATTACATTGCCGGTTGCCAAATTGCATTATCTCTTATAGTTTCCGAGATATGGACTATCGATAATTTACACCTTAGGCTCTGCTTCTAACTAGGGCCCAAATTGTAAAATGGTCTTATCTATTGGCGATTTCGTTCCAATTCACATTCCAAGTAATATTCGGCATGCTAATTACATTGCCAGTTGCCAAATTGCATTATCTCTTATAGTTTCCGAGATATGGACTATGGATAATTTACACCTTAGGCTCTGCTTCTAACTTGTGCCCAAATTGTAAAATGGTCTTATCTATTGGCGATTTCGTTCCAATTCACATTCCAAGTAATACTCGGCATGCTGATTACATTGCCGGTTGCCAAATTGCATTATCTCTTATAGTTTCAGAGATATGGACTATCGATAATTTACACCTTAGGCTCTGCTTCTAACTTGGGCCCAAATTGTAAAATGGTCTTATCTATTGGCGATTTCGTTCCAATTCACATTCCAAGTAATATTCGGCATGCTAATTACATTGCCGGTTGCCAAATTGCATTATCTCTTATAGTTTCCGAGATATGGACTATCAATAATTTACACCTTAGGCTCTGCTTCTAACTTGGGCCCAAATTGTAAAATGGTCTTATCTATTGGCGATTTCGTTCCAATTCACATTCCAAGTAATATTCGGCATGTTAATTAAATTGCCGGTTGCCAAATTGCATTATCTCTTATAGTTTCCGAGATATGGACTATCAATAATTTACACCTTAGGCTCTGCTTCTAACTTGGGCCCAAATTGTAAAATGGCCTTATCTATTGGCGATTTCGTTCCAATTCACATTCCATGTAATACTCGGCATGCTGATTACATTGCCGGTTGCCAAATTGCATTATCTCTTATAGTTTCAGAGATATGGACTATCGATAATTTACACCTTAGGCTCTGCTTCTAACTTGGGCCCAAATTGTAAAATGGTCTTATCTATAGGCGATTTCGTTCCAATTCACATTCCAAGTAATATTCGGCATGCTAATTACATTGCCGGTTGCCAAATTGCATTATCTCTTATAGTTTCCGAGATATGGACTATCGATAATTTACACCTTAGGCTCTGCTTCTAACTTGGGCCCAAATTGTAAAATGGTCTTATCTATTGGCGATTTCGTTTCAATTCACATTCCAAGTAATATTCGGCATGTTAATTAAATTGCCGGTTGCCAAATTGCATTATCTCTTATAGTTTCCGAGATATGGACTATCGATAATTTACACCTTAGGCTCTGCTTCTAACTTGGGCCCAAATTGTAAAATCGTCTTATCTATTGGCGATTTCGTTCCAATCCACATTCCAAGTAATATTCGGCATGCTAATTACATTGCCGGTTGCCAAATTGCATTATCTCTTATAGTTTCCGAGATATGGACTATCGATAATTTACACCTTAGGCTCTGCTTCTAACTTGGGCCCAAATTGTAAAATGGTCTTATCTATTGGCGATTTCGTTCCAATTCACATTCCAAGTAATATTCGGCATGCTAATTACATTGCCGGTTGCCAAATTGCATTATCTCTTATAGTTTCCGAGATATGGACTATCGATAATTTACACCTTAGGCTCTGCTTCTAACTTGGGCCCAAATTGTAAAATGGTCTTATCTATTGGCGATTTCGTTCCAATTCACATTCCAAGTAATATTCGGCATGCTAATTACATTGCCGGTTGCCAAATTGCATTATCTCTTATAGTTTCCGAGATATGGACTATCGATAATTTACACCTTAGGCTCTGCTTCTAACTTGGGCCCAAATTGTAAAATGGTCTTATCTATTGGCGATTTCATTCCAATTCACATTCCAAGTAATATTCGGCATGCTAATTACATTGCCGGTTGCCAAATTGCATTATCTCTTATAGTTTCCGAGATATGAACTTTCGATAATTTACACCTTAGGCTCTGCTTCTAACTTGGGCCCAAATTGTAAAATGGTCTTATCTATTGGCGATTTCGTTCCAATTCACATTCCAAGTAATATTCGGCATGCTAATTACATTGCCGGTTGCCAAATTGCATTATCTCTTATAGTTTCCGAGATATGGACTATCGATAATTTACACCTTAGGCTCTGCTTCTAACTTGGGCTCAAATTGTAAAATGGTCTTATCTATTGGCGATTTCGTTCCAATTCACATTCCAAGTAATATTCGGCATGTTAATTACATTGCCGATTGCCAAATTGAATTATCTCCCATAGTTTCCGAGATATGGACTATCGATAATTTACACCTTAGGCTCTGCTTCTAACTTGGGCCCAAATTGTAAAATGGTCTTACCTATTGGCGATTTCGTTCCAATTCACATTCCAAGTAATATTCGGCATGCTAATTACATTGCCGGTGGCCAAGTTGCATTATCTCTTATAGTTTCCGAGATATGGACTATCGATAATTTACACCTTAGTCTCTGCTTCTAACTTGGGCCCAAATTGTAAAATGGTCTTATCTATTGGCGATTTCGTTCCAATTCACATTCCAAGTAATATTCGGCATGCTAATTACATTGCCGGTTCCCAAATTGCATTATCTCTTATAGTTTCCGAGATATGGACTATCAATTATTTTTAACCTTAGGCTCTGCTTCTAACTTGGGCCCAAACTGTAAAATGGTCTTATCTATTGGCGATTTCGTTCCAATTCACAGTCCAAGTAGTATTCGGCATGCTAATTACATTGCCGGTTGCCAAATTGCATTATCTCTTATAGTTTCCGAGATATGGACTATCGATAATTTACACCTTAGGCTCTGCTTCTAACTTGGGCCCAAATTGTAAAATGGTCTTATCTATTGGCGATTTCGTTCCAATTCACATTCCAAGTAATATTCGGCATGCTAATTACATTGCCAGTTGCCAAATTGCATTATCTCTTATAGTTTCCGGGATATGGACTATGGATAATTTACACCTTAGGCTCTGCTTCTAACTTGGGCCCAAATTGTAAAATGGTCTTATCTATTGGCGATTTCGTTCCAATTCACATTCCAAGTAATATTCGGCATGCTAATTACATTGCCGGTTACCAAATTGCATTATCTCTTATAGTTTCCGAGATATGGACTATCGATAATTTACACCTTAGGCTCTGCTTCTAACTTGGGCCCAAATTGTAAAATGGCCTTATCTATTGGCGATTTCGTTCCAATTCACATTCCAAGTAATATTCGGCATGCTAAATACATTGCCGGTTGCCAAATTGCATTATCTCTTATAGTTTCCGAGATATGGACTATCGATAATTTACACCTTAGGCTCTGCTTCTAACTTGGGCCCAAATTGTAAAATGGTCTTATCTATTGGCGATTTCGTTCCAATTCACATTCCAAGTAATATTCGGCATGCTAATTACATTGCCAGTTGCCAAATTGCATTATCTCTTATAGTTTCCGAGATATGGACTATGGATAATTTACACCTTAGGCTCTGCTTCTAACCTGGGCCCAAATTGTAAAATGGTCTTATCTATTGCCGATTTCGTTCCAATTCACATTCCAAGTAATATTCGGCATGCTAATTACATTGCCGGTTGCCAAATTGCATTATCTCTTATAGTTTCCGAGATATGGAATATCGATAATTTACACCTTAGGCTCTGCTTCTAACATGGGCCCAAATTGTAAAATGGTCTTATCTATTGGCGATTTCGTTCCAATTCACATTCCAAGTAATATTCGGCATGCTAATTACATTGCCGGTTGCCAAATTGCATTATCTCTTATAGTTTCCGAGATATGGACTATCGATAATTTACACCTTAGGCTCTGTTTCTAACTTGGGCCCAAATTGTAAAATGGTCTTATCTATTGGCGCTTTCGTTCCAATTCACATTCCAAGTAATATTCGGCATGCTAATTACATTGCCGGTTGCCAAATTGCATTATCTCTTATAGTTTCCGAGATATGGACTATCGATAATTTACACCTTAGGCTCTGCTTCTAACTTCGGCCCAAATTGTAAAATGGTCTTATCTATTGGCGATTTCGTTCCAATTCACATTCCAAGTAATATTCGGCATGCTAATTACATTGCCGGTTGCCAAATTGCATTATCTCTTATAGTTTCCGAGATATGGACTATCGATAATTTATACCTTAGGCTCTGCTTCTAACTTGGGCCCAAATTGTAAAATGGTCTTATCTATTGGCTATTTCGTTCCATTTCACATTCCAAGTAGTATTCGGCATGCTAATTACATTGCCGGTTGCCAAATTGCATTATCTCTTATAGTTTCCGAGATATGGACTATCGATAATTTACACCTTAGGCTCTGCTTCTAACTTGGGCCCAAATTGTAAAATGGTCTTATCTATTGGCGATTTCGTTCCAATTCACATTCCAAGTAATATTCGGCATGCTAATTACATTGCCAGTTGCCAAATTGCATTATCTCTTATAGTTTCCGAGATATGGACTATGGATAATTTACACCTTAGGCTCTGCTTCTAACTTGTGCCCAAATTGTAAAATGGTCTTATCTATTGGCGATTTCGTTCCAATTCACATTCCAAGTAATACTCGGCATGCTGATTACATTGCCGGTTGCCAAATTGCATTATCTCTTATAGTTTCAGAGATATGGACTATCGATAATTTACACCTTAGGCTCTGCTTCTAACTTGGGCCCAAATTGTAAAATGGTCTTATCTATTGGCGATTTCGTTCCAATTCACATTCCAAGTATTATTCGGCATGCTAATTACATTGCCGGTTGCCAAATTGCATTATCTCTTATAGTTTCCGAGATATGGACTATCAATAATTTACACCTTAGGCTCTGCTTCTAACTTGGGCCCAAATTGTAAAATGGTCTTATCTATTGGCGATTTCGTTCCAATTCACATTCCAAGTAATATTCGGCATGTTAATTAAATTGCCGGTTGCCAAATTGCATTATCTCTTATAGTTTCCGAGATATGGACTATCAATAATTTACACCTTAGGCTCTGCTTCTAACTTGGGCCCAAATTGTAAAATGGCCTTATCTATTGGCGATTTCGTTCCAATTCACATTCCATGTAATACTCGGCATGCTGATTACATTGCCGGTTGCCAAATTGCATTATCTCTTATAGTTTCAGAGATATGGACTATCGATAATTTACACCTTAGGCTCTGCTTCTAACTTGGGCCCAAATTGTAAAATGGTCTTATCTATTGGCGATTTCGTTCCAATTCACATTCCAAGTAATATTCGGCATGCTAATTACATTGCCGGTTGCCAAATTGCATTATCTCTTATAGTTTCCGAGATATGGACTATCGATAATTTACACCTTAGGCTCTGCTTCTAACTTGGGCCCAAATTGTAAAATGGTCTTATCTATTGGCGATTTCGTTTCAATTCACATTCCAAGTAATATTCGGCATGTTAATTAAATTGCCGGTTGCCAAATTGGATTATCTCTTATAGTTTCCGAGATATGGACTATCGATAATTTACACCTTAGGCTCTGCTTCTAACTTGGGCCCAAATTGTAAAATCGTCTTATCTATTGGCGATTTCGTTCCAATTCACATTCCAAGTAATATTCGGCATGCTAATTACATTGCCGGTTGCCAAATTGCATTATCTCTTATAGTTTCCGAGATATGGACTATCGATAATTTACACCTTAGGCTCTGCTTCTAACTTGGGCCCAAATTGTAAAATGGTCTTATCTATTGGCGATTTCGTTCCAATTCACATTCCAAGTAATATTCGGCATGTTAATTACATTGCCGATTGCCAAATTGAATTATCTCCCATAGTTTCCGAGATATGGACTATCGATAATTTACACCTTAGGCTCTGCTTCTAACTTGGGCCCAAATTGTAAAATGGTCTTACCTATTGGCGATTTCGTTCCAATTCACATTCCAAGTAATATTCGGCATGCTAATTACATTGCCGGTGGCCAAGTTGCATTATCTCTTATAGTTTCCGAGATATGGACTATCGATAATTTACACCTTAGTCTCTGCTTCTAACTTGGGCCCAAATTGTAAAATGGTCTTATCTATTGGCGATTTCGTTCCAATTCACATTCCAAGTAATATTCGGCATGCTAATTACATTGCCGGTTCCCAAATTGCATTATCTCTTATAGTTTCCCAGATATGGACTATCAATTATTTTTAACCTTAGGCTCTGCTTCTAACTTGGGCCCAAACTGTAAAATGGTCTTATCTATTGGCGATTTCGTTCCAATTCACATTCCAAGTAGTATTCGGCATGCTAATTACATTGCCGGTTGCCAAATTGCATTATCTCTTATAGTTTCCGAGATATGGACTATCGATAATTTACACCTTAGGCTCTGCTTCTAACTTGGGCCCAAATTGTAAAATGGTCTTATCTATTGGCGATTTCGTTCCAATTCACATTCCAAGTAATATTCGGCATGCTAATTACATTGCCAGTTGCCTTATTGCATTATCTCTTATAGTTTCCGGGATATGGACTATGGATAATTTACACCTTAGGCTCTGCTTCTAACTTGGGCCCAAATTGTAAAATGGTCTTATCTATTGCCGATTTCGTTCCAATTCACATTCCAAGTAATATTCGGCATGCTAATTACATTGCCGGTTGCCAAATTGCATTATCTCTTATAGTTTCCGAGATATGGACTATCGATAATTTACACCTTAGGCTCTGCTTCTAACTTGGGCCCAAATTGTAAAATGGTCTTATCTATTGGCGATTTCATTCCAATTCACATTCCAAGTAATATTCGGCATGCTAATTACATTGCCGGTTGCCAAATTGCATTATCTCTTATAGTTTCTGAGATATGAACTTTCGATAATTTACACCTTAGGCTCTGCTTCTAACTTGGGCCCAAATTGTAAAATGGTCTTATCTATTGGCGATTTCGTTCCAATTCACATTCCAAGTAATATTCGGCATGCTAATTACATTGCCGGTTGCCAAATTGCATTATCTCTTATAGTTTCCGAGATATGGACTATCGATAATTTACACCTTAGGCTCTGCTTCTAACTTGGGCTCAAATTGTAAAATGGTCTTATCTATTGGCGATTTCGTTCCAATTCACATTCCAAGTAATATTCGGCATGTTAATTACATTGCCGATTGCCAAATTGAATTATCTCCCATAGTTTCCGAGATATGGACTATCGATAATTTACACCTTAGGCTCTGCTTCTAACTTGGGCCCAAATTGTAAAATGGTCTTACCTATTGGCGATTTCGTTCCAATTCACATTCCAAGTAATATTCGGCATGCTAATTACATTGCCGGTGGCCAAGTTGCATTATCTCTTATAGTTTCCGAGATATGGACTATCGATAATTTACACCTTAGTCTCTGCTTCTAACTTGGGCCCAAATTGTAAAATGGTCTTATCTATTGGCGATTTCGTTCCAATTCACATTCCAAGTAATATTCGGCATGCTAATTACATTGCCGGTTCCCAAATTGCATTATCTCTTATAGTTTCCGAGATATGGACTATCAATTATTTTTAACCTTAGGCTCTGCTTCTAACTTGGGCCCAAACTGTAAAATGGTCTTATCTATTGGCGATTTCGTTCCAATTCACATTCCAAGTAGTATTCGGCATGCTAATTACATTGCCGGTTGCCAAATTGCATTATCTCTTATAGTTTCCGAGATATGGACTATCGATAATTTACACCTTAGGCTCTGCTTCTAACTTGGGCCCAAATTGTAAAATGGTCTTATCTATTGGCGATTTCGTTCCAATTCACATTCCAAGTAATATTCGGCATGCTAATTACATTGCCAGTTGCCAAATTGCATTATCTCTTATAGTTTCCGGGATATGGACTATGGATAATTTACACCTTAGGCTCTGCTTCTAACTTGGGCCCAAATTGTAATATGGTCTTATCTATTGGCGATTTCGTTCCAATTCACATTCCAAGTAATATTCGGCATGCTAATTACATTGCCGGTTGCCAAATTGCATTATCTCTTATAGTTTCCGAGATATGGACTATCGATAATTTACACCTTAGGCTCTGCTTCTAACTTGGGCCCAAATTGTAAAATGGCCTTATCTATTGGCGATTTCGTTCCAATTCACATTCCAAGTAATATTCGGCATGCTAAATACATTGCCGGTTGCCAAATTGCATTATCTCTTATAGTTTCCGAGATATGGACTATCGATAATTTACACCTTAGGCTCTGCTTCTAACTTGGGCCCAAATTGTAAAATGGTCTTATCTATTGGCGATTTCGTTCCAATTCACATTCCAAGTAATATTCGGCATGCTAATTACATTGCCAGTTGCTAAATTGCATTATCTCTTATAGTTTCCGAGATATGGACTATGGATAATTTACACCTTAGGCTCTGCTTCTAACTTGGGCCCAAATTGTAAAATGGTCTTATCTATTGCCGATTTCGTTCCAATTCACATTCCAAGTAATATTCGGCATGCTAATTACATTGCCGGTTGCCAAATTGCATTATCTCTTATAGTTTCCGAGATATGGAATATCGATAATTTACACCTTAGGCTCTGCTTCTAACATGGGCCCAAATTGTAAAATGGTCTTATCTATTGGCGATTTCGTTCCAATTCACATTCCAAGTAATATTCGGCATGCTAATTACATTGCCGGTTGCCAAATTGCATTATCTCTTATAGTTTCCGAGATATGGACTATCGATAATTTACACCTTAGGCTCTGTTTCTAACTTGGGCCCAAATTGTAAAATGGTCATATCTATTGGCGATTTCGTTCCAATTCACATTCCAAGTAATATTCGGCATGCTAATTACATTGCCGGTTGCCAAATTGCATTATCTCTTATAGTTTCCGAGATATGGACTATCGATAATTTACACCTTAGGCTCTGCTTCTAACTTGGGCCCAAATTGTAAAATGGTCTTATCTATTGGCGATTTCGTTCCAATTCACATTCCAAGTAATATTCGGCATGCTAATTACATTGCCGGTTGCCAAATTGCATTATCTCTTATAGTTTCCGAGATATGGACTATCGATAATTTATACCTTAGGCTCTGCTTCTAACTTGGGCCCAAATTGTAAAATGGTCTTATCTATTGGCGATTTCGATCCAATTCACATTCCAAGTAGTATTCGGCATGCTAATTACATTGCCGGTTGCCAAATTGCATTATCTCTTATAGTTTCCGAGATATGGACTATCGATAATTTACACCTTAGGCTCTGCTTCTAACTTGGGCCCAAATTGTAAAATGGTCTTATCTATTGGCGATTTCGTTCCAATTCACATTCCAAGTAATATTCGGCATGCTAATTACATTGCCAGTTGCCAAATTGCATTATCTCTTATAGTTTCCGAGATATGGACTATGGATAATTTACACCTTAGGCTCTGCTTCTAACTTGTGCCCAAATTGTAAAATGGTCTTATCTATTGGGGATTTCGTTCCAATTCACATTCCAAGTAATACTCGGCATGCTGATTACATTGCCGGTTGAAAAAATGCATTATCTCTTATAGTTTCAGAGATATGGACTATCGATAATTTACACCTTAGGCTCTGCTTCTAACTTGGGCCCAAATTGTAAAATGGTCTTATCTATTGACGATTTCGTTCCAATTCACATTCCAAGTAATATTCGGCATGCTAATTACATTGCCGGTTGCCAAATTGCATTATCTCTTATAGTTTCCGAGATATGGACTATCAATAATTTACACCTTAGGCTCTGCTTCTAACTTGGGCCCAAATTGTAAAATGGTCTTATCTATTGGCGATTTCGTTCCAATTCACATTCCAAGTAATATTCGGCATGTTAATTAAATTGCCGGTTGCCAAATTGCATTATCTCTTATAGTTTCCGAGATATGGACTATCAATAATTTACACCTTAGGCTCTGCTTCTAACTTGGGCCCAAATTGTAAAATGGCCTTATCTATTGGCGATTTCGTTCCAATTCACATTCCATGTAATACTCGGCATGCTGATTACATTGCCGGTTGCCAAATTGCATTATCTCTTATAGTTTCAGAGATATGGACTATCGATAATTTACACCTTTGGCTCTGCTTCTAACTTGGGCCCAAATTGTAAAATGGTCTTATCTATTGGCGATTTCGTTCCAATTCACATTCCAAGTAATATTCGGCATGCTAATTACATTGCCGGTTGCCAAATTGCATTATCTCTTATAGTTTCCGAGATATGGACTATCGATAATTTACACCTTAGGCTCTGCTTCTAACTTGGGCTCAAATTGTAAAATGGTCTTATCTATTGGCGATTTCGTTTCAATTCACATTCCAAGTAATATTCGGCATGTTAATTAAATTGCCGGTTGCCAAATTGCATTATCTCTTATAGTTTCCGAGATATGGACTATCGATAATTTACACCTTAGGCTCTGCTTCTAACTTGGGCCCAAATTGTAAAATGGTCTTACCTATTGGCGATTTCGTTCCAATTCACATTCCAAGTAATATTCGGCATGCTAATTACATTGCCGGTGGCCAAGTTGCATTATCTCTTATAGTTTCCGAGATATGGACTATCGATAATTTACACCTTAGGCTCTGCTTCTAACTTGGGCCCAAATTGTAAAATGATCATATCTATTGGCGATTTCGTTCCAATTCACATTCCAAGTAATATTCGGCATGCTAATTACATTGCCGCTTCCCAAATTGCATTATCTCTTATAGTTTCCGAGATATGGACTATCGATTATTTTTAACCTTAGGCTATGCTTCTAACTTGGGCCCAAACTGTAAAATGGTCTTATCTATTGGCGATTTCGTTCCAATTCACATTCCAAGTAGTTTTCGGCATGCTAATTACATTGCCGGTTGCCAAATTGCATTATCTGTTATAGTTTCCGAGATATGGACTATCGATAATTTACACCTTAGGCTCTGCTTCTAACTTGGGCCCAAATTGTAAAATGGCCTTATCTGTTGGCGATTTCGTTCCAATTCACATTCCAAGTAATATTCGGCATGCTAATTACATTGCCGTTTGCCAAATTGCATTATCTCTTATAGTTTCCGAGATATGGACTATCGATAATTTACACCTTAGGCTCTGCTTCTAACTTGGGCCCAAATTGTAAAATGGTCTTATCTATTGGCGATTTCGTCCCAATTCACATTCCAAGTAATATTTGGCACGCTAATTACATTGCCGGTTGCGAAATTGCATTATCTCTTATAGTTTCCGAGATATGGACTATCGATAATTTACACCTTAGGCTCTGCTTCTAACTTGGGCCCAAATTGTAAAATGGTCTTATCTATTGGCGATTTCGTTCCAATTCACACTCCAAGTAATATTCGGCATGCTAATTACATTGCCGGTTGCCAAATTGCATTATCTCTTTTAGTTTCCGAGATATGGACTATCGATAATTTACACCTTAGGCTCTGCTTCTAACTTGGGCCCAAATTGTAAAATGGTCTTATCTATTGGCGATTTCGTTCCAATTCACATTCCAAATAATATTCGGCATGCTAATTACATTGCCGGTTGCCAAATTGCATTATCTCTTATAGTTTCCGAGATATGGAGTATCGATAATTTACACCTTAGGCTCTGCTTCTAATTTGGGCCCAAATTGTAAAATGGTCTTATCTATTGCCGATTTCGTTCCAATTCACATTCCAAGTAATATTCGGCATGCTAATTACATTGCCGGTTGCCAAATTGCATTATCTCTTATAGTTTCCGAGATATTGAATATCGATAATTTACACCTTAGGCTCTGCTTCTAACATGGGCCCAAATTGTAAAATGGTCTTATCTATTGGCGATTTCGTTCCAATTCACATTCCAAGTAATATTCGGCATGCTAATTACATTGCCGGTTGCCAAATTGCATTATCTCTTATAGTTTCCGAGATATGGACTATCGATAATTTACACCTTAGGCTCTGTTTCTAACTTGGGCCCAAATTGTAAAATGGTCTTATCTATTGGCGATTTCGTTCCAATTCACATTCCAAGTAATATTCGGCATGCTAATTACATTGCCGGTTGCCAAATTGCATTATCTCTTATAGTTTCCGAGATATGGACTATCGATAATTTACACCTTAGGCTCTGCTTCTAACTTGGGCCCAAATTGTAAAATGGTCTTATCTATTGGCGATTTCGTTCCAATTCACATTCCAAGTAATATTCGGCATGCTAATTACATTGCCGGTTGCCAAATTGCATTATCTCTTATAGTTTCCGAGATATGGACTATCGATAATTTATACCTTAGGCTCTGCTTCTAACTTGGGCCCAAATTGTAAAATCTATTGGCGATTTCGTTCCAATTCACATTCCAAGTAGTATTCGGCATGCTAATTACATTGCCGGTTGCCAAATTGCATTATCTCTTATAGTTTCCGAGATATGGACTATCGATAATTTACACCTTAGGCTCTGCTTCTAACTAGGGCCCAAATTGTAAAATGGTCTTATCTATTGGCGATTTCGTTCCAATTCACATTCCAAGTAATATTCGGCATGCTAATTACATTGCCAGTTGCCAAATTGCATTATCTCTTATAGTTTCCGAGATATGGACTATGGATAATTTACACCTTAGGCTCTGCTTCTAACTTGTGCCCAAATTGTAAAATGGCCTTATCTATTGGCGATTTCGTTCCAATTCATATTCCAAGTAATACTCGGCATGCTGATTACATTGCCGGTTGCCAAATTGCATTATCTCTTATAGTTTCAGAGATATGGACTATCGATAATTTACACCTTAGGCTCTGCTTCTAACTTGGGCCCAAATTGTAAAATGGTCTTATCTATTGGCGATTTCGTTCCAATTCACATTCCAAGTAATATTCGGCATGCTAATTACATTGCCGGTTGCCAAATTGCATTATCTCTTATAGTTTCCGAGATATGGACTATCAATAATTTACACCTTAGGCTCTGCTTCTAACTTGGGCCCAAATTGTAAAATGGTCTTATCTATTGGCGATTTCGTTCCAATTCACATTCCAAGTAATATTCGGCATGTTAATTAAATTGCCGGTTGCCAAATTGCATTATCTCTTATAGTTTCCGAGATATGGACTATCAATAATTTACACCTTAGGCTCTGCTTCTAACTTGGGCCCAAATTGTAAAATGGCCTTATCTATTGGCGATTTCGTTCCAATTCACATTCCATGTAATACTCGGCATGCTGATTACATTGCCGGTTGCCAAATTGCATTATCTCTTATAGTTTCAGAGATATGGACTATCGATAATTTACACCTTAGGCTCTGCTTCTAACTTGGGCCCAAATTGTAAAATGGTCTTATCTATTGGCGATTTCGTTCCAATTCACATTCCAAGTAATATTCGGCATGCTAATTACATTGCCGGTTGCCAAATTGCATTATCTCTTATAGTTTCCGAGATATGGACTATCGATAATTTACACCTTAGGCTCTGCTTCTAACTTGGGCCCAAATTGTAAAATGGTCTTATCTATTGGCGATTTCGTTTCAATTCACATTCCAAGTAATATTCGGCATGTTAATTAAATTGCCGGTTGCCAAATTGCATTATCTCTTATAGTTTCCGAGATATGGACTATCGATAATTTACACCTTAGGCTCTGCTTCTAACTTGGGCCCAAATTGTAAAATCGTCTTATCTATTGGCGATTTCGTTCCAATCCACATTCCAAGTAATATTCGGCATGCTAATTACATTGCCGGTTGCCAAATTGCATTATCTCTTATAGTTTCCGAGATATGGACTATCGATAATTTACACCTTAGGCTCTGCTTCTAACTTGGGCCCAAATTGTAAAATGGCCTTATCTATTGGCGATTTCGTTCCAATTCACATTCCAAGTAATATTCGGCATGCTAATTACATTGCCGGTTGCCAAATTGCATTATCTCTTATAGTTTCCGAGATATGGACTATCGATAATTTACACCTTAGGCTCTGCTTCTAACTTGGGCCCAAATTGTAAAATGGTCTTATCTATTGGCGATTTCGTTCCAATTCACATTCCAAGTAATATTCGGCATGCTAATTACATTGCCGGTTGCCAAATTGCATTATCTCTTATAGTTTCCGAGATATGGACTATCGATAATTTACACCTTAGGCTCTGCTTCTAACTTGGGCCCAAATTGTAAAATGGTCTTATCTATTGGCGATTTCGTTCCAATTCACATTCCAAGTAATATTCGGCATGCTAATTACATCGCCGGTTGCCAAATTGCATTATCTCTTATAGTTTCCGAGATATGGACTATCGATAATTTATACCTTAGGCTCTGCTTCTAACTTGGGCCCAAATTGTAAAATCTATTGGCGATTTCGTTCCAATTCACATTCCAAGTAGTATTCGGCATGCTAATTACATTGCCGGTTGCCAAATTGCATTATCTCTTATAGTTTCCGAGATATGGACTATCGATAATTTACACCTTAGGCTCTGCTTCTAACTAGGGCCCAAATTGTAAAATGGTCTTATCTATTGGCGATTTCGTTCCAATTCACATTCCAAGTAATATTCGGCATGCTAATTACATTGCCAGTTGCCAAATTGCATTATCTCTTATAGTTTCCGAGATATGGACTATGGATAATTTACACCTTAGGCTCTGCTTCTAACTTGTGCCCAAATTGTAAAATGGTCTTATCTATTGGCGATTTCGTTCCAATTCACATTCCAAGTAATACTCGGCATGCTGATTACATTGCCGGTTGCCAAATTGCATTATCTCTTATAGTTTCAGAGATATGGACTATCGATAATTTACACCTTAGGCTCTGCTTCTAACTTGGGCCCAAATTGTAAAATGGTCTTATCTATTGGCGATTTCGTTCCAATTCACATTCCAAGTAATATTCGGCATGCTAATTACATTGCCGGTTGCCAAATTGCATTATCTCTTATAGTTTCCGAGATATGGACTATCAATAATTTACACCTTAGGCTCTGCTTCTAACTTGGGCCCAAATTGTAAAATGGTCTTATCTATTGGCGATTTCGTTCCAATTCACATTCCAAGTAATATTCGGCATGTTAATTAAATTGCCGGTTGCCAAATTGCATTATCTCTTATAGTTTCCGAGATATGGACTATCAATAATTTACACCTTAGGCTCTGCTTCTAACTTGGGCCCAAATTGTAAAATGGCCTTATCTATTGGCGATTTCGTTCCAATTCACATTCCATGTAATACTCGGCATGCTGATTACATTGCCGGTTGCCAAATTGCATTATCTCTTATAGTTTCAGAGATATGGACTATCGATAATTTACACCTTAGGCTCTGCTTCTAACTTGGGCCCAAATTGTAAAATGGTCTTATCTATTGGCGATTTCGTTCCAATTCACATTCCAAGTAATATTCGGCATGCTAATTACATTGCCGGTTGCCAAATTGCATTATCTCTTATAGTTTCCGAGATATGGACTATCGATAATTTACACCTTAGGCTCTGCTTCTAACTTGGGCCCAAATTGTAAAATGGTCTTATCTATTGGCGATTTCGTTTCAATTCACATTCCAAGTAATATTCGGCATGTTAATTAAATTGCCGGTTGCCAAATTGCATTATCTCTTATAGTTTCCGAGATATGGACTATCGATAATTTACACCTTAGGCTCTGCTTCTAACTTGGGCCCAAATTGTAAAATCGTCTTATCTATTGGCGATTTCGTTCCAATCCACATTCCAAGTAATATTCGGCATGCTAATTACATTGCCGGTTGCCAAATTGCATTATCTCTTATAGTTTCCGAGATATGGACTATCGATAATTTACACCTTAGGCTCTGCTTCTAACTTGGGCCCAAATTGTAAAATGGTCTTATCTATTGGCGATTTCGTTCCAATTCACATTCCAAGTAATATTCGGCATGCTAATTACATTGCCGGTTGCCAAATTGCATTATCTCTTATAGTTTCCGAGATATGGACTATCGATAATTTACACCTTAGGCTCTGCTTCTAACTTGGGCCCAAATTGTAAAATGGTCTTATCTATTGGCGATTTCGTTCCAATTCACATTCCAAGTAATATTCGGCATGCTAATTACATTGCCGGTTGCCAAATTGCATTATCTCTTATAGTTTCCGAGATATGGACTATCGATAATTTACACCTTAGGCTCTGCTTCTAACTTGGGCCCAAATTGTAAAATGGTCTTATCTATTGGCGATTTCATTCCAATTCACATTCCAAGTAATATTCGGCATGCTAATTACATTGCCGGTTGCCAAATTGCATTATCTCTTATAGTTTCCGAGATATGAACTTTCGATAATTTACACCTTAGGCTCTGCTTCTAACTTGGGCCCAAATTGTAAAATGGTCTTATCTATTGGCGATTTCGTTCCAATTCACATTCCAAGTAATATTCGGCATGCTAATTACATTGCCGGTTGCCAAATTGCATTATCTCTTATAGTTTCCGAGATATGGACTATCGATAATTTACACCTTAGGCTCTGCTTCTAACTTGGGCTCAAATTGTAAAATGGTCTTATCTATTGGCGATTTCGTTCCAATTCACATTCCAAGTAATATTCGGCATGTTAATTACATTGCCGATTGCCAAATTGAATTATCTCCCATAGTTTCCGAGATATGGACTATCGATAATTTACACCTTAGGCTCTGCTTCTAACTTGGGCCCAAATTGTAAAATGGTCTTACCTATTGGCGATTTCGTTCCAATTCACATTCCAAGTAATATTCGGCATGCTAATTACATTGCCGGTGGCCAAGTTGCATTATCTCTTATAGTTTCCGAGATATGGACTATCGATAATTTACACCTTAGTCTCTGCTTCTAACTTGGGCCCAAATTGTAAAATGGTCTTATCTATTGGCGATTTCGTTCCAATTCACATTCCAAGTAATATTCGGCATGCTAATTACATTGCCGGTTCCCAAATTGCATTATCTCTTATAGTTTCCGAGATATGGACTATCAATTATTTTTAACCTTAGGCTCTGCTTCTAACTTGGGCCCAAACTGTAAAATGGTCTTATCTATTGGCGATTTCGTTCCAATTCACAGTCCAAGTAGTATTCGGCATGCTAATTACATTGCCGGTTGCCAAATTGCATTATCTCTTATAGTTTCCGAGATATGGACTATCGATAATTTACACCTTAGGCTCTGCTTCTAACTTGGGCCCAAATTGTAAAATGGTCTTATCTATTGGCGATTTCGTTCCAATTCACATTCCAAGTAATATTCGGCATGCTAATTACATTGCCAGTTGCCAAATTGCATTATCTCTTATAGTTTCCGGGATATGGACTATGGATAATTTACACCTTAGGCTCTGCTTCTAACTTGGGCCCAAATTGTAAAATGGTCTTATCTATTGGCGATTTCGTTCCAATTCACATTCCAAGTAATATTCGGCATGCTAATTACATTGCCGGTTACCAAATTGCATTATCTCTTATAGTTTCCGAGATATGGACTATCGATAATTTACACCTTAGGCTCTGCTTCTAACTTGGGCCCAAATTGTAAAATGGCCTTATCTATTGGCGATTTCGTTCCAATTCACATTCCAAGTAATATTCGGCATGCTAAATACATTGCCGGTTGCCAAATTGCATTATCTCTTATAGTTTCCGAGATATGGACTATCGATAATTTACACCTTAGGCTCTGCTTCTAACTTGGGCCCAAATTGTAAAATGGTCTTATCTATTGGCGATTTCGTTCCAATTCACATTCCAAGTAATATTCGGCATGCTAATTACATTGCCAGTTGCCAAATTGCATTATCTCTTATAGTTTCCGGGATATGGACTATGGATAATTTACACCTTAGGCTCTGCTTCTAACTTGGGCCCAAATTGTAAAATGGTCTTATCTATTGGCGATTTCGTTCCAATTCACATTCCAAGTAATATTCGGCATGCTAATTACATTGCCGGTTACCAAATTGCATTATCTCTTATAGTTTCCGAGATATGGACTATCGATAATTTACACCTTAGGCTCTGCTTCTAACTTGGGCCCAAATTGTAAAATGGCCTTATCTATTGGCGATTTCGTTCCAATTCACATTCCAAGTAATATTCGGCATGCTAAATACATTGCCGGTTGCCAAATTGCATTATCTCTTATAGTTTCCGAGATATGGACTATCGATAATTTACACCTTAGGCTCTGCTTCTAACTTGGGCCCAAATTGTAAAATGGTCTTATCTATTGGCGATTTCGTTCCAATTCACATTCCAAGTAATATTCGGCATGCTAATTACATTGCCGGTTGCCAAATTGCATTATCTCTTATAGTTTCCGAGATATGGAGTATCGATAATTTACACCTTAGGCTCTGCTTCTAACTTGGGCCCAAATTGTAAAATGGTCTTATCTATTGCCGATTTCGTTCCAATTCACATTCCAAGTAATATTCGGCATGCTAATTACATTGCCGGTTGCCAAATTGCATTATCTCTTATAGTTTCCGAGATATTGAATATCGATAATTTACACCTTTGGCTCTGCTTCTAACATGGGCCCAAATTGTAAAATGGTCTTATCTATTGGCGATTTCGTTCCAATTCACATTCCAAGTAATATTCGGCATGCTAATTACATTGCCGGTTGCCAAATTGCATTATCTCTTATAGTTTCCGAGATATGGACTATCGATAATTTACACCTTAGGCTCTGTTTCTAACTTGGGCCCAAATTGTAAAATGGTCTTATCTATTGGCGATTTCGTTCCAATTCACATTCCAAGTAATATTCAGCATGCTAATTACATTGCCGGTTGCCAAATTGCATTATCTCTTATAGTTTCCGAGATATGGACTATCGATAATTTACACCTTAGGCTCTGCTTCTAACTTGGGCCCAAATTGTAAAATGGCCTTATCTATTGGCGATTTCGTTCCAATTCACATTCCAAGTAATATTCGGCATGCTAATTACATTGCCGGTTGCCAAATTGCATTATCTCTTATAGTTTCCGAGATATGGACTATCGATAATTTACACCTTAGGCTCTGCTTCTAACTTGGGCCCAAATTGTAAAATGGTCTTATCTATTGGCGATTTCGTTCCAATTCACATTCCAAGTAATATTCGGCATGCTAATTACATTGCCGGTTGCCAAATTGCATTATCTCTTATAGTTTCCGAGATATGGACTATCGATAATTTACACCTTAGGCTCTGCTTCTAACTTGGGCCCAAATTGTAAAATGGTCTTATCTATTGGCGATTTCGTTCCAATTCACATTCCAAGTAATATTCGGCATGCTAATTACATCGCCGGTTGCCAAATTGCATTATCTCTTATAGTTTCCGAGATATGGACTATCGATAATTTATACCTTAGGCTCTGCTTCTAACTTGGGCCCAAATTGTAAAATCTATTGGCGATTTCGTTCCAATTCACATTCCAAGTAGTATTCGGCATGCTAATTACATTGCCGGTTGCCAAATTGCATTATCTCTTATAGTTTCCGAGATATGGACTATCGATAATTTACACCTTAGGCTCTGCTTCTAACTAGGGCCCAAATTGTAAAATGGTCTTATCTATTGGCGATTTCGTTCCAATTCACATTCCAAGTAATATTCGGCATGCTAATTACATTGCCAGTTGCCAAATTGCATTATCTCTTATAGTTTCCGAGATATGGACTATGGATAATTTACACCTTAGGCTCTGCTTCTAACTTGTGCCCAAATTGTAAAATGGTCTTATCTATTGGCGATTTCGTTCCAATTCACATTCCAAGTAATACTCGGCATGCTGATTACATTGCCGGTTGCCAAATTGCATTATCTCTTATAGTTTCAGAGATATGGACTATCGATAATTTACACCTTAGGCTCTGCTTCTAACTTGGGCCCAAATTGTAAAATGGTCTTATCTATTGGCGATTTCGTTCCAATTCACATTCCAAGTAATATTCGGCATGCTAATTACATTGCCGGTTGCCAAATTGCATTATCTCTTATAGTTTCCGAGATATGGACTATCAATAATTTACACCTTAGGCTCTGCTTCTAACTTGGGCCCAAATTGTAAAATGGTCTTATCTATTGGCGATTTCGTTCCAATTCACATTCCAAGTAATATTCGGCATGTTAATTAAATTGCCGGTTGCCAAATTGCATTATCTCTTATAGTTTCCGAGATATGGACTATCAATAATTTACACCTTAGGCTCTGCTTCTAACTTGGGCCCAAATTGTAAAATGGCCTTATCTATTGGCGATTTCGTTCCAATTCACATTCCATGTAATACTCGGCATGCTGATTACATTGCCGGTTGCCAAATTGCATTATCTCTTATAGTTTCAGAGATATGGACTATCGATAATTTACACCTTAGGCTCTGCTTCTAACTTGGGCCCAAATTGTAAAATGGTCTTATCTATTGGCGATTTCGTTCCAATTCACATCCCAAGTAATATTCGGCATGCTAATTACATTGCCGGTTGCCAAATTGCATTATCTCTTATAGTTTCCGAGATATGGACTATCGATAATTTACACCTTAGGCTCTGCTTCTAACTTGGGCCCAAATTGTAAAATGGTCTTATCTATTGGCGATTTCGTTTCAATTCACATTCCAAGTAATATTCGGCATGTTAATTAAATTGCCGGTTGCCAAATTGCATTATCTCTTATAGTTTCCGAGATATGGACTATCGATAATTTACACCTTAGGCTCTGCTTCTAACTTGGGCCCAAATTGTAAAATCGTCTTATCTATTGGCGATTTCGTTCCAATCCACATTCCAAGTAATATTCGGCATGCTAATTACATTGCCGGTTGCCAAATTGCATTATCTCTTATAGTTTCCGAGATATGGACTATCGATAATTTACACCTTAGGCTCTGCTTCTAACTTGGGCCCAAATTGTAAAATGGTCTTATCTATTGGCGATTTCGTTCCAATTCACATTCCAAGTAATATTCGGCATGCTAATTACATTGCCGGTTGCCAAATTGCATTATCTCTTATAGTTTCCGAGATATGGACTATCGATAATTTACACCTTAGGCTCTGCTTCTAACTTGGGCCCAAATTGTAAAATGGTCTTATCTATTGGCGATTTCGTTCCAATTCACATTCCAAGTAATATTCGGCATGCTAATTACATTGCCGGTTGCCAAATTGCATTATCTCTTATAGTTTCCGAGATATGGACTATCGATAATTTACACCTTAGGCTCTGCTTCTAACTTGGGCCCAAATTGTAAAATGGTCTTATCTATTGGCGATTTCATTCCAATTCACATTCCAAGTAATATTCGGCATGCTAATTACATTGCCGGTTGCCAAATTGCATTATCTCTTATAGTTTCCGAGATATGAACTTTCGATAATTTACACCTTAGGCTCTGCTTCTAACTTGGGCCCAAATTGTAAAATGGTCTTATCTATTGGCGATTTCGTTCCAATTCACATTCCAAGTAATATTCGGCATGCTAATTACATTGCCGGTTGCCAAATTGCATTATCTCTTATAGTTTCCGAGATATGGACTATCGATAATTTACACCTTAGGCTCTGCTTCTAACTTGGGCTCAAATTGTAAAATGGTCTTATCTATTGGCGATTTCGTTCCAATTCACATTCCAAGTAATATTCGGCATGTTAATTACATTGCCGATTGCCAAATTGAATTATCTCCCATAGTTTCCGAGATATGGACTATCGATAATTTACACCTTAGGCTCTGCTTCTAACTTGGGCCCAAATTGTAAAATGGTCTTACCTATTGGCGATTTCGTTCCAATTCACATTCCAAGTAATATTCGGCATGCTAATTACATTGCCGGTGGCCAAGTTGCATTATCTCTTATAGTTTCCGAGATATGGACTATCGATAATTTACACCTTAGTCTCTGCTTCTAACTTGGGCCCAAATTGTAAAATGGTCTTATCTATTGGCGATTTCGTTCCAATTCACATTCCAAGTAATATTCGGCATGCTAATTACATTGCCGGTTCCCAAATTGCATTATCTCTTATAGTTTCCGAGATATGGACTATCAATTATTTTTAACCTTAGGCTCTGCTTCTAACTTGGGCCCAAACTGTAAAATGGTCTTATCTATTGGCGATTTCGTTCCAATTCACAGTCCAAGTAGTATTCGGCATGCTAATTACATTGCCGGTTGCCAAATTGCATTATCTCTTATAGTTTCCGAGATATGGACTATCGATAATTTACACCTTAGGCTCTGCTTCTAACTTGGGCCCAAATTGTAAAATGGTCTTATCTATTGGCGATTTCGTTCCAATTCACATTCCAAGTAATATTCGGCATGCTAATTACATTGCCAGTTGCCAAATTGCATTATCTCTTATAGTTTCCGGGATATGGACTATGGATAATTTACACCTTAGGCTCTGCTTCTAACTTGGGCCCAAATTGTAAAATGGTCTTATCTATTGGCGATTTCGTTCCAATTCACATTCCAAGTAATATTCGGCATGCTAATTACATTGCCGGTTACCAAATTGCATTATCTCTTATAGTTTCCGAGATATGGACTATCGATAATTTACACCTTAGGCTCTGCTTCTAACTTGGGCCCAAATTGTAAAATGGCCTTATCTATTGGCGATTTCGTTCCAATTCACATTCCAAGTAATATTCGGCATGCTAAATACATTGCCGGTTGCCAAATTGCATTATCTCTTATAGTTTCCGAGATATGGACTATCGATAATTTACACCTTAGGCTCTGCTTCTAACTTGGGCCCAAATTGTAAAATGGTCTTATCTATTGGCGATTTCGTTCCAATTCACATTCCAAGTAATATTCGGCATGCTAATTACATTGCCGGTTGCCAAATTGCATTATCTCTTATAGTTTCCGAGATATGGAGTATCGATAATTTACACCTTAGGCTCTGCTTCTAACTTGGGCCCAAATTGTAAAATGGTCTTATCTATTGCCGATTTCGTTCCAATTCACATTCCAAGTAATATTCGGCATGCTAATTACATTGCCGGTTGCCAAATTGCATTATCTCTTATAGTTTCCGAGATATTGAATATCGATAATTTACACCTTTGGCTCTGCTTCTAACATGGGCCCAAATTGTAAAATGGTCTTATCTATTGGCGATTTCGTTCCAATTCACATTCCAAGTAATATTCGGCATGCTAATTACATTGCCGGTTGCCAAATTGCATTATCTCTTATAGTTTCCGAGATATGGACTATCGATAATTTACACCTTAGGCTCTGTTTCTAACTTGGGCCCAAATTGTAAAATGGTCTTATCTATTGGCGATTTCGTTCCAATTCACATTCCAAGTAATATTCAGCATGCTAATTACATTGCCGGTTGCCAAATTGCATTATCTCTTATAGTTTCCGAGATATGGACTATCGATAATTTACACCTTAGGCTCTGCTTCTAACTTGGGCCCAAATTGTAAAATGGTCTTATCTATTGGCGATTTCGTTCCAATTCACATTCCAAGTAATATTCGGCATGCTAATTACATTGCCGGTTGCCAAATTGCATTATCTCTTATAGTTTCCGAGATATGGACTATCGATAATTTATACCTTAGGCTCTGCTTCTAACTTGGGCCCAAATTGTAAAATCTATTGGCGATTTCGTTCCAATTCACATTCCAAGTAGTATTCGGCATGCTAATTACATTGCCGGTTGCCAAATTGCATTATCTCTTATAGTTTCCGAGATATGGACTATCGATAATTTACACCTTAGGCTCTGCTTCTAACTAGGGCCCAAATTGTAAAATGGTCTTATCTATTGGCGATTTCGTTCCAATTCACATTCCAAGTAATATTCGGCATGCTAATTACATTGCCAGTTGCCAAATTGCATTATCTCTTATAGTTTCCGAGATATGGACTATGGATAATTTACACCTTAGGCTCTGCTTCTAACTTGTGCCCAAATTGTAAAATGGTCTTATCTATTGGCGATTTCGTTCCAATTCACATTCCAAGTAATACTCGGCATGCTGATTACATTGCCGGTTGCCAAATTGCATTATCTCTTTTAGTTTCAGAGATATGGACTATCGATAATTTACACCTTAGGCTCTGCTTCTAACTTGGGCCCAAATTGTAAAATGGTCTTATCTATTGGCGATTTCGTTCCAATTCACATTCCAAGTAATATTCGGCATGCTAATTACATTGCCGGTTGCCAAATTGCATTATCTCTTATAGTTTCCGAGATATGGACTATCAATAATTTACACCTTAGGCTCTGCTTCTAACTTGGGCCCAAATTGTAAAATGGTCTTATCTATTGGCGATTTCGTTCCAATTCACATTCCAAGTAATATTCGGCATGTTAATTAAATTGCCGGTTGCCAAATTGCATTATCTCTTATAGTTTCCGAGATATGGACTATCAATAATATACACCTTAGGCTCTGCTTCTAACTTGGGCCCAAATTGTAAAATGGCCTTATCTATTGGCGATTTCGTTCCAATTCACATTCCATGTAATACTCGGCATGCTGATTACATTGCCGGTTGCCAAATTGCATTATCTCTTATAGTTTCAGAGATATGGACTATCGATAATTTACACCTTAGGCTCTGCTTCTAACTTGGGCCCAAATTGTAAAATGGTCTTATCTATTGGCGATGTCGTTCCAATTCACATTCCAAGTAATATTCGGCATGCTAATTACATTGCCGGTTGCCAAATTGCATTATCTCTTATAGTTTCCGAGATATGGACTATCGATAATTTACACCTTAGGCTCTGCTTCTAACTTGGGCCCAAATTGTAAAATGGTCTTATCTATTGGCGATTTCGTTTCAATTCACATTCCAAGTAATATTCGGCATGTTAATTAAATTGCCGGTTGCCAAATTGCATTATCTCTTATAGTTTCCGAGATATGGACTATCGATAATTTACACCTTAGGCTCTGCTTCTAACTTGGGCCCAAATTGTAAAATCGTCTTATCTATTGGCGATTTCGTTCCAATCCACATTCCAAGTAATATTCGGCATGCCAATTACATTGCCGGTTGCCAAATTGCATTATCTCTTATAGTTTCCGAGATATGGACTATCGATAATTTACACCTTAGGCTCTGCTTCTAACTTGGGCCCAAATTGTAAAATGGTCTTATCTATTGGCGATTTCGTTCCAATTCACATTCCAAGTAATATTCGGCATGCTAATTACATTGCCGGTTGCCAAATTGCATTATCTCTTATAGTTTCCGAGATATGGACTATCGATAATTTACACCTTAGGCTCTGCTTCTAACTTGGGCCCAAATTGTAAAATGGTCTTATCTATTGGCGATTTCGTTCCAATTCACATTCCAAGTAATATTCGGCATGCTAATTACATTGCCGGTTGCCAAATTGCATTATCTCTTATAGTTTCCGAGATATGGACTATCGATAATTTACACCTTAGGCTCTGCTTCTAACTTGGGCCCAAATTGTAAAATGGTCTTATCTATTGGCGATTTCATTCCAATTCACATTCCAAGTAATATTCGGCATGCTAATTACATTGCCGGTTGCCAAATTGCATTATCTCTTATAGTTTCCGAGATATGAACTTTCGATAATTTACACCTTAGGCTCTGCTTCTAACTTGGGCCCAAATTGTAAAATGGTCTTATCTATTGGCGATTTCGTTCCAATTCACATTCCAAGTAATATTCGGCATGCTAATTACATTGCCGGTTGCCAAATTGCATTATCTCTTATAGTTTCCGAGATATGGACTATCGATAATTTACACCTTAGGCTCTGCTTCTAACTTGGGCTCAAATTGTAAAATGGTCTTATCTATTGGCGATTTCGTTCCAATTCACATTCCAAGTAATATTCGGCATGTTAATTACATTGCCGATTGCCAAATTGAATTATCTCCCATAGTTTCCGAGATATGGACTATCGATAATTTACACCTTAGGCTCTGCTTCTAACTTGGGCCCAAATTGTAAAATGGTCTTACCTATTGGCGATTTCGTTCCAATTCACATTCCAAGTAATATTCGGCATGCTAATTACATTGCCGGTGGCCAAGTTGCATTATCTCTTATAGTTTCCGAGATATGGACTATCGATAATTTACACCTTAGTCTCTGCTTCTAACTTGGGCCCAAATTGTAAAATGGTCTTATCTATTGGCGATTTCGTTCCAATTCACATTCCAAGTAATATTCGGCATGCTAATTACATTGCCGGTTCCCAAATTGCATTATCTCTTATAGTTTCCGAGATATGGACTATCAATTATTTTTAACCTTAGGCTCTGCTTCTAACTTGGGCCCAAACTGTAAAATGGTCTTATCTATTGGCGATTTCGTTCCAATTCACAGTCCAAGTAGTATTCGGCATGCTAATTACATTGCCGGTTGCCAAATTGCATTATCTCTTATAGTTTCCGAGATATGGACTATCGATAATTTACACCTTAGGCTCTGCTTCTAACTTGGGCCCAAATTGTAAAATGGTCTTATCTATTGGCGATTTCGTTCCAATTCACATTCCAAGTAATATTCGGCATGCTAATTACATTGCCAGTTGCCAAATTGCATTATCTCTTATAGTTTCCGGGATATGGACTATGGATAATTTACACCTTAGGCTCTGCTTCTAACTTGGGCCCAAATTGTAAAATGGTCTTATCTATTGGCGATTTCGTTCCAATTCACATTCCAAGTAATATTCGGCATGCTAATTACATTGCCGGTTACCAAATTGCATTATCTCTTATAGTTTCCGAGATATGGACTATCGATAATTTACACCTTAGGCTCTGCTTCTAACTTGGGCCCAAATTGTAAAATGGCCTTATCTATTGGCGATTTCGTTCCAATTCACATTCCAAGTAATATTCGGCATGCTAATTACATTGCCGGTTGCCAAATTGCATTATCTCTTATAGTTTCCGAGATATGGACTATCGATAATTTACACCTTAGGCTCTGCTTCTAACTTGGGCCCAAATTGTAAAATGGTCTTATCTATTGGCGATTTCGTTCCAATTCACATTCCAAGTAATATTCGGCATGCTAATTACATTGCCAGTTGCCAAATTGCATTATCTCTTATAGTTTCCGAGATATGGACTATGGATAATTTACACCTTAGGCTCTGCTTCTAACTTGGGCCCAAATTGTAAAATGGTCTTATCTATTGCCGATTTCGTTCCAATTCACATTCCAAGTAATATTCGGCATGCTAATTACATTGCCGGTTGCCAAATTGCATTATCTCTTATAGTTTCCGAGATATGGAATATCGATAATTTACACCTTAGGCTCTGCTTCTAACATGGGCCCAAATTGTAAAATGGTCTTATCTATTGGCGATTTCGTTCCAATTCACATTCCAAGTAATATTCGGCATGCTAATTACATTGCCGGTTGCCAAATTGCATTATCTCTTATAGTTTCCGAGATATGGACTATCGATAATTTACACCTTAGGCTCTGTTTCTAACTTGGGCCCAAATTGTAAAATGGTCTTATCTATTGGCGCTTTCGTTCCAATTCACATTCCAAGTAATATTCGGCATGCTAATTACATTGTCGGTTGCCAAATTGCATTATCTCTTATAGTTTCCGAGATATGGACTATCGATAATTTACACCTTAGGCTCTGCTTCTAACTTCGGCCCAAATTGTAAAATGGTCTTATCTATTGGCGATTTCGTTCCAATTCACATTCCAAGTAATATTCGGCATGCTAATTACATTGCCGGTTGCCAAATTGCATTATCTCTTATAGTTTCCGAGATATGGACTATCGATAATTTATACCTTAGGCTCTGCTTCTAACTTGGGCCCAAATTGTAAAATGGTCTTATCTATTGGCTATTTCGTTCCATTTCACATTCCAAGTAGTATTCGGCATGCTAATTACATTGCCGGTTGCCAAATTGCATTATCTCTTATAGTTTCCGAGATATGGACTATCGATAATTTACACCTTAGGCTCTGCTTCTAACTTGGGCCCAAATTGTAAAATGGTCTTATCTATTGGCGATTTCGTTCCAATTCACATTCCAAGTAATATTCGGCATGCTAATTACATTGCCAGTTGCCAAATTGCATTATCTCTTATAGTTTCCGAGATATGGACTATGGATAATTTACACCTTAGGCTCTGCTTCTAACTTGGGCCCAAATTGTAAAATGGTCTTATCTATTGGCGATTTCGTTCCAATTCACATTCCAAGTAATATTCGGCATGCTAATTACATTGCCGGTTACCAAATTGCATTATCTCTTATAGTTTCCGAGATATGGACTATCGATAATTTACACCTTAGGCTCTGCTTCTAACTTGGGCCCAAATTGTAAAATGGCCTTATCTATTGGCGATTTCGTTCCAATTCACATTCCAAGTAATATTCGGCATGCTAAATACATTGCCGGTTGCCAAATTGCATTATCTCTTATAGTTTCCGAGATATGGACTATCGATAATTTACACCTTAGGCTCTGCTTCTAACTTGGGCCCAAATTGTAAAATGGTCTTATCTATTGGCGATTTCGTTCCAATTCACATTCCAAGTAATATTCGGCATGCTAATTACATTGCCAGTTGCCAAATTGCATTATCTCTTATAGTTTCCGAGATATGGACTATGGATAATTTACACCTTAGGCTCTGCTTCTAACTTGGGCCCAAATTGTAAAATGGTCTTATCTATTGCCGATTTCGTTCCAATTCACATTCCAAGTAATATTCGGCATGCTAATTACATTGCCGGTTGCCAAATTGCATTATCTCTTATAGTTTCCGAGATATGGAATATCGATAATTTACACCTTAGGCTCTGCTTCTAACATGGGCCCAAATTGTAAAATGGTCTTATCTATTGGCGATTTCGTTCCAATTCACATTCCAAGTAATATTCGGCATGCTAATTACATTGCCGGTTGCCAAATTGCATTATCTCTTATAGTTTCCGAGATATGGACTATCGATAATTTACACCTTAGGCTCTGTTTCTAACTTGGGCCCAAATTGTAAAATGGTCTTATCTATTGGCGCTTTCGTTCCAATTCACATTCCAAGTAATATTCGGCATGCTAATTACATTGTCGGTTGCCAAATTGCATTATCTCTTATAGTTTCCGAGATATGGACTATCGATAATTTACACCTTAGGCTCTGCTTCTAACTTCGGCCCAAATTGTAAAATGGTCTTATCTATTGGCGATTTCGTTCCAATTCACATTCCAAGTAATATTCGGCATGCTAATTACATTGCCGGTTGCCAAATTGCATTATCTCTTATAGTTTCCGAGATATGGACTATCGATAATTTATACCTTAGGCTCTGCTTCTAACTTGGGCCCAAATTGTAAAATGGTCTTATCTATTGGCTATTTCGTTCCATTTCACATTCCAAGTAGTATTCGGCATGCTAATTACATTGCCGGTTGCCAAATTGCATTATCTCTTATAGTTTCCGAGATATGGACTATCGATAATTTACACCTTAGGCTCTGCTTCTAACTTGGGCCCAAATTGTAAAATGGTCTTATCTATTGGCGATTTCGTTCCAATTCACATTCCAAGTAATATTCGGCATGCTAATTACATTGCCAGTTGCCAAATTGCATTATCTCTTATAGTTTCCGAGATATGGACTATGGATAATTTACACCTTAGGCTCTGCTTCTAACTTGTGCCCAAATTGTAAAATGGTCTTATCTATTGGCGATTTCGTTCCAATTCACATTCCAAGTAATACTCGGCATGCTGATTACATTGCCGGTTGCCAAATTGCATTATCTCTTATAGTTTCAGAGATATGGACTATCGATAATTTACACCTTAGGCTCTGCTTCTAACTTGGGCCCAAATTGTAAAATGGTCTTATCTATTGGCGATTTCGTTCCAATTCACATTCCAAGTAATATTCGGCATGCTAATTACATTGCCGGTTGCCAAATTGCATTATCTCTTATAGTTTCCGAGATATGGACTATCAATAATTTACACCTTAGGCTCTGCTTCTAACTTGGGCCCAAATTGTAAAATGGTCTTATCTATTGGCGATTTCGTTCCAATTCACATTCCAAGTAATATTCGGCATGTTAATTAAATTGCCGGTTGCCAAATTGCATTATCTCTTATAGTTTCCGAGATATGGACTATCAATAATTTACACCTTAGGCTCTGCTTCTAACTTGGGCCCAAATTGTAAAATGGCCTTATCTATTGGCGATTTCGTTCCAATTCACATTCCATGTAATACTCGGCATGCTGATTACATTGCCGGTTGCCAAATTGCATTATCTCTTATAGTTTCAGAGATATGGACTATCGATAATTTACACCTTAGGCTCTGCTTCTAACTTGGGCCCAAATTGTAAAATGGTCTTATCTATTGGCGATTTCGTTCCAATTCACATTCCAAGTAATATTCGGCATGCTAATTACATTGCCGGTTGCCAAATTGCATTATCTCTTATAGTTTCCGAGATATGGACTATCGATAATTTACACCTTAGGCTCTGCTTCTAACTTGGGCCCAAATTGTAAAATGGTCTTATCTATTGGCGATTTCGTTTCAATTCACATTCCAAGTAATATTCGGCATGTTAATTAAATTGCCGGTTGCCAAATTGGATTATCTCTTATAGTTTCCGAGATATGGACTATCGATAATTTACACCTTAGGCTCTGCTTCTAACTTGGGCCCAAATTGTAAAATCGTCTTATCTATTGGCGATTTCGTTCCAATTCACATTCCAAGTAATATTCGGCATGCTAATTACATTGCCGGTTGCCAAATTGCATTATCTCTTATAGTTTCCGAGATATGGACTATCGATAATTTACACCTTAGGCTCTGCTTCTAACTTGGGCCCAAATTGTAAAATGGTCTTACCTATTGGCGATTTCGTTCCAATTCACATTCCAAGTAATATTCGGCATGTTAATTACATTGCCGATTGCCAAATTGAATTATCTCTTATAGTTTCCGAGATATGGACTATCGATAATTTACACCTTAGGCTCTGCTTCTAACTTGGGCCCAAATTGTAAAATCGTCTTATCTATTGGCGATTTCGTTCCAATTCACATTCCAAGTAATATTCGGCATGTTAATTACATTGCCGATTGCCAAATTGAATTATCTCCCATAGTTTCCGAGATATGGACTATCGATAATTTACACCTTAGGCTCTGCTTCTAACTTGGGCCCAAATTGTAAAATGGTCTTACCTATTGGCGATTTCGTTCCAATTCACATTCCAAGTAATATTCGGCATGCTAATTACATTGCCGGTGGCCAAGTTGCATTATCTCTTATAGTTTCCGAGATATGGACTATCGATAATTTACACCTTAGTCTCTGCTTCTAACTTGGGCCCAAATTGTAAAATGGTCTTATCTATTGGCGATTTCGTTCCAATTCACATTCCAAGTAATATTCGGCATGCTAATTACATTGCCGGTTGCCAAATTGCATTATCTCTTATAGTTTCCGAGATATGGACTATCGATAATTTACACCTTAGGCTCTGCTTCTAACTTGGGCCCAAATTGTAAAATGGTCTTATCTATTGGCGATTTCGTTCCAATTCACATTCCAAGTAATATTCGGCATGCTAATTACATTGCCGGTTGCCAAATTGCATTATCTCTTATAGTTTCCGAGATATGGACTATCGATAATTTATACCTTAGGCTCTGCTTCTAACTTGGGCCCAAATTGTAAAATGGTCTTATCTATTGGCGATTTCGATCCAATTCACATTCCAAGTAGTATTCGGCATGCTAATTACATTGCCGGTTGCCAAATTGCATTATCTCTTATAGTTTCCGAGATATGGACTATCGATAATTTACACCTTAGGCTCTGCTTCTAACTTGGGCCCAAATTGTAAAATGGTCTTATCTATTGGCGATTTCGTTTCAATTCACATTCCAAGTAATATTCGGCATGCTAATTACATTGCCAGTTGCCAAATTGCATTATCTCTTATAGTTTCCGAGATATGGACTATGGATAATTTACACCTTAGGCTCTGCTTCTAACTTGTGCCCAAATTGTAAAATGGTCTTATCTATTGGCGATTTCGTTCCAATTCACATTCCAAGTAATACTCGGCATGCTGATTACATTGCCGGTTGCCAAATTGCATTATCTCTTATAGTTTCAGAGATATGGACTATCGATAATTTACACCTTAGGCTCTGCTTCTAACTTGGGCCCAAATTGTAAAATGGTCTTATCTATTGGCGATTTCGTTCAAATTCACATTCCAAGTAATATTCGGCATGCTAATTACATTGCCGGTTGCCAAATTGCATTATCTCTTATAGTTTCCGAGATATGGACTATCAATAATTTACACCTTAGGCTCTGCTTCTAACTTGGGCCCAAATTGTAAAATGGTCTTATCTATTGGCGATTTCGTTCCAATTCACATTCCAAGTAATATTCGGCATGTTAATTAAATTGCCGGTTGCCAAATTGCATTATCTCTTATAGTTTCCGAGATATGGACTATCAATAATTTACACCTTAGGCTCTGCTTCTAACTTGGGCCCAAATTGTAAAATGGCCTTATCTATTGGCGATTTCGTTCCAATTCACATTCCATGTAATACTCGGCATGCTGATTACATTGCCGGTTGCCAAATTGCATTATCTCTTATAGTTTCAGAGATATGGACTATCGATAATTTACACCTTTGGCTCTGCTTCTAACTTGGGCCCAAATTGTAAAATGGTCTTATCTATTGGCGATTTCGTTCCAATTCACATTCCAAGTAATATTCGGCATGCTAATTACATTGCCGGTTGCCAAATTGCATTATCTCTTATAGTTTCCGAGATATGGACTATCGATAATTTACACCTTAGGCTCTGCTTCTAACTTGGGCCCAAATTGTAAAATGGTCTTATCTATTGGCGATTTCGTTTCAATTCACATTCCAAGTAATATTCGGCATGTTAATTAAATTGCCGGTTGCCAAATTGCATTATCTCTTATAGTTTCCGAGATATGGACTATCGATAATTTACACCTTAGGCTCTGCTTCTAACTTGGGCCCAAATTGTAAAATCGTCTTATCTATTGGCGATTTCGTTCCAATTCACATTCCAAGTAATATTCGGCATGCTAATTACATTGCCGGTTGCCAAATTGCATTATCTCTTATAGTTTCCGAGATATGGACTATCGATAATTTACACCTTAGGCTCTGCTTCTAACTTGGGCCCAAATTGTAAAATGGTCTTATCTATTGGCGATTTCGTTCCAATTCACATTCCAAGTAATATTCGGCATGTTAATTACATTGCCGATTGCCAAATTGAATTATCTCCCATAGTTTCCGAGATATGGACTATCGATAATTTACACCTTAGGCTCTGCTTCTAACTTGGGCCCAAATTGTAAAATGGTCTTACCTATTGGCGATTTCGTTCCAATTCACATTCCAAGTAATATTCGGCATGCTAATTACATTGCCGGTGGCCAAGTTGCATTATCTCTTATAGTTTCCGAGATATGGACTATCGATAATTTACACCTTAGTCTCTGCTTCTAACTTGGGCCCAAATTGTAAAATGGTCTTATCTATTGGCGATTTCGTTCCAATTCACATTCCAAGTAATATTCGGCATGCTAATTACATTGCCGGTTCCCAAATTGCATTATCTCTTATAGTTTCCGAGATATGGACTATCAATTATTTTTAACCTTAGGCTCTGCTTCTAACTTGGGCCGAAACTGTAAAATGGTCTTATCTATTATCTATTTCGTTCCAATTCACATTCCAAGTAGTATTCGGCATGCTAATTACATTGCCGGTTGCCAAATTGCATTATCTCTTATAGTTTCCGAGATATGGACTATCGATAATTTACACCTTAGGCTCTGCTTCTAACTTGGGCCCAAATTGTAAAATGGTCTTATCTATTGGCGATTTCATTCCAATTCACATTCCAAGTAATATTCGGCATGCTAATTACATTGCCGGTTGCCAAATTGCATTATCTCTTATAGTTTCCGAGATATGAACTTTCGATAATTTACACCTTAGGCTCTGCTTCTAACTTGGGCCCAAATTGTAAAATGGTCTTATCTATTGGCGATTTCGTTCCAATTCACATTCCAAGTAATATTCGGCATGCTAATTACATTGCCGGTTGCCAAATTGCATTATCTCTTATAGTTTCCGAGATATGGACTATCGATAATTTACACCTTAGGCTCTGCTTCTAACTTGGGCCCAAATTGTAAAATGGTCTTATCTATTGGCGATTTCGTTCCAATTCACATTCCAAGTAATATTCGGCATGCTAATTACATTGCCGGTTGCCAAATTGCATTATCTCTTATAGCTTCCGAGATATGGACTATCGATAATTTACACCTTAGGCTCTGCTTCTAACTTGGGCCCAAATTGTAAAATCGTCTTATCTATTGGCGATTTCGTTCCAATTCACATTCCAAGTAATATTCGGCATGCTAATTACATTGCCGGTTGCCAAATTGCATTATCTCTTATAGTTTCCGAGATATGGACTATCGATAATTTACACCTTAGGCTCTGCTTCTAACTTGGGCCCAAATTGTAAAATGGTCTTATCTATTGGCGATTTCGTTCCAATTCACATTCCAAGTAATATTCGGCATGCTAATTACATTGCCGGTTGCAAAATTGAATTATCTCTTATAGTTTCCGAGATATGGACTATCGATAATTTACACCTTAGGCTCTGCTTCTAACTTGGGCCCAAATTGTAAAATGGTCTTATCTATTGGCGATTTCGTTCCAATTCACATTCCAAGTAGTATTCGGCATGCTAATTACATTGCCGGTTGCCAAATTGCATTATCTCTTATAGTTTCCGAGATATGGACTATCGATAATTTACACCTTAGGCTCTGCTTCTAACTTGGGCCCAAATTGTAAAATGGTCTTATCTATTGGCGATTTCGTTCCAATTCACATTCCAAGTAGTATTCGGCATGCTAATTACATTGCCGGTTGCCAAATTGCATTATCTCTTATAGTTTCCGAGATATGGACTATCGATAATTTACACCTTAGGCTCTGCTTCTAACTTGGGCCCAAATTGTAAAATGGTCTTATCTATTGGCGATTTCGTTCCAATTCACATTCCAAGTAATATTCGGCATGCTAATTACATTGCCGGTTGCCAAATTGCATTATATCTTTTAGTTTCCGAGATATGGACTATCGATAATTTACACCTTAGGCTCTGTTTCTAACTTGGGCTCAAATTGTAAAATGGTCTTATCTATTGGCGATTTCGTTCCAATTCACAGTCCAAGTAGTATTCGGCATGCTAATTACATTGCCGGTTGCCAAATTGCATTATCTCTTATAGTTTCCGAGATATGGACTATCGATAATTTACACCTTAGGCTCTGCTTCTAACTTGGGCCCAAATTGTAAAATGGTCTTATCTATTGGCGATTTCGTTCCAATTCACATTCCAAGTAATATTCGGCATGCTAATTACATTGCCGGTTGCCAAATTGCATTATCTCTTATAGTTTCCGAGATATGGACTATCGATAATTTACACCTTAGGCTCTGCTTCTAACTTGGGCCCAAATTGTAAAATGGTCTTATCTATTGGCGATTTCGTTCCAATTCACATTCCAAGTAATATTCGGCATGCTAATTACATTGCCGGTTGCAAAATTGAATTATCTCTTATAGTTTCCGAGATATGGACTATCGATAATTTACACCTTAGGCTCTGCTTCTAACTTGGGCCCAAATTGTAAAATGGTCTTATCTATTGGCGATTTCGTTCCAATTCACATTCCAAGTAGTATTCGGCATGCTAATTACATTGCCGGTTGCCAAATTGCATTATCTCTTATAGTTTCCGAGATATGGACTATCGATAATTTACACCTTAGGCTCTGCTTCTAACTTGGGCCCAAATTGTAAAATGGTCTTATCTATTGGCGATTTCGTTCCAATTCACATTCCAAGTAATATTCGGCATGCTAATTACATTGCCGGTTGCCAAATTGCATTATATCTTTTAGTTTCCGAGATATGGACTATCGATAATTTACACCTTAGGCTCTGTTTCTAACTTGGGCTCAAATTGTAAAATGGTCTTATCTATTGGCGATTTCGTTCCAATTCACAGTCCAAGTAGTATTCGGCATGCTAATTACATTGCCGGTTGCCAAATTGCATTATCTCTTATAGTTTCCGAGATATGGACTATCGATAATTTACACCTTAGGCTCTGCTTCTAACTTGGGCCCAAATTGTAAAATGGTCTTATCTATTGGCGATTTCGTTCCAATTCACATTCCAAGTAATATTCGGCATGCTAATTACATTGCCAGTTGCCAAATTGCATTATCTCTTATAGTTTCCGGGATATGGACTATGGATAATTTACACCTTAGGCTCTGCTTCTAACTTGGGCCCAAATTGTAAAATGGTCTTATCTATTGGCGATTTCGTTCCAATTCACATTCCAAGTAATATTCGGCATGCTAATTACATTGCCGGTTACCAAATTGCATTATCTCTTATAGTTTCCGAGATATGGACTATCGATAATTTACACCTTAGGCTCTGCTTCTAACTTGGGCCCAAATTGTAAAATGGCCTTATCTATTGGCGATTTCGTTCCAATTCACATTCCAAGTAATATTCGGCATGCTAAATACATTGCCGGTTGCCAAATTGCATTATCTCTTATAGTTTCCGAGATATGGACTATCGATAATTTACACCTTAGGCTCTGCTTCTAACTTGGGCCCAAATTGTAAAATGGTCTTATCTATTGGCGATTTCGTTCCAATTCACATTCCAAGTAATATTCGGCATGCTAATTACATTGCCAGTTGCCAAATTGCATTATCTCTTATAGTTTCCGAGATATGGACTATCGATAATTTACACCTTAGGCTCTGCTTCTAACTTGGGCCCAAATTGTAAAATCGTCTTATCTATTGGCGATTTCGTTCCAATTCACATTCCAAGTAATATTCGGCATGCTAATTACATTGCCGATTGCCAAATTGAATTATCTCCCATAGTTTCCGAGATATGGACTATCGATAATTTACACCTTAGGCTCTGCTTCTAACTTGGGCCCAAATTGTAAAATGGTCTTACCTATTGGCGATTTCGTTCCAATTCACATTCCAAGTAATATTCGGCATGCTAATTACATTGCCGGTGGCCAAGTTGCATTATCTCTTATAGTTTCCGAGATATGGACTATCGATAATTTACACCTTAGTCTCTGCTTCTAACTTGGGCCCAAATTGTAAAATGGTCTTATCTATTGGCGATTTCGTTCCAATTCACATTCCAAGTAATATTCGGCATGCTAATTACATTGCCGGTTGCCAAATTGCATTATCTCTTATAGTTTCCGAGATATGGACTATCGATAATTTACACCTTAGGCTCTGCTTCTAACTTGGGCCCAAATTGTAAAATGGTCTTATCTATTGGCGATTTCGTTCCAATTCACATTCCAAGTAATATTCGGCATGCTAATTACATTGCCGGTTGCCAAATTGCATTATCTCTTATAGTTTCCGAGATATGGACTATCGATAATTTATACCTTAGGCTCTGCTTCTAACTTGGGCCCAAATTGTAAAATGGTCTTATCTATTGGCGATTTCGATCCAATTCACATTCCAAGTAGTATTCGGCATGCTAATTACATTGCCGGTTGCCAAATTGCATTATCTCTTATAGTTTCCGAGATATGGACTATCGATAATTTACACCTTAGGCTCTGCTTCTAACTTGGGCCCAAATTGTAAAATGGTCTTATCTATTGGCGATTTCGTTTCAATTCACATTCCAAGTAATATTCGGCATGCTAATTACATTGCCAGTTGCCAAATTGCATTATCTCTTATAGTTTCCGAGATATGGACTATGGATAATTTACACCTTAGGCTCTGCTTCTAACTTGTGCCCAAATTGTAAAATGGTCTTATCTATTGGCGATTTCGTTCCAATTCACATTCCAAGTAATACTCGGCATGCTGATTACATTGCCGGTTGCCAAATTGCATTATCTCTTATAGTTTCAGAGATATGGACTATCGATAATTTACACCTTAGGCTCTGCTTCTAACTTGGGCCCAAATTGTAAAATGGTCTTATCTATTGGCGATTTCGTTCAAATTCACATTCCAAGTAATATTCGGCATGCTAATTACATTGCCGGTTGCCAAATTGCATTATCTCTTATAGTTTCCGAGATATGGACTATCAATAATTTACACCTTAGGCTCTGCTTCTAACTTGGGCCCAAATTGTAAAATGGTCTTATCTATTGGCGATTTCGTTCCAATTCACATTCCAAGTAATATTCGGCATGTTAATTAAATTGCCGGTTGCCAAATTGCATTATCTCTTATAGTTTCCGAGATATGGACTATCAATAATTTACACCTTAGGCTCTGCTTCTAACTTGGGCCCAAATTGTAAAATGGCCTTATCTATTGGCGATTTCGTTCCAATTCACATTCCATGTAATACTCGGCATGCTGATTACATTGCCGGTTGCCAAATTGCATTATCTCTTATAGTTTAAGAGATATGGACTATCGATAATTTACACCTTTGGCTCTGCTTCTAACTTGGGCCCAAATTGTAAAATGGTCTTATCTATTGGCGATTTCGTTCCAATTCACATTCCAAGTAATATTCGGCATGCTAATTACATTGCCGGTTGCCAAATTGCATTATCTCTTATAGTTTCCGAGATATGGACTATCGATAATTTACACCTTAGGCTCTGCTTCTAACTTGGGCCCAAATTGTAAAATGGTCTTATCTATTGGCGATTTCGTTTCAATTCACATTCCAAGTAATATTCGGCATGTTAATTAAATTGCCGGTTGCCAAATTGCATTATCTCTTATAGTTTCCGAGATATGGACTATCGATAATTTACACCTTAGGCTCTGCTTCTAACTTGGGCCCAAATTGTAAAATCGTCTTATCTATTGGCGATTTCGTTCCAATTCACATTCCAAGTAATATTCGGCATGCTAATTACATTGCCGGTTGCCAAATTGCATTATCTCTTATAGTTTCCGAGATATGGACTATCGATAATTTACACCTTAGGCTCTGCTTCTAACTTGGGCCCAAATTGTAAAATGGTCTTATCTATTGGCGATTTCGTTCCAATTCACATTCCAAGTAATATTCGGCATGTTAATTACATTGCCGATTGCCAAATTGAATTATCTCCCATAGTTTCCGAGATATGGACTATCGATAATTTACACCTTAGGCTCTGCTTCTAACTTGGGCCCAAATTGTAAAATGGTCTTACCTATTGGCGATTTCGTTCCAATTCACATTCCAAGTAATATTCGGCATGCTAATTACATTGCCGGTGGCCAAGTTGCATTATCTCTTATAGTTTCCGAGATATGGACTATCGATAATTTACACCTTAGTCTCTGCTTCTAACTTGGGCCCAAATTGTAAAATGGTCTTATCTATTGGCGATTTCGTTCCAATTCACATTCCAAGTAATATTCGGCATGCTAATTACATTGCCGGTTCCCAAATTGCATTATCTCTTATAGTTTCCGAGATATGGACTATCAATTATTTTTAACCTTAGGCTCTGCTTCTAACTTGGGCCCAAACTGTAAAATGGTCTTATCTATTATCGATTTCGTTCCAATTCACATTCCAAGTAGTATTCGGCATGCTAATTACATTGCCGGTTGCCAAATTGCATTATCTCTTATAGTTTCCGAGATATGGACTATCGATAATTTACACCTTAGGCTCTGCTTCTAACTTGGGCCCAAATTGTAAAATGGTCTTATCTATTGGCGATTTCATTCCAATTCACATTCCAAGTAATATTCGGCATGCTAATTACATTGCCGGTTGCCAAATTGCATTATCTCTTATAGTTTCCGAAATATGAACTTTCGATAATTTACACCTTAGGCTCTGCTTCTAACTTGGGCCCAAATTGTAAAATGGTCTTATCTATTGGCGATTTCGTTCCAATTCACATTCCAAGTAATATTCGGCATGCTAATTACATTGCCGGTTGCCAAATTGCATTATCTCTTATAGTTTCCGAGATATGGACTATCGATAATTTACACCTTAGGCTCTGCTTCTAACTTGGGCCCAAATTGTAAAATGGTCTTATCTATTGGCGATTTCGTTCCAATTCACATTCCAAGTAATATTCGGCATGCTAATTACATTGCCGGTTGCCAAATTGCATTATCTCTTATAGCTTCCGAGATATGGACTATCGATAATTTACACCTTAGGCTCTGCTTCTAACTTGGGCCCAAATTGTAAAATCGTCTTATCTATTGGCGATTTCGTTCCAATTCACATTCCAAGTAATATTCGGCATGCTAATTACATTGCCGGTTGCCAAATTGCATTATCTCTTATAGTTTCCGAGATATGGACTATCGATAATTTACACCTTAGGCTCTGCTTCTAACTTGGGCCCAAATTGTAAAATGGTCTTATCTATTGGCGATTTCGTTCCAATTCACATTCCAAGTAATATTCGGCATGCTAATTACATTGCCGGTTGCAAAATTGAATTATCTCTTATAGTTTCCGAGATATGGACTATCGATAATTTACACCTTAGGCTCTGCTTCTAACTTGGGCCCAAATTGTAAAATGGTCTTATCTATTGGCGATTTCGTTCCAATTCACATTCCAAGTAGTATTCGGCATGCTAATTACATTGCCGGTTGCCAAATTGCATTATCTCTTATAGTTTCCGAGATATGGACTATCGATAATTTACACCTTAGGCTCTGCTTCTAACTTGGGCCCAAATTGTAAAATGGTCTTATCTATTGGCGATTTCGTTCCAATTCACATTCCAAGTAATATTCGGCATGCTAATTACATTGCCGGTTGCCAAATTGCATTATCTCTTATAGTTTCCGAGATATGAACTATCGATAATTTACACCTTAGGCTCTGCTTCTAACTTGGGCCCAAATTGTAAAATGGTCTTATCTATTGGCGATTTCGTCCCAATTCACATTCCAAGTAATATTCGGCATGCTAATTACATTGCCGGTTGCGAAATTGCATTATCTCTTATAGTTTCCGAGATATGGACTATCGATAATTTACACCTTAGGCTCTGCTTCTAACTTGGGCCCAAATTGTAAAATGGTCTTATCTATTGGCGATTTCGTTCCAATTCACATTCCAAGTAATATTCGGCATGCTAATTACATTGCCGGTTGCCAAATTGCATTATATCTTTTAGTTTCCGAGATATGGACTATCGATAATTTACACCTTAGGCTCTGTTTCTAACTTGGGCTCAAATTGTAAAATGGTCTTATCTATTGGCGATTTCGTTCCAATTCACATTCCAAGTAATATTCGGCATGCTAATTACATTGCCGGTTGCCAAATTGCATTATCTCTTATAGTTTCCGAGATATGGACTATCGATAATTTACACCTTAGGCTCTGCTTCTAACTTGGGCCCAAATTGTAAAATGGTCTTACCTATTGGCGATTTCGTTCCAATTCACATTCCAAGTAATATTCGGCATGCTAATTACATTGCCGGTTGCCAAATTGCATTATCTCTTATAGTTTCCGAGATATGGACTATCGATAATTTACACCTTAGGCTCTGCTTCTAACTTGGGCCCAAATTGTAAAATGATCTTATCTATTGGCGATTTCGTTCCAATTCACATTCCAAGTAATATTCGGCATGCTAATTACATTGCCGGTTGCCAAATTGCATTATCTCTTATAGTTTCCGAGATATGGACTATCAATAATTTACACCTTAGGCTCTGCTTCTAACTTGGGCCCAAATTGTAATATGGTCTTATCTATTGGCGATTTCGTTCCAATTCACATTCCAAGTAATATTCGGTATGCTAATTACATTGCCGGTTGCCAAATTGCATTATCTCTTATAGTTTCCGAGATATGGACTATCGATAATTTACACCTTAGGCTCTGCTTCTAACTTGGGCCCAAATTGTAAAATGGTCTTATCTATTGGCGATTTCGTTCCAATTCACATTCCAAGTAATATTCGCATGCTAATTACATTGCCGGTTGCCAAATTGCATTATCTCTTATAGTTTCCGAGATATGGACTATCGATAATTTACACCTTAGGCTCTGCTTCTAACTTGGGCCCAAATTGTAAAATGGTCTTATCTATTGGCGATTTCGTTCCAATTCACATTCCAAGTAATATTCGGCATGCTAATTACATTGCCGGTTCCCAAATTGCATTATCTCTTATAGTTTCCGAGATATGGACTATCGATTATTTTTAACCTTAGGCTCTGCTTCTAACTTGGGCCCAAACTGTAAAATGGTCTTATCTATTGGCGATTTCGTTCCAATTCACATTCCAAGTAGTATTCGGCATGCTAATTACATTGCCGGTTGCCAAATTGCATTATCTCTTATAGTTTCCGAGATATGGACTATCGATAATTTACACCTTAGGCTCTGCTTCTAACTTGGGCCCAAATTGTAAAATGGTCTTATCTATTGGCGATTTCGTTCCAATTCACATTCCAAGTAATATTCGGCATGCTAATTACATTGCCAGTTGCCAAATTGCATTATCTCTTATAGTTTCCGAGATATGGACTATGGATAATTTACACCTTAGGCTCTGCTTCTAACTTGGGCCCAAATTGTAAAATGGTCTTATCTATTGCCGATATCGTTCCAATTCACATTCCAAGTAATATTCGGCATGCTAATTACATTGCCGGTTGCCAAATTGCATTATCTCTTATAGTTTCCGTGATATGGACTATCGATAATTTACACCTTAGGCTCTGCTTCTAACATGGGCCCAAATTGTAAAATGGTCTTATCTATTGGCGATTTCGTTCCAATTCACATTCCAAGTAATATTCGGCATGCTAATTACATTGCCGGTTGCCAAATTGCATTATCTCTTATAGTTTCCGAGATATGGACTATCGATAATTTACACCTTAGGCTCTGTTTCTAACTTGGGCCCAAATTGTAAAATGGTCTTATCTATTGGCGATTTCGTTCCAATTCACATTCCAAGTAATATTCGGCGCGCTAATTACATTGCCGGTTGCCAAATTGCATTATCTCTTATAGTTTCCGAGATATGGACTATCGATAATTTACACCTTAGGCTCTGCTTCTAACTTGGGCCCAAATTGTAAAATGGTCTTATTTATTGGCGATTTCGTTCCAATTCACATTCCAAGTAATATTCGGCATGCTAATTACATTGCCGGTTGCCAAATTGCATTATCTCTTATAGTTTCCGAGATATGGACTATCAATAATTTATACCTTAGGCTCTGCTTCTAACTTGGGCCCAAATTGTAAAATGGTCTTATCTATTGGCGATTTCGTTCCAATTCACATTCCAAGTAGTATTCGGCATGCTAATTACATTGCCGGTTGCCAAATTGCATTATCTCTTATAGTTTCCGAGATATGGACTATCGATAATTTACACCTTAGGCTCTGCTTCTAACTTGGGCCCAAATTGTTAAATGGTCTTATCTATTGGCGATTTCGTTCCAATTCACATTCCAAGTAATATTCGGCATGCTAATTACATTGCCAGTTGCCAAATTGCATTATCTCTTATAGTTTCCGAGATATGGACTATGGATAATTTACACCTTAGGCTCTGCTTCTAACTTGTGCCCAAATTGTAAAATGGTCTTATCTATTGGCGATTTCGTTCCAATTCACATTCCAAGTAATACTCGGCATGCTGATTACATTGCCGGTTGCCAAATTGCATTATCTCTTATAGTTTCAGAGATATGGACTATCGATAATTTACACCTTAGGCTCTGCTTCTAACTTGGGCCCAAATTGTAAAATGGTCTTATCTATTGGCGATATCGTTCCAATTCACATTCCAAGTAATATTCGGCATGCTAATTACATTGCCGGTTGCCAAATTGCATTATCTCTTATAGTTTCCGAGATATGGACTATCAATAATTTACACCTTAGGCTCTGCTTCTAACTTGGGCCCAAATTGTAAAATGGTCTTATCTATTGGCGATTTCGTTCCAATTCACATTCCAAGTAATATTCGGCATGTTAATTAAATTGCCGGTTGCCAAATTGCATTATCTCTTATAGTTTCCGAGGTATGGACTATCAATAATTTACACCTTAGGCTCTGCTTCTAACTTGGGCCCAAATTGTAAAATGGCCTTATCTATTGGCGATTTCGTTCCAATTCACATTCCATGTAATACTCGGCATGCTGATTACATTGCCGGTTGCCAAATTGCATTATCTCTTATAGTTTCAGAGTCGACCATCGATAATTTACACCTTAGGCTCTGCTTCTAACTTGGGCCCAAATTGTAAAATGGTCTTATCTATTGGCGATTTCGTTCCAATTCACATTCCAAGTAATATTCGGCATGCTAATTACATTGCCGGTTGCCAAATTGCATTATCTCTTATAGTTTCCGAGATATGGACTATCGATAATTTACACCTTAGGCTCTGCTTCTAACTTGGGCCCAAATTGTAAAATGGTCTTATCTATTGGCGATTTCGTTCCAATTCACATTCCAAGTAATATTCGGCATGCTAATTACATTGCCGATTGCCAAATTGAATTATCTCCCATAGTTTCCGAGATATGGACTATCGATAATTTACACCTTAGGCTCTGCTTCTAACTTGGGCCCAAATTGTAAAATGGTCTTACCTATTGGCGATTTCGTTCCAATTCACATTCCAAGTAATATTCGGCATGCTAATTACATTGCCGGTGGCCAAGTTGCATTATCTCTTATAGTTTCCGAGATATGGACTATCGATAATTTACACCTTAGTCTCTGCTTCTAACTTGGGCCCAAATTGTAAAATGGTCTTATCTATTGGCGATTTCGTTCCAATTCACATTCCAAGTAATATTCGGCATGCTAATTACATTGCCGGTTCCCAAATTGCATTATCTCTTATAGTTTCCGAGATATGGACTATCAATTATTTTTAACCTTAGGCTCTGCTTCTAACTTGGGCCCAAACTGTAAAATGGTCTTATCTATTGGCGATTTCGTTCCAATTCACATTCCAAGTAGTATTCGGCATGCTAATTACATTGCCGGTTGCCAAATTGCATTATCTCTTATAGTTTCCGAGATATGGACTATCGATAATTTACACCTTAGGCTCTGCTTCTAACTTGGGCCCAAATTGTAAAATGGTCTTATCTATTGGCGATTTCGTTCCAATTCACATTCCAAGTAATATTCGGCATGCTAATTACATTGCCAGTTGCCAAATTGCATTATCTCTTATAGTTTCCGGGATATGGACTATGGATAATTTACACCTTAGGCTCTGCTTCTAACTTGGGCCCAAATTGTAAAATGGTCTTATCTATTGCCGATTTCGTTCCAATTCACATTCCAAGTAATATTCGGCATGCTAATTACATTGCCGGTTGCCAAATTGCATTATCTCTTATAGTTTCCGAGATATGGACTATCGATAATTTACACCTTAGGCTCTGCTTCTAACTCGGGCCCAAATTGTAAAATGGTCTTATCTATTGGCGATTTCATTCCAATTCACATTCCAAGTAATATTCGGCATGCTAATTACATTGCCGGTTGCCAAATTGCATTATCTCTTATAGTTTCCGAGATATGAACTATCGATAATTTACACCTTAGGCTCTGCTTCTAACTTGGGCCCAAATTGTAAAATGGTCTTATCTATTGGCGACTTCGTTCCAATTCACATTCCAAGTAATATTCGGCATGCTGATTACATTGCCGGTTGCCAAATTGCATTATCTCTTATAGTTTCCGAGATATGGACTATCGATAATTTACACCTTAGGCTCTGCTTCTAACTTGGGCCCAAATTGTAAAATGGTCTTATCTATTGGCGATTTCGTTCCAATTCACATTCCAAGTAATATTCGGCATGCTAATTACATTGCCGGTTGCCAAATTGCATTATCTCTTATAGCTTCCGAGATATGGACTATCGATAATTTACACCTTAGGCTCTGCTTCTAACTTGGGCCCAAATTGTAAAATGGTCTTATCTATTGGCGATTTCGTTCCAATTCACATTCCAAGTAATATTCGGCATGCTAATTACATTGCCGGTTGCCAAATTGCATTATCTCTTATAGTTTCCGAGATATGGACTATCGATAATTTACACCTTAGGCTCTGCTTCTAACTTGGGCCCAAATTGTAAAATGGTCTTATCTATTGGCGATTTCGTCCCAATTCACATTCCAAGTAATATTCGGCATGCTAATTACATTGCCGGTTGCGAAATTGCATTATCTCTTATAGTTTCCGAGATATGGACTATCGATAATTTACACCTTAGGCTCTGCTTCTAACTTGGGCCCAAATTGTAAAATGGTCTTATCTATTGGCGATTTCGTTCCAATTCACATTCCAAGTAATATTCGGCATGCTAATTACATTGCCGGTTGCCAAATTGCATTATATCTTTTAGTTTCCGAGATATGGACTATCGATAATTTACACCTTAGGCTCTGTTTCTAACTTGGGCTCAAATTGTAAAATGGTCTTATCTATTGGCGATTTCGTTCCAATTCACATTCCAAGTAATATTCGGCATGCTAATTACATTGCCGGTTGCCAAATTGCATTATCTCTTATAGTTTCCGAGATATGGACTATCGATAATTTACACCTTAGGCTCTGCTTCTAACTTGGGCCCAAATTGTAATATGGTCTTATCTATTGGCGATTTCGTTCCAATTCACATTCCAAGTAATATTCGGCATGCTAATTACATTGCCGGTTGCCAAATTGCATTATCTCTTATAGTTTCCGAGATATGGACTATCGATAATTTACACCTTAGGCTCTGCTTCTAACTTGGGCCCAAATTGTAAAATGGTCTTATCTATTGGCGATTTCGTTCCAATTCACATTCCAAGTAATATTCGCATGCTAATTACATTGCCAGTTGCCAAATTGCATTATCTCTTATAGTTTCCGAGATATGGACTATCGATAATTTACACCTTAGGCTCTGCTTCTAACTTGGGCCCAAATTGTAAAATGGTCTTATCTATTGGCGATTTCGTTCCAATTCACATTCCAAGTAATATTCGGCATGCTAATTACATTGCCGGTTGCCAAATTGAATTATCTCCCATAGTTTCCGAGATATGGACTATCGATAATTTACACCTTAGGCTCTGCTTCTAACTTGGGCCCAAATTGTAAAATGGTCTTACCTATTGGCGATTTCGTTCCAATTCACATTCCAAGTAATATTCGGCATGCTAATTACATTGCCGGTGGCCAAGTTGCATTATCTCTTATAGTTTCCGAGATATGGACTATCGATAATTTACACCTTAGTCTCTGCTTCTAACTTGGGCCCAAATTGTAAAATGGTCTTATCTATTGGCGATTTCGTTCCAATTCACATTCCAAGTAATATTCGGCATGCTAATTACATTGCCGGTTCCCAAATTGCATTATCTCTTATAGTTTCCGAGATATGGACTATCAATTATTTTTAACCTTAGGCTCTGCTTCTAACTTGGGCCCAAACTGTAAAATGGTCTTATCTATTGGCGATTTCGTTCCAATTCACATTCCAAGTAGTATTCGGCATGCTAATTACATTGCCGGTTGCCAAATTGCATTATCTCTTATAGTTTCCGAGATATGGACTATCGATAATTTACACCTTAGGCTCTGCTTCTAACTTGGGCCCAAATTGTAAAATGGTCTTATCTATTGCCGATTTCGTTCCAATTCACATTCCAAGTAATATTCGGCATGCTAATTACATTGCCGGTTGCCAAATTGCATTATCTCTTATAGTTTCCGAGATATGGACTATCGATAATTTACACCTTAGGCTCTGCTTCTAACTCGGGCCCAAATTGTAAAATGGTCTTATCTATTGGCGATTTCATTCCAATTCACATTCCAAGTAATATTCGGCATGCTAATTACATTGCCGGTTGCCAAATTGCATTATCTCTTATAGTTTCCGAGATATGAACTATCGATAATTTACACCTTAGGCTCTGCTTCTAACTTGGGCCCAAATTGTAAAATGGTCTTATCTATTGGCGACTTCGTTCCAATTCACATTCCAAGTAATATTCGGCATGCTGATTACATTGCCGGTTGCCAAATTGCATTATCTCTTATAGTTTCCGAGATATGGACTATCGATAATTTACACCTTAGGCTCTGCTTCTAACTTGGGCCCAAATTGTAAAATGGTCTTATCTATTGGCGATTTCGTTCCAATTCACATTCCAAGTAATATTCGGCATGCTAATTACATTGCCGGTTGCCAAATTGCATTATCTCTTATAGCTTCCGAGATATGGACTATCGATAATTTACACCTTAGGCTCTGCTTCTAACTTGGGCCCAAATTGTAAAATGGTCTTATCTATTGGCGATTTCGTTCCAATTCACATTCCAAGTAATATTCGGCATGCTAATTACATTGCCGGTTGCCAAATTGCATTATCTCTTATAGTTTCCGAGATATGGACTATCGATAATTTACACCTTAGGCTCTGCTTCTAACTTGGGCCCAAATTGTAAAATGGTCTTATCTATTGGCGATTTCGTCCCAATTCACATTCCAAGTAATATTCGGCATGCTAATTACATTGCCGGTTGCGAAATTGCATTATCTCTTATAGTTTCCGAGATATGGACTATCGATAATTTACACCTTAGGCTCTGCTTCTAACTTGGGCCCAAATTGTAAAATGGTCTTATCTATTGGCGATTTCGTTCCAATTCACATTCCAAGTAATATTCGGCATGCTAATTACATTGCCGGTTGCCAAATTGCATTATATCTTTTAGTTTCCGAGATATGGACTATCGATAATTTACACCTTAGGCTCTGTTTCTAACTTGGGCTCAAATTGTAAAATGGTCTTATCTATTGGCGATTTCGTTCCAATTCACATTCCAAGTAATATTCGGCATGCTAATTACATTGCCGGTTGCCAAATTGCATTATCTCTTATAGTTTCCGAGATATGGACTATCGATAATTTACACCTTAGGCTCTGCTTCTAACTTGGGCCCAAATTGTAATATGGTCTTATCTATTGGCGATTTCGTTCCAATTCACATTCCAAGTAATATTCGGCATGCTAATTACATTGCCGGTTGCCAAATTGCATTATCTCTTATAGTTTCCGAGATATGGACTATCGATAATTTACACCTTAGGCTCTGCTTCTAACTTGGGCCCAAATTGTAAAATGGTCTTATCTATTGGCGATTTCGTTCCAATTCACATTCCAAGTAATATTCGCATGCTAATTACATTGCCAGTTGCCAAATTGCATTATCTCTTATAGTTTCCGAGATATGGACTATCGATAATTTACACCTTAGGCTCTGCTTCTAACTTGGGCCCAAATTGTAAAATGGTCTTATCTATTGGCGATTTCGTTCCAATTCACATTCCAAGTAATATTCGGCATGCTAATTACATTGCCGGTTGCCAAATTGCATTATCTCTTATAGTTTCCGAGATATGGACTATCGATAATTTACACCTTAGGCTCTGCTTCTAAATTGGGCCCAAATTGTAAAATGGTCTTATCTATTGGCGATTTCGTTCCAATTCACACTCCAAGTAATATTCGGCATGCTAATTACATTGCCGGTTGCGAAATTGCATTATCTCTTATAGTTTCCGAGATATGGACTATCGGTAATTTACACCTTAGGCTCTGCTTCTAACTTGGCCCCAAATTGTAAAATGGTCTTATCTATTGGCGATTTCGTTCCAATTCACATTCCAAGTAATATTCGGCATGCTAATTACATTGCCGGTTGCCAAATTGCATTATCTCTTATTTTTTCCGAGATATGGACTATCGATAATTTACACCTTAGGCTCTGCTTCTAACTTGGGCCCAAATTGTAAAATGGTCTTATCTATTGCCGATTTCGTTCCAATTCACATTCCAAGTAATATTCGGCATGCTAATTACATTGCCGGTTGCCAAATTGCATTATCTCTTATAGTTTCCGAGATATGGACTATCGATAATTTACACCTTAGGCTCTGCTTCTAACTTGGGACCAAATTGTAAAATGGTCTTATCTATTGGCGATTTCATTCCAATTCACATTCCAAGTAATATTCGGCATGCTAATTACATTGCCGGTTGCCAAATTGCATTATCTCTTATAGTTTCCGAGATATGGACTATCGATAATTTACACCTTAGGCTCTGCTTCTAACTTGGGCCCAAATTGTAAAATGGTCTTATCTATTGGCGATTTCGTTCCAATTCACATTCCAAGTAATAGTCGGCATGCTAATTACATCGCCGGTTGCCAAATTGCATTATCTCTTGTAGTTTCCGAGATATGGACTATCGATAATTTACACCTTAGGCTCTGCTTCTAACTTGGGCCCAAATTGTAAAATCGCCTTATCTATTGGCGATTTCGTTCCAATTCACATTCCAAGTAATATTCCGCATGCTAATTACATTGCCGGTTGCCAAATTGCATTATCTCTTATAGTTTCCGAGATATGGACTATCGATAATTTACACCTTAGGCTCTGCTTCTAACTTGGGCCCAAATTGTAAAATGGTCTTATCTATTGGCGATTTCGTTACAATTCACATTCCAAGTAATATCCGGCATGCTAATTACATTGCCGGTTGCCAAATTGAATTATCTCTTATAGTTTCCGAGATATGGACTATCGATAATTTACACCTTAGGCTCTGCTTCTAACTTGGGCCCAAATTGTAAAATGGTCTTACCTATTGGCGATTTCGTTCCAATTCACATTCCAAGTAATATTCGGCATGCTAATTACATTGCCGGTTGCGAAATTGCATTATCTCTTATAGTTTCCGAGATATGGACTATCGATTATTTACATCTTAGGCTCTGCTTCTAACTTGGGCCCAAATTGTAAAATGGTCTTATCTATTGGCGATTTCGTTCCAATTCACATTCCAAGTAATATTCGGCATGCTAATTACATTGCCGGTTGCCAAATTGCATTATCTCTTATAGTTTCCGAGATATGGACTATCGATAATTTACATCTTAGGCTCTGCTTCTAACTTGGGCCCAAATTGTAAAATGGTCTTATCTCTTGGCGATTTCGTTCCAATTCACATTCCAAGTAATATTCGGCATGCTAACTACATTGCCGGTTGCCAAATTGCATTATCTCTTATAGTTTCCGAGATATGGACTATCGATAATTTACACCTTAGGCTCTGCTTCTAACTTGGGCCCAAATTGTAAAATGGTCTTATCTATTGGCGATTTCGTTCCAATTCACATTCCAAGTAATATTCGGCATGCTAATTACATTGCCGGTTGCCAAATTGCATTATCTCTTATAGTTTCCGAGATATGGACTATCGATAATTTACACCTTAGGCTCTGCATCTAACTTGGGCCCAAATTGTAAAATCGTCTTATCTATTGGCGATTTCGTTCCAATTCACATTCCAAGTAATATTCGGCATGCTAATTACATTGCCGGTTGCCAAATTGCATTATCTCTTATAGTTTCCGAGATATGGACTATCGATAATTTACACCTTAGGCTCTGCTTCTAACTTGGGCCCAAATTGTAAAATGGTCTTATCTATTGGCGATTTCGTTCCAATTCACATTCCAAGTAATATTCGGCATGCTAATTACATTGCCGGTTGCCAAATTGAATTATCTCTTATAGTTTCCGAGATATGGACTATCGATAATTTACACCTTAGGCTCTGCTTCTAACTTGGGCCCAAATTGTAAAATGGTCTTATCTATTGGCGATTTCGTTCCAATTCACATTCCAAGTAGTATTCGGCATGCTAATTACATTGCAGGTTGCCAAATTGCATTATCTATTATAGTTTCCGAGATATGGACTATCGATAATTTACACCTTAGGCTCTGCTTCTAACTTGGGCCCAAATTGTAAAATGGTCTTACCTATTGGCGATTTCGTTCCAATTCACATTCCAAGTAATATTCGGCATGCTAATTACATTGCCGGTGGCCAAGTTGCATTATCTCTTATAGTTTCCGAGATATGGACTATCGATAATTTACACCTTAGGCTCTGCTTCTAACTTGGGCCCAAATTGTAAAATGGTCTTATCTATTGGCGATTTCGTCCCAATTCACATTCCAAGTAATATTCGGCATGCTAATTACATTGCCGGGTGCGAAATTGCATTATCTCTTATAGTTTCCGAGATATGGACTATCGATAATTTACACCTTAGGCTCTGCTTCTAACTTGGGCCCAAATTGTAAAATGGTCTTATCTATTGGCGATTTTGTTCCAATTCACATTCCAAGTAATATTCGGCATGCTAATTACATTGCCGGTTGCCAAATTGCATTATATCTTTTAGTTTCCGAGATATGGACTATCGATAATTTACACCTTAGGCTCTGTTTCTAACTTGGGCTCAAATTGTAAAATGGTCTTATCTATTGGCGATTTCGTTCCAATTCACATTCCAAGTAATATTCGGCATGCTAATTACATTGCCGGTTGCCAAATTGCATTATCTCTTATAGTTTCCGAGATATGGACTATCGATAATTTACACCTTAGGCTCTGCTTCTAACTTGGGCCCAAATTGTAATATGGTCTTATCTATTGGCGATTTCGTTCCAATTCACATTCCAAGTAATATTCGCATGCTAATTACATTGCCGGTTGCCAAATTGCATTATCTCTTATAGTTTCCGAGATATGGACTATCGATAATTTACACCTTAGGCTCTGCTTCTAACTTGGGCCCAAATTGTAAAATGGTCTTATCTATTGGCGATTTCGTTCCAATTCACATTCCAAGTAATATTCGCCATGCTAATTACATTGCCGGTTGCCAAATTGCATTATCTCTTATAGTTTCCGAGATATGGACTATCGATAATTTACACCTTAGGCTCTGCTTCTAACTTGGGCCCAAATTGTAAAATGGTCTTATCTATTGGCGATTTCGTTCCAATTCACATTCCAAGTAATATTCGGCATGCTAATTACATTGCCGGTTGCCAAATTGCATTATCTCTTATAGTTTCCGAGATATGGACTATCGATAATTTACACCTTAGGCTCTGCTTCTAAATTGGGCCCAAATTGTAAAATGGTCTTATCTATTGGCGATTTCGTTCCAATTCACACTCCAAGTAATATTCGGCATGCTAGTTACATTGCCGGTTGCGAAATTGCATTATCTCTTATAGTTTCCGAGATATGGACTATCGGTAATTTACACCTTAGGCTCTGCTTCTAACTTGGCCCCAAATTGTAAAATGGTCTTATCTATTGGCGATTTCGTTCCAATTCACATTCCAAGTAATATTCGGCATGCTAATTACATTGCCGGTTGCCAAATTGCATTATCTCTTATAGTTTCCGAGATATGGACTATCGATAATTTACACCTTAGGCTCTGCTTCTAACTTGGGCCCAAATTGTAAAATGGTCTTATCTATTGCCGATTTCGTTCCAATTCACATTCCAAGTAATATTCGGCATGCTAATTACATTGCCGGTTGCCAAATTGCATTATCTCTTATAGTTTCCGAGATATGGACTATCGATAATTTACACCTTAGGCTCTGCTTCTAACTTGGGACCAAATTGTAAAATGGTCTTATCTATTGGCGATTTCATTCCAATTCACATTCCAAGTAATATTCGGCATGCTAATTACATTGCCGGTTGCCAAATTGCATTATCTCTTATAGTTTCCGAGATATGGACTATCGATAATTTACACCTTAGGCTCTGCTTCTAACTTGGGCCCAAATTGTAAAATGGTCTTATCTATTGGCGATTTCGTTCCAATTCACATTCCAAGTAATATTCGGCATGCTAATTACATCGCCGGTTGCCAAATTGCATTATCTCTTGTAGTTTCCGAGATATGGACTATCGATAATTTACACCTTAGGCTCTGCTTCTAACTTGGGCCCAAATTGTAAAATCGCCTTATCTATTGGCGATTTCGTTCCAATTCACATTCCAAGTAATATTCCGCATGCTAATTACATTGCCGGTTGCCAAATTGCATTATCTCTTATAGTTTCCGAGATATGGACTATCGATAATTTACACCTTAGGCTCTGCTTCTAACTTGGGCCCAAATTGTAAAATGGTCTTATCTATTGGCGATTTCGTTCCAATTCACATTCCAAGTAATATCCGGCATGCTAATTACATTGCCGGTTGCCAAATTGAATTATCTCTTATAGTTTCCGAGATATGGACTATCGATAATTTACACCTTAGGCTCTGCTTCTAACTTGGGCCCAAATTGTAAAATGGTCTTACCTATTGGCGATTTCGTTCCAATTCACATTCCAAGTAATATTCGGCATGCTAATTACATTGCCGGTTGCGAAATTGCATTATCTCTTATAGTTTCCGAGATATGGACTATCGATTATTTACATCTTAGGCTCTGCTTCTAACTTGGGACCAAATTGTAAAATGGTCTTATCTATTGGCGATTTCGTTCCAATTCACATTCCAAGTAATATTCGGCATGCTAATTACATTGCCGGTTGCCAAATTGCATTATCTCTTATAGTTTCCGAGATATGGACTATCGATAATTTACATCTTAGGCTCTGCTTCTAACTTGGGCCCAAATTGTAAAATGGTCTTATCTCTTGGCGATTTCGTTCCAATTCACATTCCAAGTAATATTCGGCATGCTAACTACATTGCCGGTTGCCAAATTGCATTATCTCTTATAGTTTCCGAGATATGGACTATCGATAATTTACACCTTAGGCTCTGCTTCTAACTTGGGCCCAAATTGTAAAATGGTCTTATCTATTGGCGATTTCTTTCCAATTCACATTCCAAGTAATATTCGGCATGCTAATTACATTGCCGGTTGCCAAATTGCATTATCTCTTATAGTTTCCGAGATATGGACTATCGATAATTTACACCTTAGGCTCTGCTTCTAACTTGGGCCCAAATTGTAAAATCGTCTTATCTATTGGCGATTTCGTTCCAATTCACATTCCAAGTAATATTCGGCATGCTAATTACATTGCCGGTTGCCAAATTGCATTATCTCTTATAGTTTCCCAGATATGGACTATCGATAATTTACACCTTAGGCTCTGCTTCTAACTTGGGCCCAAATTGTAAAATGGTCTTATCTATTGGCGATTTCGTTCCAATTCACATTCCAAGTAATATTCGGCATGCTAATTACATTGCCGGTTGCCAAATTGAATTATCTCTTATAGTTTCCGAGATATGGACTATCGATAATTTACACCTTAGGCTCTGCTTCTAACTTGGGCCCAAATTGTAAAATGGTCTTATCTATTGGCGATTTCGTTCCAATTCACATTCCAAGTAGTATTCGGCATGCTAATTACATTGCCGGTTGCCAAATTGCATTATCTATTATAGTTTCCGAGATATGGACTATCGATAATTTACACCTTAGGCTCTGCTTCTAACTTGGGCCCAAATTGTAAAATGGTCTTACCTATTGGCGATTTCGTTCCAATTCACATTCCAAGTAATATTCGGCATGCTAATTACATTGCCGGTGGCCAAGTTGCATTATCTCTTATAGTTTCCGAGATATGGACTATCGATAATTTACACCTTAGTCTCTGCTTCTAACTTGGGCCCAAATTGTAAAATGGTCTTATCTATTGGCGATTTCGTTCCAATTCACATTCCAAGTAATATTCGGCATGCTAATTACATTGCCGGTTCCCAAATTGCATTATCTCTTATAGTTTCCGAGATATGGACTATCAATTATTTTTAACCTTAGGCTCTGCTTCTAACTTGGGCCCAAACTGTAAAATGGTCTTATCTATTGGCGATTTCGTTCCAATTCACATTCCAAGTAGTATTCGGCATGCTAATTACATTGCCGGTTGCCAAATTGCATTATCTCTTATAGTTTCCGAGATATGGACTATCGATAATTTACACCTTAGGCTCTGCTTCTAACTTGGGCCCAAATTGTAAAATGGTCTTATCTATTGGCGATTTCGTTCCAATTCACATTCCAAGTAATATTCGGCATGCTAATTACATTGCCAGTTGCCAAATTGCATTATCTCTTATAGTTTCCGGGATATGGACTATGGATAATTTACACCTTAGGCTCTGCTTCTAACTTGGGCCCAAATTGTAAAATGGTCTTATCTATTGGCGATTTCGTTCCAATTCACATTCCAAGTAATATTCGGCATGCTAATTACATTGCCGGTTGCCAAATTGCATTATCTCTTATAGTTTCCGAGATATGGACTATCGATAATTTACACCTTAGGCTCTGCTTCTAACTTGGGCCCAAATTGTAAAATGGCCTTATCTATTGGCGATTTCGTTCCAATTCACATTCCAAGTAATATTCGGCATGCTAAATACATTGCCGGTTGCCAAATTGCATTATCTCTTATAGTTTCCGAGATATGGACTATCGATAATTTACACCTTAGGCTCTGCTTCTAACTTGGGCCCAAATTGTAAAATGGTCTTATCTATTGGCGATTTCGTTCCAATTCACATTCCAAGTAATATTCGGCATGCTAATTACATTGCCAGTTGCCAAATTGCATTATCTCTTATAGTTTCCGAGATATGGACTATGGATAATTTACACCTTAGGCTCTGCTTCTAACTTGGGCCCAAATTGTAAAATGGTCTTATCTATTGCCGATTTCGTTCCAATTCACATTCCAAGTAATATTCGGCATGCTGATTACATTGCCGGTTGCCAAATTGCATTATCTCTTATAGTTTCAGAGATATGGACTATCGATAATTTACACCTTAGGCTCTGCTTCTAACTTGGGCCCAAATTGTAAAATGGTCTTATCTATTGGCGATTTCGTTCCAATTCACATTCCAAGTAATATTCGGCATGCTAATTACATTGCCAGTTGCCAAATTGCATTATCTCTTATAGTTTCCGAGATATGGACTATGGATAATTTACACCTTAGGCTCTGCTTCTAACTTGGGCCCAAATTGTAAAATGGCCTTATCTATTGGCGATTTCGTTCCAATTCACATTCCATGTAATACTCGGCATGCTGATTACATTGCCGGTTGCCAAATTGCATTATCTCTTATAGTTTCAGAGATATGGACTATCGATAATTTACACCTTAGGCTCTGCTTCTAACTTGGGCCCAAATTGTAAAATGGTCTTATCTATTGGCGATTTCGTTCCAATTCACATTCCAAGTAATATTCGGCATGCTAATTACATTGCCGGTTGCCAAATTGCATTATCTCTTATAGTTTCCGAGATATGGACTATCGATAATTTACACCTTAGGCTCTGCTTCTAACTTGGGCCCAAATTGTAAAATGGTCTTATCTATTGGCGATTTCGTTTCAATTCACATTCCAAGTAATATTCGGTATGTTAATTAAATTGCCGGTTGCCAAATTGCATTATCTCTTATAGTTTCCGAGATATGGACTATCGATAATTTACACCTTAGGCTCTGCTTCTAACTTGGGCCAAAATTGTAAAATCGTCTTATCTATTGGCGATTTCGTTCCAATTCACATTCCAAGTAATATTCGGCATGCTAATTACATTGCCGGTTGCCAAATTGCATTATCTCTTATAGTTTCCGAGATATGGACTATCGATAATTTACACCTTAGGCTCTGCTTCTAACTTGGGCCCAAATTGTAAAATGGTCTTATCTATTGGCGATTTCGTTCCAATTCACATTCCAAGTAATATTCGGCATGTTAATTACATTGCCGATTGCCAAATTGAATTATCTCCCATAGTTTCCGAGATATGGACTATCGATAATTTACACCTTAGTCTCTGCTTCTAACTTGGGCCCAAATTGTAAAATGGTCTTACCTATTGGCGATTTCGTTCCAATTCACATTCCAAGTAATATTCGGCATGCTAATTACATTGCCGGTGGCCAAGTTGCATTATCTCTTATAGTTTCCGAGATATGGACTATCGATAATTTACACCTTAGTCTCTGCTTCTAACTTGGGCCCAAATTGTAAAATGGTCTTATCTATTGGCGATTTCGTTCCAATTCACATTCCAAGTAATATTCGGCATGCTAATTACATTGCCGGTTCCCAAATTGCATTATCTCTTATAGTTTCCGAGATATGGACTATCAATTATTTTTAACCTTAGGCTCTGCTTCTAACTTGGGCCCAAACTGTAAAATGGTCTTATCTATTGGCGATTTCGTTCCAATTCACATTCCAAGTAGTATTCGGCATGCTAATTACATTGCCGGTTGCCAAATTGCATTATCTCTTATAGTTTCCGAGATATGGACTATCGATAATTTACACCTTAGGCTCTGCTTCTAACTTGGGCCCAAATTGTAAAATGGTCTTATCTATTGGCGATTTCGTTCCAATTCACATTCCAAGTAATATTCGGCATGCTAATTACATTGCCAGTTGCCAAATTGCATTATCTCTTATAGTTTCCGGGATATGGACTATGGATAATTTACACCTTAGGCTCTGCTTCTAACTTGGGCCCAAATTGTAAAATGGTCTTATCTATTGCCGATTTCGTTCCAATTCACATTCCAAGTAATATTCGGCATGCTAATTACATTGCCGGTTGCCAAATTGCATTATCTCTTATAGTTTCCGAGATATGGACTATCGATAATTTACACCTTAGGCTCTGCTTCTAACTTGGGCCCAAATTGTAAAATGGTCTTATCTATTGGCGATTTCATTCCAATTCACATTCCAAGTAATATTCGGCATGCTAATTACATTGCCGGTTGCCAAATTGCATTATCTCTTATAGTTTCCGAGATATGACTTTCGATAATTTACACCTTAGGCTCTGCTTCTAACTTGGGCCCAAATTGTAAAATGGTCTTATCTATTGGCGATTTCGTTCCAATTCACATTCCAAGTAATATTCGGCATGCTAATTACATTGCCGGTTGCCAAATTGCATTATCTCTTATAGTTTCCGAGATATGGACTATCGATAATTTACACCTTAGGCTCTGCTTCTAACTTGGGCTCAAATTGTAAAATGGTCTTATCTATTGGCGATTTCGTTCCAATTCACATTCCAAGTAATATTCGGCATGTTAATTACATTGCCGATTGCCAAATTGAATTATCTCCCATAGTTTCCGAGATATGGACTATCGATAATTTACACCTTAGACTCTGCTTCTAACTTGGGCCCAAATTGTAAAATGGTCTTACCTATTGGCGATTTCGTTCCAATTCACATTCCAAGTAATATTCGGCATGCTAATTACATTGCCGGTGGCCAAGTTGCATTATCTCTTATAGTTTCCGAGATATGGACTATCGATAATTTACACCTTAGTCTCTGCTTCTAACTTGGGCCCAAATTGTAAAATGGTCTTATCTATTGGCGATTTCGTTCCAATTCACATTCCAAGTAATATTCGGCATGCTAATTACATTGCCGTTTCCCAAATTGCATTATCTCTTATAGTTTTCGAGATATGGACTATCAATTATTTTTAACCTTAGGCTCTGCTTCTAACTTGGGCCCAAACTGTAAAATGGTCTTATCTATTGGCGATTTCGTTCCAATTCACATTCCAAGTAGTATTCGGCATGCTAATTACATTGCCGGTTGCCAAATTGCATTATCTCTTATAGTTTCCGAGATATGGACTATCGATAATTTACACCTTAGGCTCTGCTTCTAACTTGGGCCCAAATTGTAAAATGGTCTTATCTATTGGCGATTTCGTTCCAATTCACATTCCAAGTAATATTCGGCATGCTAATTACATTGCCAGTTGCCAAATTGCATTATCTCTTATAGTTTCCGGGATATGGACTATGGATAATTTACACCTTAGGCTCTGCTTCTAACTTGGGCCCAAATTGTAAAATGGTCTTATCTATTGGCGATTTCGTTCCAATTCACATTCCAAGTAATATTCGGCATGCTAATTACATTGCCGGTTGCCAAATTGCATTATCTCTTATAGTTTCCGAGATATGGACTATCGATAATTTACACCTTAGGCTCTGCTTCTAACTTGGGCCCAAATTGTAAAATGGCCTTATCTATTGGCGATTTCGTTCCAATTCACATTCCAAGTAATATTCGGCATGCTAAATACATTGCCGGTTGCCAAATTGCATTATCTCTTATAGTTTCCGAGATATGGACTATCGATAATTTACACCTTAGGCTCTGCTTCTAACTTGGGCCCAAATTGTAAAATGGTCTTATCTATTGGCGATTTCGTTCCAATTCACATTCCAAGTAATATTCGGCATGCTAATTACATTGCCAGTTGCCAAATTGCATTATCTCTTATAGTTTCCGAGATATGGACTATGGATAATTTACACCTTAGGCTCTGCTTCTAACTTGGGCCCAAATTGTAAAATGGTCTTATCTATTGGCGATTTCGTTCCAATTCACATTCCAAGTAATATTCGGCATGCTAATTACATTGCCGGTTGCCAAATTGCATTATCTCTTATAGTTTCCGAGATATGGACTATCGATAATTTACACCTTAGGCTCTGTTTCTAACTTGGGCCCAAATTGTAAAATGGTCATATCTATTGGCGATTTCGTTCCAATTCACATTCCAAGTAATATTCGGCATGCTAATTACATTGCCGGTTGCCAAATTGCATTATCTCTTATAGTTTCCGAGATATGGACTATCGATAATTTACACCTTAGGCTCTGCTTCTAACTTGGGCCCAAATTGTAAAATGGTCTTATCTATTGGCGATTTCGTTCCAATTCACATTCCAAGTAATATTCGGCATGCTAATTACATTGCCGGTTGCCAAATTGCATTATCTCTTATAGTTTCCGAGATATGGACTATCGATAATTTATACCTTAGGCTCTGCTTCTAACTTGGGCCCAAATTGTAAAATGGTCTTATCTATTGGCGATTTCGATCCAATTCACATTCCAAGTAGTATTCGGCATGCTAATTACATTGCCGGTTGCCAAATTGCATTATCTCTTATAGTTTCCGAGATATGGACTATCGATAATTCACACCTTAGGCTCTGCTTCTAACTTGGGCCCAAATTGTAAAATGGTCTTATCTATTGGCGATTTCGTTCCAATTCACATTCCAAGTAATATTCGGCATGCTAATTACATTGCCAGTTGCCAAATTGCATTATCTCTTATAGTTTCCGAGATATGGACTATGGATAATTTACACCTTAGGCTCTGCTTCTAACTTGTGCCCAAATTGTAAAATGGTCTTATCTATTGGCGATTTCGTTCCAATTCACATTCCAAGTAATACTCGGCATGCTGATTACATTGCCGGTTGCCAAATTGCATTATCTCTTATAGTTTCAGAGATATGGACTATCGATAATTTACACCTTAGGCTCTGCTTCTAACTTGGGCCCAAATTGTAAAATGGTCTTATCTATTGGCGATTTCGTTCCAATTCACATTCCAAGTAATATTCGGCATGCTAATTACATTGCCGGTTGCCAAATTGCATTATCTCTTATAGTTTCCGAGATATGGACAATCAATAATTTACACCTTAGGCTCTGCTTCTAACTTGGGCCCAAATTGTAAAATGGTCTTATCTATTGGCGATTTCGTTCCAATTCACATTCCAAGTAATATTCGGCATGTTAATTAAATTGCCGGTTGCCAAATTGCATTATCTCTTATAGTTTCCGAGATATGGACTATCAATAATTTACACCTTAGGCTCTGCTTCTAACTTGGGCCCAAATTGTAAAATGGCCTTATCTATTGGCGATTTCGTTCCAATTCACATTCCATGTAATACTCGGCATGCTGATTACATTGCCGGTTGCCAAATTGCATTATCTCTTATAGTTTCAGAGATATGGACTATCGATAATTTACACCTTAGGCTCTGCTTCTAACTTGGGCCCAAATTGTAAAATGGTCTTATCTATTGGCGATTTCGTTCCAATTCACATTCCAAGTAATATTCGGCATGCTAATTACATTGCCGGTTGCCAAATTGCATTATCTCTTATAGTTTCCGAGATATGGACTATCGATAATTTACACCTTAGGCTCTGCTTCTAACTTGGGCCCAAATTGTAAAATGGTCTTATCTATTGGCGATTTCGTTTCAATTCACATTCCAAGTAATATTCGGCATGTTAATTAAATTGCCGGTTGCCAAATTGCATTATCTCTTATAGTTTCCGAGATATGGACTATCGATAATTTACACCTTAGGCTCTGCTTCTAACTTGGGCCCAAATTGTAAAATCGTCTTATCTATTGGCGATTTCGTTCCAATTCACATTCCAAGTAATATTCGGCATGCTAATTACATTGCCGGTTGCCAAATTGCATTATCTCTTATAGTTTCCGAGATATGGACTATCGATAATTTACACCTTAGGCTCTGCTTCTAACTTGGGCCCAAATTGTAAAATGGTCTTATCTATTGGCGATTTCGTTCCAATTCACATTCCAAGTAATATTCGGCATGTTAATTACATTGCCGATTGCCAAATTGAATTATCTCCCATAGTTTCCGAGATATGGACTATCGATAATTTACACCTTAGGCTCTGCTTCTAACTTGGGCCCAAATTGTAAAATGGTCTTACCTATTGGCGATTTCGTTCCAATTCACATTCCAAGTAATATTCGGCATGCTAATTACATTGCCGGTGGCCAAGTTGCATTATCTCTTATAGTTTCCGAGATATGGACTATCGATAATTTACACCTTAGTCTCTGCTTCTAACTTGGGCCCAAATTGTAAAATGGTCTTATCTATTGGCGATTTCGTTCCAATTCACATTCCAAGTAATATTCGGCATGCTAATTACATTGCCGGTTCCCAAATTGCATTATCTCTTATAGTTTCCGAGATATGGACTATCAATTATTTTTAACCTTAGGCTCTGCTTCTAACTTGGGCCCAAACTGTAAAATGGTCTTATCTATTATCGATTTCGTTCCAATTCACATTCCAAGTAGTATTCGGCATGCTAATTACATTGCCGGTTGCCAAATTGCATTATCTCTTATAGTTTCCGAGATATGGACTATCGATAATTTACACCTTAGGCTCTGCTTCTAACTTGGGCCCAAATTGTAAAATGGTCTTATCTATTGGCGATTTCATTCCAATTCACATTCCAAGTAATATTCGGCATGCTAATTACATTGCCGGTTGCCAAATTGCATTATCTCTTATAGTTTCCGAGATATGAACTTTCGATAATTTACACCTTAGGCTCTGCTTCTAACTTGGGCCCAAATTGTAAAATGGTCTTATCTATTGGCGATTTCGTTCCAATTCACATTCCAAGTAATATTCGGCATGCTAATTACATTGCCGGTTGCCAAATTGCATTATCTCTTATAGTTTCCGAGATATGGACTATCGATAATTTACACCTTAGGCTCTGCTTCTAACTTGGGCCCAAATTGTAAAATGGTCTTATCTATTGGCGATTTCGTTCCAATTCACATTCCAAGTAATATTCGGCATGCTAATTACATTGCCGGTTGCCAAATTGCATTATCTCTTATAGCTTCCGAGATATGGACTATCGATAATTTACACCTTAGGCTCTGCTTCTAACTTGGGCCCAAATTGTAAAATCGTCTTATCTATTGGCGATTTCGTTCCAATTCACATTCCAAGTAATATTCGGCATGCTAATTACATTGCCGGTTGCCAAATTGCATTATCTCTTATAGTTTCCGAGATATGGACTATCGATAATTTACACCTTAGGCTCTGCTTCTAACTTGGGCCCAAATTGTAAAATGGTCTTATCTATTGGCGATTTCGTTCCAATTCACATTCCAAGTAATATTCGGCATGCTAATTACATTGCCGGTTGCCAAATTGAATTATCTCTTATAGTTTCCGAGATATGGACTATCGATAATTTACACCTTAGGCTCTGCTTCTAACTTGGGCCCAAATTGTAAAATGGTCTTATCTATTGGCGATTTCGTTCCAATTCACATTCCAAGTAGTATTCGGCATGCTAATTACATTGCCGGTTGCCAAATTGCATTATCTCTTATAGTTTCCGAGATATGGACTATCGATAATTTACACCTTAGGCTCTGCTTCTAACTTGGGCCCAAATTGTAAAATGGTCTTATCTATTGGCGATTTCGTTCCAATTCACATTCCAAGTAATATTCGGCATGCTAATTACATTGCCGGTTGCCAAATTGCATTATCTCTTATAGTTTCCGAGATATGAACTATCGATAATTTACACCTTAGGCTCTGCTTCTAACTTGGGCCCAAATTGTAAAATGGTCTTATCTATTGGCGATTTCGTTCCAATTCACATTCCAAGTAATATTCGGCATGCTAATTACATTGCCGGTTGCCAAATTGCATTATATCTTTTAGTTTCCGAGATATGGACTATCGATAATTTACACCTTAGGCTCTGTTTCTAACTTGGGCTCAAATTGTAAAATGGTCTTATCTATTGGCGATTTCGTTCCAATTCACATTCCAAGTAATATTCGGCATGCTAATTACATTGCCGGTTGCCAAATTGCATTATCTCTTATAGTTTCCGAGATATGGACTATCGATAATTTACACCTTAGGCTCTGCTTCTAACTTGGGCCCAAATTGTAAAATGGCCTTATCTATTGGCGATTTCGTTCCAATTCACATTCCAAGTAATATTCGGAATGCTAATTACATTGCCGGTTGCCAAATTGCATTATCTCTTATAGTTTCCGAGATATGGACTATCGATAATATACACCTTAGGCTCTGCTTCTAACTTGGGCCCAAATTGTAAAATGGTCTTATCTATTGGCGATTTCGTTCCAATTCACATTCCAAGTAATATTCGGCATGCTAATTACATTGCCGGTGGCCAAATTGAATTATCTCTTATAGTTTCCGAGATATGGACTATCGATAATTTACACCTTAGGCTCTGCTTCTAACTTGGGCCCAAATTGTAAAATGGTCTTACCTATTGGCGATTTCGTTCCAATTCACATTCCAAGTAATATTCGGCATGCTAATTACATTGCCGGTTGCCAAATTGCATTATCTCTTATAGTTTCCGAGATATGGACTATCGATAATTTACACCTTAGGCTCTGCTTCTAACTTGGGCCCAAATTGTAAAATGATCTTATCTATTGGCGATTTCGTTCCAATTCACATTCCAAGTAATATTCGGCATGCTAATTACATTGCCGGTTGCCAAATTGCATTATCTCTTATAGTTTCCGAGATATGGACTATCAATAATTTACACCTTAGGCTCTGCTTCTAACTTGGGCCCAAATTGTAATATGGTCTTATCTATTGGCGATTTCGTTCCAATTCACATTCCAAGTAATATTCGGCATGCTAATTACATTGCCGGTTGCCAAATTGCATTATCTCTTATAGTTTCCGAGATATGGACTATCGATAATTTACACCTTAGGCTCTGCTTCTAACTTGGGCCCAAATTGTAAAATGGTCTTATCTATTGGCGATTTCGTTCCAATTCACATTCCAAGTAATATTCGCATGCTAATTACATTGCCGGTTGCCAAATTGCATTATCTCTTATAGTTTCCGAGATATGGACTATCGATAATTTACACCTTAGGCTCTGCTTCTAACTTGGGCCCAAATTGTAAAATGGTCTTATCTATTGGCGATTTCGTTCCAATTCACATTCCAAGTAATATTCGGCATGCTAATTACATTGCCGGTTCCCAAATTGCATTATCTCTTATAGTTTCCGAGATATGGACTATCGATTATTTTTAACCTTAGGCTCTGCTTCTAACTTGGGCCCAAACTGTAAAATGGTCTTATCTATTGGCGATTTCGTTCCAATTCACATTCCAAGTAGTATTCGGCATGCTAATTACATTGCCGGTTGCCAAATTGCATTATCTCTTATAGTTTCCGAGATATGGACTATCGATAATTTACACCTTAGGCTCTGCTTCTAACTTGGGCCCAAATTGTAAAATGGTCTTATCTATTGGCGATTTCGTTCCAATTCACATTCCAAGTAATATTCGGCATGCTAATTTCATTGCCAGTTGCCAAATTGCATTATCTCTTATAGTTTCCGAGATATGGACTATGGATAATTTACACCTTAGGCTCTGCTTCTAACTTGGGCCCAAATTGTAAAATGGTCTTATCTATTGCCGATTTCGTTCCAATTCACATTCCAAGTAATATTCGGCATGCTAATTACATTGCCGGTTGCCAAATTGCATTATCTCTTATAGTTTCCGTGATATGGACTATCGATAATTTACACCTTAGGCTCTGCTTCTAACATGGGCCCAAATTGTAAAATGGTCTTATCTATTGGCGATTTCGTTCCAATTCACATTCCAAGTAATATTCGGCATGCTAATTACATTGCCGGTTGCCAAATTGCATTATCTCTTATAGTTTCCGAGATATGGACTATCGATAATTTACACCTTAGGCTCTGTTTCTAACTTGGGCCCAAATTGTAAAATGGTCTTATCTATTGGCGATTTCGTTCCAATTCACATTCCAAGTAATATTCGGCATGCTAATTACATTGCCGGTTGCCAAATTGCATTATCTCTTATAGTTTCCGAGATATGGACTATCGATAATTTACACCTTAGGCTCTGCTTCTAACTTGGGCCCAAATTGTAAAATGGTCTTATCTATTGGCGATTTCGTTCCAATTCACATTCCAAGTAATATTCGGCATGCTAATTACATTGCCGGTTGCCAAATTGCATTATCTCTTATAGTTTCCGAGATATGGACTATCGATAATTTATACCTTAGGCTCTGCTTCTAACTTGGGCCCAAATTGTAAAATGGTCTTATCTATTGGCGATTTCGTTCCAATTCACATTCAAAGTAGTATTCGGCATGCTAATTACATTGCCGGTTGCCAAATTGCATTATCTCTTATAGTTTCCGAGATATGGACTATCGATAATTTACACCTTAGGCTCTGCTTCTAACTTGGGCCCAAATTGTTAAATGGTCTTATCTATTGGCGATTTCGTTCCAATTCACATTCCAAGTAATATTCGGCATGCTAATTACATTGCCAGTTGCCAAATTGCATTATCTCTTATAGTTTCCGAGATATGGACTATGGATAATTTACACCTTAGGCTCTGCTTCTAACTTGTGCCCAAATTGTAAAATGGTCTTATCTATTGGCGATTTCGTTCCAATTCACATTCCAAGTAATACTCGGCATGCTGATTACATTGCCGGTTGCCAAATTGCATTATCTCTTATAGTTTCAGAGATATGGACTATCGATAATTTACACCTTAGGCTCTGCTTCTAACTTGGGCCCAAATTGTAAAATGGTCTTATCTATTGGCGATATCGTTCCAATTCACATTCCAAGTAATATTCGGCATGCTAATTATATTGCCGGTTGCCAAATTGCATTATCTCTTATAGTTTCCGAGATATGGACTATCAATAATTTACACCTTAGGCTCTGCTTCTAACTTGGGCCCAAATTGTAAAATGGTCTTATCTATTGGCGATTTCGTTCCAATTCACATTCCAAGTAATATTCGGCATGTTAATTAAATTGCCGGTTGCCAAATTGCATTATCTCTTATAGTTTCCGAGATATGGACTATCAATAATTTACACCTTAGGCTCTGCTTCTAACTTGGGCCCAAATTGTAAAATGGCCTTATCTATTGGCGATTTCGTTCCAATTCACATTCCATGTAATACTCGGCATGCTGATTACATTGCCGGTTGCCAAATTGCATTATCTCTTATAGTTTCAGAGTGGACCATCGATAATTTACACCTTAGGCTCTGCTTCTAACTTGGGCCCAAATTGTAAAATGGTCTTATCTATTGGCGATTTCGTTCCAATTCACATTCCAAGTAATATTCGGCATGCTAATTACATTGCCGGTTGCCAAATTGCATTATCTCTTATAGTTTCCGAGATATGGACTATCGATAATTTACACCTTAGGCTCTGCTTCTAACTTGGGCCCAAATTGTAAAATGGTCTTATCTATTGGCGATTTCGTTTCAATTCACATTCCAAGTAATATTCGGCATGTTAATTAAATTGCCGGTTGCCAAATTGCATTATCTCTTATAGTTTCCGAGATATGGACTATCGATAATTTACACCTTAGGCTCTGCTTCTAACTTGGGCCCAAATTGTAAAATCGTCTTATCTATTGGCGATTTCGTTCCAATTCACATTCCAAGTAATATTCGGCATGCTAATTACATTGCCGGTTGCCAAATTGCATTATCTCTTATAGTTTCCGAGATATGGACTATCGATAATTTACACCTTAGGCTCTGCTTCTAACTTGGGCCCAAATTGTAAAATGGTCTTATCTATTGGCGATTTCGTTCCAATTCACATTCCAAGTAATATTCGGCATGCTAATTACATTGCCGATTGCCAAATTGAATTATCTCCCATAGTTTCCGAGATATGGACTATCGATAATTTACACCTTAGGCTCTGCTTCTAACTTGGGCCCAAATTGTAAAATGGTCTTACCTATTGGCGATTTCGTTCCAATTCACATTCCAAGTAATATTCGGCATGCTAATTACATTGCGGGTGGCCAAGTTGCATTATCTCTTATAGTTTCCGAGATATGGACTATCGATAATTTACATCTTAGGCTCTGCTTCTAACTTGGGCCCAAATTGTAAAATGGTCTTATCTATTGGCGATTTCGTTCCAATTCACATTCCAAGTGATATTCGGCATGCTAATTACATTGCCGGTTGCGAAATTGCATTATCTCTTATAGTTTCCGAGATATGGACTATCGATAATTTACATCTTAGGCTCTGCTTCTAACTTGGGCCCAAATTGTAAAATGGTCTTATCTATTGGCGAATTCGTTCCAATTCACATTCCAAGTAATATTCGGCATGCTAATTACATTGCCGGTTGCCAAATTGCATTATCTCTTATAGTTTCCGAGATATGGACTATCGTTAATTTACACCTTAGGCTCTGCTTCTTACTTGGGCCCAAATTGTAAAATGGTCTTATCTATTGGCGATTTCGTTCCAATTCACATTCCAAGTAGTATTCGGCATGCTAATTACATTGCCGGTTGCCAAATTGCATTATCTCTTATAGTTTCCGAGATATGGACTATCGATAATTTACACCTTAGGCTCTGCTTCTAACTTGGGCCCAAATTGTAAAATGGTCTTATCTATTGGCGATTTCGTTCCAATTCACATTCCAAGTAATATTCGGCATGCTAATTACATTGCCAGTTGCCAAATTGCATTATCTCTTATAGTTTCCGAGATATGGACTATGGATAATTTACACCTTAGGCTCTGCTTCTAACTTGGGCCCAAATTGTAAAATGGTCTTATCTATTGGCGATTTCGTTCCAATTCACATTCCAAGTAATATTCGGCATGCTAATTGCATTGCCGTTTGCCAAATTGCATTATCTCTTATAGCTTCCGAGATATGGACTGTCGATAATTTACACCTTAGGCTCTGCTTCTAACTTGGGCCCAAATTGTAAAATGGTCTTATCTATTGGCGATTTCGTCCCAATTCACTCTCCAAGTAATATTCGGCATGCTAATTACATTGCCGGTTGCCAAATTGCATTATCTCTTATAGTTTCCGAGATATGGACTATCGATAATTTACACCTTAGGCTCTGCTTCTAACTTGGGCCCAAATTGTAAAATGGTCTTATCTATTGGCGTTTTGGTTCCAATTCACTTTCCAAGTAATATTCGGCATGCTAATTACATCGCCGGTTGCCAAATTGCATTATCTCTTATAGTTTCCGAGATATGGACTATCGATAATTTACACCTTAGGCTCTGCTTCTAACTTGGGCCCAAATTGTAAAATGGTCTTATCTATTGGCGATTTCGTTCCAATTCACATTCCAAGTAATATTCGGCATGCTAATTACATTGCCGGTTGCCAAATTGCATTATTTCTTATAGTTTCCGAGATATGGACTATCGATAATTTACACCTTAGGCCCTGCTTCTAACTTGGGCCCAAATTGTAAAATGGTCTTATCTATTGGCGATTTCGTTCCAATTCACATTCCAAGTAATATCCGGCATGCTAATTACATTGCCGGTTGCCAAATTGAATTATCTCTTATAGTTCCCGAGATATGGACTATCGATAATTTACACCTTAGGCTCTGCTTCTAACTTGGGCCCAAATTGTAAAATGGTCTTACCTATTGGCGATTTCGTTCCAATTCACATTCCAAGTAATATTCGGCATGCTAATTACATTGCCGGTTGCCAAATTGCATTATCTCTGATAGTTTCCGAGATATGGACTATCGATAATTTACACCTTAGGCTCTGCTTCTAACTTGGGCCCAAATTGTAAAATGGTCTTATCTATTGGCGATTTCGTTCCAATTCACATTCCAAGTAATATTCGGCATGCTAATTACATTGCCGGTTGCCAAATTGCATTATCTCTTATAGTTTCCGAGATATGGACTATCGATAATTTACATCTTAGGCTCTGCTTCTAACTTGGGCCCAAATTGTAAAATGGTCTTATCTATTGGCGATTTCGTTCCAATTCACATTCCAAGTAATATTCGGCATGCTAATTACATTGCCGGTTGCCAAATTGCATTATCTCTTATAGTTTCCGAGATACGGACTATCGTTAATTTACACCTTAGGCTCTGCTTCTTACTTGGGCCCAAATTGTAAAATGGTCTTATCTATTGCCGATTTCGTTCCAATTCACATTCCAAGTAATATTCGGCATGCTAATTACATTGCCGGTTGCCAAATTGCATTATCTCTTATAGTTTCCGAGATATGGACTATCGATAATTTACTCCTTAGGCTCTGCTTCTAACTTGGGCCCAAATTGTAAAATGGCCTTATCTATTGGCGATTTCCTTCCAATTCACATTCCAAGTAATATTCGGCATGCTAATTACATTGCCGGTTGCCAAATTGCATTATCTCTTATAGTTTCCGAGATATGGACTAGCGATAATTTACACCTTAGGCTCTGCTTCTAACTTGGGCCCAAATTGTAAAATGGTCTTATCTATTGGCGATTTCGTTCCAATTCACATTCCAAGTAATATTCGGCATGCTAATTACATTGCCGGTTGCCAAATTGCATTATCTCTTATAGTTTCCGAGATATGGACTATCGATAATTTACACCTTAGGCTCTGCTTCTAACTTGGGCCCAAATTGTAAAATGGTCTTATCTATTGGCGATTTCGTTCCAATTCACATTCCAAGTAATATTCGGCATGCTAATTACATTGCCGGTTGCCGAATTGTATTATCTCTTATAGTTTCCGAGATATGGACTATCGATAATTTACACCTTAGGCTCTGCTTCTAACTTGGGCCCAAATTGTAAAATGGTCTTATCTATTGGCGATTTCGTTCCAATTCACATTCCAAGTAATATTCGGCATGCTAATTACATTGCCGGTTGCCAAATTGCATTATCTCTTATAGTTTCCGAGATATGGACTATCGATAATTTACACCTTAGGCTCTGCTTCTAACTTGGGCCCAAATTGTAAAATGGTCTTCTCTATTGGCGATATCGTTCCAATTCACATTCCAAGTAATATTCGGCATGCTAATTACATGGCCGGTTGCCAAATTGCATTATCTCTTATAGTTGCCGAGATATGGACTATCGATAATTTACACCTTAGGCTCTGCTTCTAACTTGGGCCCAAATTGTAAAATGGTCTTATCTATTGGCGATTTCGTTCCAATTCACATTCCAAGTAATATTCGGCATGCTAATTACATTGCCGGTTGCCAAATTGCATTATCTCTTATAGTTTCCGAGATATGGACTATCGATAATTTACACCTTACGCTCTGCTTCTAACTTGGGCCCAAATTGTAAAATCGTCTTATCTATTGGCGATTTCGTTCCAATTCACATTCCAAGTAATATTCGGCATGCTAATTACATTGCCGGTTGCCAAATTGCATTATCTCTTATAGTTTCCGAGATATGGACTATCGGTAATTTACACCTTAGGCTCTGCTTCTAACTTGGGCCCAAATTGTAAAATGGTCTTATCTATTGGCGATTTCGTTCCAATTCACATTCCAAGTAATATCCGGCATGCTAATTACATTGCCGGTTGCCAAATTGAATTATCTCTTATAGTTTCCGAGATATGGACTATCGATAATTTACACCTTAGGCTCTGCTTCTAACTTGAGCCCAAATTGTAAAATGGTCTTACCTATTGGCGATTTCGTTCCAATTCACATTCCAAGTAATATTCGGCATGCTAATTACATTGCCGGTTGCCAAATTGCATTATCTCTTATAGTTTCCGAGATATGGACTATCGATAATTTACACCTTAGGCTCTGCTTCTAACTTGGGCCCAAATTGTAAAATGGTCTTATCTATTGGCGATTTCGTTCCAATTCACATTCCAAGTAATATTCGGCATGCTAATTACATTGCCGGTTGCCAAATTGCATTATCTCTTATAGTTTCCGAGATATGGACTATCGATAATTTACATCTTAGGCTCTGCTTCTAACTTGGGCCCAAATTGTAAAATGGTCTTATCTATTGGCGATTTCCTTCCAATTCACATTCCAAGTAATATTCGGCATGCTAATTACATTGCCGGTTGCCAAATTGCATTATCTCTTATAGTTTCCGAGATATGGACTAACGATAATTTACACCTTAGGCTCTGCTTCTAACTTGGGCCCAAATTGTAAAATGGTCTTATCTATTGGCGTTTTCGTTCCAATTCACACTCCAAGTAATATTCGGCATGCTAATTACATTGCCGGTTGCCAAATTGCATTATCTCTTATAGTTTCCGAGATATGGACTATCGATAATTTACACCTTAGGCTCTGCTTCTAACTTGGGCCCAAATTGTAAAATGGTCTTATCTATTGGCGATTTCGTTCCAATTCACATTCCAAGTAATATCCGGCATGCTAATTACATTGCCGGTTGCCAAATTGAATTATCTCTTATAGTTTCCGAGATATGGACTATCGATAATTTACACCTTAGGCTCTGCTTCTAACTTGGGCCCAAATTGTAAAATGGTCTTATCTATTGGCGATTTCATTCCAATTCACATTCCAAGTAATATTCGGCATGCTAATTACATTGCCGGTTGCCAAATTGCATTATCTCTTATAGTTTCCGAGATATGGACTATCGATAATTTACACCTTAGGCTCTGCTTCTAACTTGGGCCCAAATTGTAAAATCGTCTTATCTATTGGCGATTTCGTTCCAATTCACATTCCAAGTAATATTCGGCATGCTAATTACATTGCCGGTTGCCAAATTGCATTATCTCTTATAGTTTCCGAGATATGGACTATCGATAATTTACACCTTAGGCTCTGCTTCTAACTTGGACCCAAATTGTAAAATGGTCTTATCTATTGGCGATTTCGTTCCAATTCACATTTCAAGTAATATTCGGCATGCTAATTACATTGCCGGTTGCCAAATTGAATTATCTCTTATAGTTTCCGAGATATGGACTATCGATAATTTACACCTTAGGCTCTGCTTCTAACTTGGGCCCAAATTGTAAAATGGACTTATCTATTGGCGATTTCGTTCCAATTCACATTCCAAGTAGTATTCGGCATGCTAATTACATTGCCGGTTGCCAAATTGCATTATCTCATATAGTTTCCGAGATATGGACTATCGATAATTTACACCTTAGGCTCTGCTTCTAACTTGGGCCCAAATTGTAAAATGGTCTTATCTATTGGCGATTTCGTTCCAATTCACATTCCAAGTAATATTCGGCATGCTAATTACATTGCCGGTTGCCAAATTGCATTATCTCTTATAGTTTCCGAGATATGGACTATCGATAATTTACACCTTAGGCTCTGCTTCTAACTTGGGCCCAAATTGTAAAATGGTCTTATCTATTGGCGATTTCGTCCCAATTCACATTCCAAGTAATATTCGGCATGCTAATTACATTGCCGGTTGCGAAATTGCATTATCTCTTATAGTTTCCGAGATATGGACTATCGATAATTTACACCTTAGGCTCTGCTTCTAACTTGGGCCCAAATTGTAAAATGGTCTTATCTATTGGCGATTTCGTTCCAATTCACATTCCAAGTAATATTCGGCATGCTAATTACATTGCCGGTTGCCAAATTGCATTATCTCTTTTAGTTTCCGAGATATAGACTATCGATAATTTACACCTTAGGCTCTGCTTCTAACTTGGGCCCAAATTGTAAAATGGTCTTATCTATTGGCGATTTCGTTCCAATTCACATTCCAAGTAATATTGGGCATGCTAATTACATTGCCGGTTGCCAAATTGCATTATCTCTTATAGTTTCCGAGATATGGACTATCGATAATTTACACCTTAGGCTCTGCTTCTAACTTGGGCCCAAATTGTAAAATGGCCTTATCTATTGGCGATTTCGTTCCAATTCACATTCCAAGTAATATTCGGCATGCTAATTACATTGCCGGTTGCCAAATTGCATTATCTTTTATAGTTTCCGAGATATGGACTATCGATAATTTACACCTTAGGCTCTGCTTCTAACTTGGGCCCAAATTGTAAAATGGTCTTATCTATTGGCGATTTCGTTCCAATTCACATTCCAAGTAATATTCGGCATGCTAATTACATTGCCGGTGGCCAAATTGAATTATCTCTTATAGTTTCCGAGATATGGACTATCGATAATTTACACCTTAGGCTCTGCTTCTAACTTGGGCCCAAATTGTAAAATGGTCTTACCTATTGGCGATTTCGTTCCAATTCACATTCCAAGTAATATTCGGCATGCTAATTACATTGCCGGTTGCCAAATTGCATTATCTCTTATAGTTTCCGAGATATGGACTATCGATAATTTACACCTTAGGCTCTGCTTCTAACTTGGGCCCAAATTGTAAAATGGTCTTATCTATTGGCGATTTCGTTCCAATTAACATTCCAAGTAATATTCGACATGCTAATTACATTGCCGGTTGCCAAATTGCATTATCTCTTATAGTTTCCGAGATATGGACTATCGATAATTTACACCTTAGGCTCTGCTTCTAACTTGGGCCCAAATTGTAATATGGTCTTATCTATTGGCGATTTCGTTCCAATTCACATTCCAAGTAATATTCGGCATGCTAATTACATTGCTCTTATAGTTTCCGAGATATGGACTATCGATAATTTACACCTTAGGCTCTGCTTCTAACTTGGGCCCAAATTGTAAAATGGTCTTATCTATTGGCGATTTCGTTCCAATTCACATTCCAAGTAGTATTCGGCATGCTAATTACATTGCCGGTTGCCAAATTGCATTATCTCTTATAGTTTCCGAGATATGGACTATCGATAATTTACACCTTAGGCTCTGCTTCTAACTTGGGCCCAAATTGTAAAATGGTCTTATCTATTGGCGATTTCGTTCCAATTCACATTCCAAGTAATATTCGGCATGCTAATTACATTGCCGGTTGCCAAATTGCATTATCTCTTATAGTTTCCGAGATATGGACTATCGATAATTTACACCTTAGGCTCTGCTTCTAACTTGGGCCCAAATTGTAAAATGGTCTTATCTATTGGCGATTTCGTTCCAATTCACACTCCAAGTAATATTCGGCATGCTAATTACAGTGCCGGTTGCGAAATTGCATTATCTCTTATAGTTTCCGAGATATGGACTATCAATAATTTACACCTTAGGCTCTGCTTCTAACTTGGGCCCAAATTGTAAAATGGTCTTATCTATTGGCGATTTCGTTCCAATTCACATTCCAAGTAATATTCGGCATGCTAATTACATTGCCGGTTGCCAAATTGCATTATCTCTTATAGTTTCCGAGATATGGACTATCGATAATTTACACCTTAGGCTCTGCTTCTAACTTGGGCCCAAATTGTAAAATGGTCTTATCTATTGGCGATTTCGTTCCAATTCACATTCCAAGTAATATTCGGCATGCTAATTACATTGCCGGTTGCCAAATTGCATTATCTCTTATAGTTTCCGAGATATGGACTATCGGTAATTTACACCTTAGACTCTGCTTCTAACTTGGGCCCAAATTGTAAAATGGTCTTATCTATAGGCGATTTCGTTCCAATTCACATTCCAAGTAATATCCCGCATGCTAATTACATTGCTGGTTGCCAAATTGAATTATCTCTTATAGTTTCCGAGATATGGACTATCGATAATTTACACCTTAGGCTCTGCTTCTAACTTGTTCCCAAATTGTAAAATGGTCTTACCTATTGGCGATTTCGTTCCAATTCACATTCCACGTAATATTCGGCATGCTAATTACATTGCCGGTAGCCAAATTGCATTATCTCTTATAGTTTCCGAGATATGGACTATCGATAATTTACACCTTAGGCTCTGCTTCTAACTTGGGCCCAAATTGTAAAATGGTCTTATCTATTGGCGATTTCGTTCCAATTCACATTCCAAGTAATATTCGGCATGCTAATTACATTGCCGCTTGCCAAATTGCATTATCTCTTATAGTTTCCGAGATATGGACTATCGATAATTTACACCTTAGGCTCTGCTTCTAACTTGGGCCCAAATTGTAAAATGGTCTTATCTATTGCCGATTTCGTTCCAATTCACATTCCAAGTAATATTCGGCATACTAATTACATTGCCGGTTGCCAAATTGCATTATCTCTTATAGTTTCCGAGATATGGACTATCGATAATTTACACGTTAGGCTCTGCTTCTAACTTGGGCCCAAATTGTAAAATGGTCTTATCTATTGGCGATTTCGTTCCAATTCACATTCCAAGTAATATACGGCATGCTAATTACATTGCCGGTTGCCAAATTGCATTATCTCTTATAGTTTCCGAGATATGGACTATCGATAATTTACACCTTAGGCTCTGCTTCTAACTTGGGCCCAAATTGTAAAATGGTCTTATCTATTGGCGATTTCGTTCCAATTCACATTCCAAGTAATATTCGGCATGCTAATTACATTGCCGGTTGCCAAATTGCATTATCTCTTATAGTTGCCGAGATATGGACTATCGATAATTTACACCTTAGGCTCTGCTTCTAACTTGGGCCCAAATTGTAAAATGGTCTTATCTATTGGCGATTTCGTTCCAATTCACATTCCAAGTAATATTCGGCATGCTAATTACATTGCCGGTTGCCAAATTGCATTATCTCTTATAGTTTCCGAGATATGGACTATAGATAATTTACACCTTAGGCTCTGCTTCTAACTTGGGCCCAAATTGTAAAATGGTCTTATCTATTGGCGATTTCTTTCCAATTCACTCTCCAAGTAATATTCGGCATGCTAATTACATTGCCGTTTGCCAAATTGCATTATCTCTTATAGTTTCCGAGATATGGACTATCGATAATTTACACCTTAGGCTCTGCTTCTAACTTGGGCCCAAATTGTAAAATGGTCTTATCTATTGGCGATTTCGTTCCAATTCACATTCCAAGTAATATTCGGCATGCTAATTACATTGCCGGTGGCCAAGTTGCATTATCTCTTATAGTTTCCGAGATATGGACTATCGATAATTTACACCTTAGGCTCTGCTTCTAACTTGGGCCCAAATTGTAAAATGGCCTTATCTATTGGCGATTTCGTTCCAATTCACATTCCAAGTAATATTCGGCATGCTAATTACATTGCCGGTGGCCAAATTGAATTATCTCTTATAGTTTCCGAGATATGGACTATCGATAATTTACATCTTAGGCTCTGCTTTTAACTTGGGCCCAAATTGTAAAATGGTCTTATCTATTGGCGATTTCGTTCCAATTCACATTCCAAGTAATATTCGGCATGCTAATTACATTGCCGGTTGCCAAATTGCATTATCTCTTATAGTTTCCGAGATATGGACTATCGATAATTTACACCTTAGGCTCTGCTTCTAACTTGGGCCCAAATTGTAAAATGGTCTTATCTATTGGCGATTTCGTTCCAATTCACATTCCAAGTAATATTCGGCATGCTAATTACATTGCCGGTTGCCAAATTGCATTATCTCTTATAGTTTCCGAGATATGGACTATCGATAATTTACACCTTAGGCTCTGCTTCTAACTTGGGCCCAAATTGTAAAATCGTCTTATCTATTGGCGATTTCGTTCCAATTCACATTCCAAGTAACATTCGGCATGCTAATTACATTGCCGGTTGCGAAATTGTATTATCTCTTATAGTTTCCGAGATATGGACTATCGGTAATTTACACCTTAGGCTCTGCTTCTAACTTGGGCCCAAATTGTAAAATGGTCTTATCTATTGGCGATTTCGTTCCAATTCACATTCCAAGTAATATCCGGCATGCTAATTACATTGCCGGTTGCCAAATTGAATTATCTCTTATAGTTTCCGAGATATGGACTATCGATAATTTACACCTTAGGCTCTGCTTCTAACTTGAGCCCAAATTGTAAAATGGTCTTACCTATTGGCGATTTCGTTCCAATTCACATTCCAAGTAATATTCGGCATGCTAATTACATTGCCGGTTGCCAAATTGCATTATCTCTTATAGTTTCCGAGATATGGACTATCGATAATTTACACCTTAGGCTCTGCTTCTAACTTGGGCCCAAATTGTAAAATGGTCTTATCTATTGGCGATTTCGTTCCAATTCACATTCCAAGTAATATTCGGCATGCTAATTACATTGCCGGTTGCCAAATTGCATTATCTCTTATAGTTTCCGAGATATGGACTATCGATAATTTACACCTTAGGCTCTGCTTCTAACTTGGGCCCAAATTGTAAAATGGTCTTATCTATTGCCGATTTCGTTCCAATTCACATTCCAAGTAATATTCGGCATGCTAATTACATTGCCGGTTGCCAAATTGCATTATCTCTTATAGTTTCCGAGATATGGACTATCGATAATTTACACCTTAGGCTCTGCTTCTAACTTGGGCAGAAATTGTAAAATGGTCTTATCTATTGGCGATTTCATTCCAATTCACATTCCAAGTAATATTCGGCATGCTAATTACATTGCCGGTTGCCAAATTGCATTATCTCTTATAGGTTCCGATCGATGGACGAACCATAATTTACACCTTAGGCTCTGCTTCTAACTTGGGCCCAAATTGTAAAATGGTCTTATCAATTTTCGATTTCGTTCCAATTCACATTCCAAGTAATATCCGGCATGCTAATTACATTGCCGGTTGCCAAATTGAATTATCTCTTATAGTTTCCGAGATATGGACTATCGATAATTTACACCTTAGGCTCTGCTTCTAACTTGGGCCCAAATTGTAAAATGGTCTTATCTATTGGCGATTTCGTTCCAATTCACATTCCAAGTAATATTCGGCATGCTAATTACATTGCCGGTTGCCAAATTGCATTATCTCTTATAGTTTCCGAGATATGGACTATCGATAATTTACACCTTAGGCTCTGCTTCTAACTTGGGCCCAAATTGTAAAATCGTCTTATCTATTGGCGATTTCGTTCCAATTCACATTCCAAGTAACATTCGTCATGCTAATTACATTGCCGGTTGCGAAATTGTATTATCTCTTATAGTTTCCGAGATATGGACTATCGGTAATTTACACCTTAGGCTCTGCTTCTAACTTGGGCCCAAATTGTAAAATGGTCTTATCTATTGGCGATTTCGTTCCAATTCACATTCCAAGTAATATCCGGCATGCTAATTACATTGCCGGTTGCCAAATTGAATTATCTCTTATAGTTTCCGAGATATGGACTATCGATAATTTACACCTTAGGCTCTGCTTCTAACTTGAGCCCAAATTGTAAAATGGTCTTACCTATTGGCGATTTCGTTCCAATTCACATTCCAAGTAATATTCGGCATGCTAATTACATTGCCGGTTGCCAAATTGCATTATCTCTTATAGTTTCCGAGATATGGACTATCGATAATTTACACCTTAGGCTCTGCTTCTAACTTGGGCCCAAATTGTAAAATGGTCTTATCTATTGGCGATTTCGTTCCAATTCACATTCCAAGTAATATTCGGCATGCTAATTACATTGCCGGTTGCCAAATTGCATTATCTCTTATAGTTTCCGAGATATGGACTATCGATAATTTACACCTTAGGCTCTGCTTCTAACTTGGGCCCAAATTGTAAAATGGTCTTATCTATTGCCGATTTCGTTCCAATTCACATTCCAAGTAATATTCGGCATGCTAATTACATTGCCGGTTGCCAAATTGCATTATCTCTTATAGTTTCCGAGATATGGACTATCGATAATTTACACCTTAGGCTCTGCTTCTAACTTGGGCAGAAATTGTAAAATGGTCTTATCTATTGGCGATTTCATTCCAATTCACATTCCAAGTAATATTCGGCATGCTAATTACATTGCCGGTTGCCAAATTGCATTATCTCTTATAGTTTCCGAGATATGGACTAACGATAATTTACACCTTAGGCTCTGCTTCTAACTTGGGCCCAAATTGTAAAATGGTCTTATCTATTGGCGATTTCGTTCCAATTCACATTCCAAGTAATATCCGGCATGCTAATTACATTGCCGGTTGCCAAATTGAATTATCTCTTATAGTTTCCGAGATATGGACTATCGATAATTTACACCTTAGGCTCTGCTTCTAACTTGAGCCCAAATTGTAAAATGGTCTTACCTATTGGCGATTTCGTTCCAATTCACATTCCAAGTAATATTCGGCATGCTAATTACATTGCCGGTTGCCAAATTGCATTATCTCTTATAGTTTCCGAGATATGGACTATCGATAATTTACACCTAAGGCTCTGCTTCTAACTTGGGCCCAAATTGTAAAATGGTCTTATCTATTGGCGATTTCGTTCCAATTCACATTCCAAGTAATATTCGGCATGCTAATTACATTGCCGGTTGCCAAATTGCATTATCTCTTATAGTTTCCGAGATATGGACTATCGATAATTTACACCTTAGGCTCTGCTTCTAACTTGGGCCCAAATTGTAAAATGGTCTTATCTATTGCCGATTTCGTTCCAATTCACATTCCAAGTAATATTCGGCATGCTAATTACATTGCCGGTTGCCAAATTGCATTATCTCTTATAGTTTCCGAGATATGGACTATCGATAATTTACACCTTAGGCTCTGCTTCTAACTTGGGCCCAAATTGTAAAATGGTCTTATCTATTGGCGATTTCATTCCAATTCACGTTCCAAGTAATATTCGGCATGCTAATTACATTGCCGGTTGCCAAATTGCATTATCTCTTATAGTTTCCGAGATATGGACTATCGATAATTTACACCTTAGGCTCTGCTTCTAACTTGGGCCCAAATTGTAAAATGGTCTTATCTATTGGCGATTTCATTCCAATTCACGTTCCAAGTAATATCCGGCATGCTAATTACATTGCCGGTTGCCAAATTGAATTATCTCTTATAGTTTCCGAGATATGGACTATCGATAATTTACACCTTAGGCTCTGCTTCTAACTTGGGCCCAAATTGTAAAATCGCCTTATCTATAGGCGATTTCGTTCCAATTCACATTCCAAGTAATATTCGGCATGCTAATTACATTGCCGGTTGCCAAATTGCATTATCTCTTATAGTTTCCGAGATATGGACTATCGATAATTTACACCTTAGGCTCTGCTTCTAACTTGGGCCCAAATTGTAAAATGGTCTTATCTATTGGCGATTTCGTTCCAATTCACATTACAAGTAATATCCGGCATGCTAATTACATTGCCGGTTGCCAAATTGAATTATCTCTTATAGTTTCCGAGATATGGACTATCGATAATTTACACCTTAGGCTCTGCTTCTAACTTGGGCCCAAATTGTAAAATGGTCTTACCTATTCTCGATTTCGTTCCAATTCACATTCCAAGTAATATTCGGCATGCTAATTACATTGCCGGTTGCCAAATTGCATTATCTCTTATAGTTGCCGAGATATGGACTATCGATAATTTACACCTTAGGCTCTGCTTCTAACTTGGGCCCAAATTGTAAAATGGTCTTATCTATTGGCGATTTCGTTCCAATTCACATTCCAAGTAATATTCGGCATGCTAATTACATTGCCGGTTGCCAAATTGCATTATCTCTTATAGTTTCCGAGATATGGACTATAGATAATTTACACCTTAGGCTCTGCTTCTAACTTGGGCCCAAATTGTAAAATGGTCTTATCTATTGGCGATTTCTTTCCAATTCACTTTCCAAGTAATATTCGGCATGCTAATTACATTGCCGGTTGCCAAATTGCATTATCTCTTATAGTTTCCGAGATATGGACTATCGATAATTTACACCTTAGGCTCTGCTTCTAACTTGGGCCCAAATTGTAAAATAGTCTTATCTATTGGCGATTTCGTTCCAATTCACATTCCAAGTAATATTCGGCATGCTAATTACATTGCCGGTGGCCAAGTTGCATTATCTTTTATAGTTTCCGAGATATGGACTATCGATTATTTACACCTTAGGCTCTGCTTCTAACTTGGGCCCAAATTGTAAAATGGTCTTATCTATTGGCGATTTCGTTCCAATTCACATTCCAAGTAATATTCGGCATGCTAATTACATTGCCGGTTGCCAAATTGCATTATCTCTTATAGTTTCCGAGATATGGACTATCGATTATTTTTAACCTTAGGCTCTGCTTCTAACTTGGACCCAAACTGTAAAATGGTCTTATCTATTGGCGATTTCGTTCCAATTCACATTCCAAGTAATATTCGGCATGCTAATTACATTGCCGGTTACCAAATTGCATTATCTCTTATAGTTTCCGAGATATGGACTATCGATAATTTACACCTTAGGCTCTGCTTCTAACTTGGGCCCAAATTGTAAAATGGTCTTATCTATTGGCGATTTCGTTCCAATTCACATTCCAAGTAATATTCGGCATGCTAATTACATTGCCGGTTGCCAAATTGCATTATCTCTTATAGTTTCCGAGATATGGACTATCGATAATTTACACTTTAGGCTCTGCTTCTAACTTGGGCCCAAATTGTAAAATGGTCTTATCTATTGTCGATTTCGTCCCAATTCACATTCCAAGTAATATTCGGCATGCTAATTACATTGCCGGTTGCGAAATTGTATTATCTCTTATAGTTTCCGAGATATGGACTATCGATAATTTACAAATTAGGCTCTGCTTCTAACTTGGGCCCAAATTGTAAAATGGTCTTATCTATTGGCGATTTCGTTCCAATTCACATTCCAAGTAATATTCGGCATGCTAATTACATTGCCGGTTGCCAAATTGCATTATCTCTTTTAGTTTCCGAGATATGGACTATCGATAATTTACACCTTAGGCTCTGCTTCTAACTTGGGCCCAAATTGTAAAATGGCCTTATCTATTGGCGATTTCGTTCCAATTCACATTCCAAGTAATATTCGGCATGCTAATTACATTGCCGGTTGCCAAATTGCATTATCTCTTATAGTTTCCGAGATATGGACTATCGATAATTTACACCTTAGGCTCTGCTTCTAACTTGGGCCCAAATTGAAAATGGCCTTATCTATTGGCGATTTCGTTCCAATTCACATTCCAAGTAATATTCGGCATGCTAATTACATTGCCGGTGGCCAAATTGAATTATCTCTTATAGTTTCCGAGATATGGACTATCGATAATTTACATCTTAGGCTCTGCTTCTAACTTGGGCCCAAATTGTAAAATGGTCTTATCTATTGGCGATTTCGTTCCAATTCACACTCCAAGTAATATTCGGCATGCTAATTACATTGCCGGTTGCCAAATTGCATTATCTCTTATAGTTTCCGAGATATGGACTATCGATAATTTACACCTTAGGCTCTGCTTCTAACTTGGGTCCAAATTGTAAAATCGTCTTATCTATTGGCGATTTCGTTCCAATTCACATTCCAAGTAACATTCGGCATGCTAATTACATTGCCGGTTGCGAAATTGTATTATCTCTTATAGTTTCCGAGATATGGACTATCGGTAATTTACACCTTAGGCTCTGCTTCTAACTTGGGCCCAAATTGTAAAATGGTCTTATCTATTGGCGATTTCGTTCCAGTTCACATTCCAAGTAATATCCGGCATGCTAATTACATTGCCTGTTGCCAAATTGAATTATCTCTTATAGTTTCCGAGATATGGACTATCGATAATTTACACCTTAGGCTCTGCTTCTAACTTGAGCCCAAATTGTAAAATGGTCTTACCTATTGGCGATTTCGTTCCAATTCACATTCCAAGTAATATTCGGCATGCTAATTACATTGCCCGTTGCCAAATTGCATTATCTCTTATAGTTTCCGAGATATGGACTATCGATAATTTACACCTTAGGCACTGCTTCTAACTTGGGCCCAAATTGTAAAATCGTCTTATCTATTGGCGATTTCATTCCAATTCACATTCCAAGTAATATTCGGCATGCTAATTACATTGCCGGTTGCCAAATTGCATTATCTCTTATAGTTTCCGAGATATGGACTATCGATAATTTACACCTTAGGCTCTGCTTCTAACTTGGGCCCAAATTGTAAAATGGTCTTATCTATTGGCGATTTCGTTCCAATTCACATTCCAAGTAATATTCGGCATGCTAATTACATTGCCGGTTGCCAAATTGAATTATCTCTTATAGTTTCCGAGATATGGACTATCGATAATTTACACCTTAGGCTCTGCTTCTAACTTGGGCCCAAATTGTAAAATGGTCTTATCTATTGGCGATTTCGTTCCAATTCACATTCCAAGTAATATTCGGCATGCTAATTACATTGCCGGTTGCCAAATTGCATTATCTCTTATAGTTTCCGAGATATGGACTATCGATAATTTACACCTTAGGCTCTGCTTCTAACTTGGGCCCAAATTGTAAAATGGTCTTATCTATTAGCGATTTCGTTCCAATTCACTTTCCAAGTAATATTCGGCATGCTAATTACATTGCCGGTTGCCAAATTGCATTATCTCTTATAGTTTCCGAGATATGGACTATCGATAATTTACATCTTAGGCTCTGCTTCTAACTTGGGCCCAAATTGTAAAATGGTCTTATCTATTGGCGATTTCGTTCCAATTCACATTCCAAGTAATATTCGGCATGCTAATTACATTGCCGGTTGCCAAATTGCATTATCTCTTATAGTTTCCGAGATATGGACTATCGATAATTTACACCTTAGGCTCTGCTTCTAACTTGGGCCCAAATTGTAAAATGGTCTTATCTATTGGCGATTTCGTTCCAATTCACATTCCAAGTAATATTCGGCATGCTAATTACATTGCCGGTTGCCAAATTGCATTATCTCTTATAGTTTCCGAGATATGGACTATCGATAATTTACACTTTAGGCTCTGCTTCTAACTTGGGCCCAAATTGTAAAATGGTCTTATCTATTGTCGATTTCGTCCCAATTCACATTCCAAGTAATGCTAATTACATTGCCGGTGGCCAAGTTGCATTATCTCTTATAGTTTCCGAGATATGGACTATCGATAATTTACACCTTAGGCTCTGCTTCTAACTTGGGCCCAAATTGTAAAATGGTCTTATCTATTGGCGATTTCGTTCCAATTCACATTCCAAGTAATATTCGGCATGCTAATTACATTGCCGGTTGCCAAATTGCATTATCTCTTATAGTTTCCGAGATATGGACTATCGATTATTTTTAACCTTAGGCTCTGCTTCTAACTTGGACCCAAACTGTAAAATGGTCTTATCTATTGGCGATTTCGTTCCAATTCACATTCCAAGTAATATTCGGCATGCTAATTACATTGCCGGTTACCAAATTGCATTATCTCTTATAGTTTCCGAGATATGGACTATCGATAATTTACACCTTAGGCTCTGCTTCTAACTTGGGCCCAAATTGTAAAATGGTCTTATCTATTGGCGATTTCGTTCCAATTCACATTCCAAGTAATATTCGGCATGCTAATTACATTGCCGGTTGCCAAATTGCATTATCTCTTATAGTTTCCGAGATATGGACTATCGATAATTTACACTTTAGGCTCTGCTTCTAACTTGGGCCCAAATTGTAAAATGGTCTTATCTATTGTCGATTTCGTCCCAATTCACATTCCAAGTAATATTCGGCATGCTAATTACATTGCCGGTTGCGAAATTGTATTATCTCTTATAGTTTCCGAGATATGGACTATCGATAATTTACAAATTAGGCTCTGCTTCTAACTTGGGCCCAAATTGTAAAATGGTCTTATCTATTGGCGATTTCGTTCCAATTCACATTCCAAGTAATATTCGGCATGCTAATTACATTGCCGGTTGCCAAATTGCATTATCTCTTTTAGTTTCCGAGATATGGACTATCGATAATTTACACCTTAGGCTCTGCTTCTAACTTGGGCCCAAATTGTAAAATGGTCTTATCTATTGGCGATTTCGTTCCAATTCACATTCCAAGTAATATTCGGCATGCTAATTACATTGCCGGTTGCCAAATTGCATTATCTCTTATAGTTTCCGAGATATGGACTATCGATAATTTACACCTTAGGCTCTGCTTCTAACTTGGGCCCAAATTGAAAATGGCCTTATCTATTGGCGATTTCGTTCCAATTCACATTCCAAGTAATATTCGGCATGCTAATTACATTGCCGGTGGCCAAATTGAATTATCTCTTATAGTTTCCGAGATATGGACTATCGATAATTTACATCTTAGGCTCTGCTTCTAACTTGGGCCCAAATTGTAAAATGGTCTTATCTATTGGCGATTTCGTTCCAATTCACATTCCAAGTAATATTCGGCATGCTAATTACATTGCCGGTTGCCAAATTGCATTATCTCTTATAGTTTCCGAGATATGGACTATCGATAATTTACACCTTAGGCTCTGCTTCTAACTTGGGCCCAAATTGTAAAATGGTCTTATCTATTGCCGATTTCGTTCCAATTCACATTCCAAGTAATATTCGGCATGCTAATTACATTGCCGGTTGCCAAATTGCATTATCTCTTATAGTTTCCGAGATATGGACTATCGATAATTTACACCTTAGGCTCTGCTTCTAACTTGGGCCCAAATTGTAAAATGGTCTTATCTATTGGCGATTTCATTCCAATTCACATTCCAAGTAATATTCGGCATGCTAATTACATTGCCGGTTGCCAAATTGCATTATCTCTTATAGTTTCCGAGATATGGACTAACGATAATTTACACCTTAGGCTCTGCTTCTAACTTGGGCCCAAATTGTAAAATGGTCTTATCTATTGGAGATTTCGTTCCAATTCACATTCCAAGTAATATTCGGCATGCTAATTACATTGCCCGTTGCCAAATTGCATTATCTCTTATAGTTTCCGAGATATGGACTATCGATTATTTACACCTTAGGCTCTGCTTCTAACTTGGGCCCAAATTGTAAAATCGTCTTATCTATTGGCGATTTCGTTCCAATTCACATTCCAAGTAATATTCGGCATGCTAATTACATTGCCGGTTGCCAAATTGCATTATCTCTTATAGTTTCCGAGATATGGACTATCGATAATTTACACCTTAGGCTCTGCTTCTAACTTGGGCCCAAATTGTAAAATGGTCTTATCTATTGGCGATTTCGTTCCAATTCACATTCCAAGTAATATCCGGCATGCTAATTACATTGCCGGTTGCCAAATTGGATTATCTCTTATAGTTTCCGAGATATGGACTATCGATAATTTACACCTTAGGCTCTGCTTCTAACTTGGGCCCAAATTGTAAAATGGTCTTACCTATTGGCGATTTCGTTCCAATTCACATTCCAAGTAATATTCGGCATGCTAATTACATTGCCGGTTGCCAAATTGCATTATCTCTTATAGTTTCCGAGATATAGACTATCGATAATTTACACCTTAGGCTCTGCTTCTAACTTGGGCCCAAATTGTAAAATGGTCTTATCTATTGGCGATTTTGTTCCAATTCACTTTCCAAGTAATATTCGGCATGCTAATTACATTGCCGGTTGCCAAATTGCATTATCTCTTATAGTTTCCGAGATATGGACTATAGATAATTTACACCTTAGGCTCTGCTTCTAACTTGGGCACAAATTGTAAAATGGTCTTATCTATTGGCGATTTCTTTCCAATTCACTTTCCAAGTAATATTCGGCATGCTAATTACATTGCCGGTTGCCAAATTGCATTATCTTTTATAGTTTCCGAGATATGGACTATCGATAATTTACACCTTAGGCTCTGCTTCTAACTTGGGCCCAAATTGTAAAATGGTCTTATCTATTGGCGATTTCGTTCCAATTCACATTCCAAGTAATATTCGGCATGCTAATTACATTGCCGGTATCCAAGTTGCATTATCTCTTATAGTTTCCGAGATATGGACTATCGATAATTTACATCTTAGGCTCTGCTTCTAACTTGGGCCCAAATTGTAAAATGGTCTTATCTATTGGCGATTTCGGTCCAATTCACATTCCAGGTAATATTCGGCATGCTAATTACATTGCCGGTTGCCAAATTGCATTATCTCTTATAGTTTCCGAGATATGGACTATCGATTATTTTTAAACTTAGGCTTTGCTTCTAACTTGGACCCAAACTGTAAAATGGTCTTATCTATTGGCGATTTCGTTCCAATTCACATTCCAAGTAATATTCGGCATGCTAATTACATTGCCGGTTACCAAATTGCATTATCTCTTATAGTTTCCGAGATATGGACTATCGATAATTTACACCTTAGGCTCTGCTTCTAACTTGGGCCCAAATTGTAAAATGGTCTTATCTATTGGCGATTTCGTTCCAATTCACATTCCAAGTAATATTCGGCATGCTAATTACATTGCCGGTTGCCAAATTGCATTATCTCTTATAGTTTCCGAGATATGGACTATCGATAATTTACACCTTAGGCTCTGCTTCTAACTTGGGCCCAAATTGTAAAATGGTCTTATCTATTGGCGATTTCGTTCCAATTCACATTCCAAGTAATATTCGGCATGCTAATTACATTGCCGGTTGCCAAATTGCATTATCTCTTTTAGTTTCCGAGATATGGACTATCGATAATTTACACCTTAGGCTCTGCTTCTAACTTGGGCCCAAATTGTAAAATGGTCTTATCTATTGGCGATTTCGTTCCAATTCACATTCCAAGTAATATTCGGCATGCTAATTACATTGCCGGTTGCCAAATTGCATTATCTCTTATAGTTTCCGAGATATGGACTATCGATAATTTACACCTTAGGCTCTGCTTCTAACTTGGGCCCAAATTGTAAAATGGTCTTACCTATTGGCGATTTCGTTCCAATTCACATTCCAAGTAATATTCGGCATGCTAATTACATTGCCGGTTGCCAAATTGCATTATCTCTTATAGTTTCCGAGATATGGACTATCGATAATTTACACCTTAGGCTCTGCTTCTAACTTGGGCCCAAATTGTAAAATGGTCTTACCTATTGGCGATTTCGTTCCAATTCACATTCCAAGTAATATTCGGCATGCTAATTACATTGCCGGTTGCCAAATTGCATTATCTCTTATAGTTTCCGAGATATGGACTATCGATAATTTACACCTTAGGCTCTGCTTCTAACTTGGGCCCAAATTGTAAAATGGTCTTATCTATTGGCGATTTCGTTCCAATTCACTTTCCAAGTAATATTCGGCATGCTAATTACATTGCCGGTTGCCAAATTGCATTATCTCTTATAGTTTCCGAGATATGGACTATAGATAATTTACACCTTAGGCTCTGCTTCTAACTTGGGCCCAAATTGTAAAATGGTCTTATCTATTGGCGATTTCTTTCCAATTCACTTTTCAAGTAATATTCGGCATGCTAATTACATTGCCGGTTGCCAAATTGCATTATCTCTTATAGTTTCCGAGACATGGACTATCGATTATTTTTAACCTTAGGCTCTGCTTCTAACTTGGACCCAAACTGTAAAATGGTCTTATCTATTGGCGATTTCGTTCCAATTCACATTCCAAGTAATATTCGGCATGCTAATTACATTGCCGGTTGCGAAATTGTATTATCTCTTATAGTTTCCGAGATATGGACTATCGATAATTTACACCTTAGGCTCTGCTTCTAACTTGGGCCCAAATTGTAAAATGGTCTGATCTATTGGCGATTTCGTTCCAATTCACATTCCAAGTAATATTCGGCATGCTAATTACATTGCCGGTTGTCAAATTGCATTATCTCTTTTAGTTTCCGAGATATGGACTATCGATAATTTACACCTTAGGCTCTGCTTCTAACTTGGGCCCAAATTGTAAAATGGTCTTATCTATTGGCGATTTCGTTCCAATTCACATTCCAAGTAATATTCGGCATGCTAATTACATTGCCGGTTGCCAAATTGCATTATCTCTTATAGTTTCCGAGATATGGACTATCGATAATTTACACCTTAGGCTCTGCTTCTAACTTGGGCCCAAATTGTAAAATGGCCTTATCTATTGGCGATTTCGTTCCAATTCACATTCCAAGTAATATTCGGCATGCTAATTACATTGCCGGTGGCCAAATTGAATTATCTCTTATAGTTTCCGAGATATGGACTATCGATAATTTACATCTTAGGCTCTGCTTCTAACTTGGGCCCAAATTGTAAAATGGTCTTATCTATTGGCGATTTCGTTCCAATTCACATTCCAAGTAATATTCGGCATGCTAATTACATTGCCGGTTGCCAAATTGCATTATCTCTTATAGTTTCCGAGATATGGACTATCGATAATTTACACCTTAGTCTCTGCTTCTAACTTGGGCCCAAATTGTAAAATGGTCTTATCTATTGCCGATTTCGTTCCAATTCACATTCCAAGTAATATTCGGCATGCTAATTACATTGCCGGTTGCCAAATTGCATTATCTCTTATAGTTTCCGAGATATGGACTATCGATAATTTACACCTTAGGCTCTGCTTCTAACTTGGGCCCAAATTGTAAAATGGTCTTATCTATTGGCGATTTCATTCCAATTCACATTCCAAGTAATATTCGGCATGCTAATTACATTGCCGGTTGCCAAATTGCATTATCTCTTATAGTTTCCGAGATATGGACTAACGATAATTTACACCTTAGGCTCTGCTTCTAACTTGGGCCCAAATTGTAAAATGGTCTTATCTATTGGCGATTTCGTTCCAATTCACATTCCAAGTAATATTCGTCATGCTAATTACATTGCCCGTTGCCAAATTGCATTATCTCTTATAGTTTCCGAGATATGGACTATCGATAATTTACACCTTAGGCTCTGCTTCTAACTTGGGCCCAAATTGTAAAATCGTCTTATCTATTGGCGATTTCGTTCCAATTCACATTCCAAGTAATATTCGGCATGCTAATTACATTGCCGGTTGCCAAATTGCATTATCTCTTATAGTTTCCGAGATATGGACTATCGATAATTTACACCTTAGGCTCTGCTTCTAACTTGGGCAAAAATTGTAAAATGGTCTTGTCTATTGGCGATTTCGTTCCAATTCACATTCCAAGTAATATCCGGCATGCTAATTACATTGCCGGTTGCCAAATTGAATTATCTCTTATAGTTTCCGAGATATGGACTATCGATAATTTACACCTTAGGCTCTGCTTCTAACTTGGGCCCAAATTGTAAAATGGTCTTACCTATTGGCGATTTCGTTCCAATTCACATTCCAAGTAATATTCGGCATGCTAATTACATTGCCGGTTGCCAAATTGCATTATCTCTTATAGTTTCCGAGATATGGACTATCGATAATTTACACCTTAGGCTCTGCTTCTAACTTGGGCCCAAATTGTAAAATGGTCTTATCTATTGGCGATTTCGTTCCAATTCACTCTCCAAGTAATATTCGGCATGCTAATTACATTGCCGGTTGCCAAATTGCATTATCTCTTATAGTTTCCGAGATATGGACTATAGATAATTTACACCTTAGGCTCTGCTTCTAACTTGGGCCCAAATTGTAAAATGGTCTTTTCTATTGGCGATTTCTTTCCAATTCACTTTCCAAGTAATATTCGGCATGCTAATTACATTGCCGGTTGCCAAATTGCATTATCTCTTATAGTTTCCGAGATATGGACTATCGATAATTTACACCTTAGGCTCTGCTTCTAACTTGGGCCCAAATTGTAAAATGGTCTTATCTATTGGCAATTTCGTTCCAATTCACATTCCAAGTAATATTCGGCATGCTAATTACATTGCCGGTGGCCAAGTTGCATTATCTCTTATAGTTTCCGAGATATGGACTATCGATAATTTACACCTTAGGCTCTGCTTCTAACTTGGGCCCAAATTGTAAAATGGTCTTATCTATTGGCGATTTCGTTCCAATTCACATTCTAAGTAATATTCGGCATGCTAATTACATTGCCGGTTGCCAAATTGCATTATCTCTTATAGTTTCCCAGATATGGACTATCGATAATTTACACCTTAGGCTCTGCTTCTAACTTGGGCCCAAATTGTAAAATGGTCTTATCTATTGGCGATTTCGTCCCAATTCACATTCCAAGTAATATTCGGCATGCTAATTACATTGCCGGTTGCGAAATTGTATTATCTCTTATAGTTTCCGAGATATGGACTATCGATAATTTACACCTTAGGCTCTGCTTCTAACTTGGGCCCAAATTGTAAAATGGTCTTATCTAGTGGCGATTTCGTTCCAATTCACATTCCAAGTAATATTCGGCATGCTAATTACATTGCCGGTTGCCAAATTGCATTATCTCTTTTAGTTTCCGAGATATGGACTATCGATAATTTACACCTTAGGCTCTGCTTCTAACTTGGGCCCAAATTGTAAAATGGTCTTATCTATTGGCGATTTCGTTCCAATTCACATTCCAAGTAATATTCGGCATGCTAATTACATTGCCGGTTGCCAAATTGCATTATCTCTTATAGTTTCCGAGATATGGACTATCGATAATTTACACCTTAGGCTCTGCTTCTAACTTGGGCCCAAATTGTAAAATGGCCTTATCTATTGGCGATTTCGTTCCAATTCACATTCCAAGTAATATTCGGCATGCTAATTACATTGCCGGTGGCCAAATTGAATTATCTCTTATAGTTTCCGAGATATGGACTATCGATAATTTACATCTTAGGCTCTGCTTCTAACTTGGGCCCAAATTGTAAAATGGTCTTATCTATTATCGATTTCGTTCCAATTCACATTCCAAGTAATATTCGGCATGCTAATTACATTGCCGGTTGCCAAATTGCATTATCTCTTATAGTTTCCGAGATATGGACTATCGATTATTTACACCTTAGGCTCTGCTTCTAACTTGGGCCCAAATTGTAAAATGGTCTTATCTATTGGCGATTTCGTTCCAATTCACATTCCAAGTAATATTCGGCATGCTAATTACATTGCCGGTTGCCAAATTGCATTATCTCTTATAGTTTCCGAGATATGGACTATCGATAATTTACACCTTAGGCTCTGCTTCTAACTTGGGCCCAAATTGTAAAATGGCCTTATCTATTGGCGATTTCGTTCCAATTCACATTCCAAGTAATATTCGGCATGCTAATTACATTGCCGGTGGCCAAATTGAATTATCTCTTATAGTTTCCGAGATATGGACTATCGATAATTTACATCTTAGGCTCTGCTTCTAACTTGGGCCCAAATTGTAAAATGGTCTTATCTATTGGCGATTTCGTTCCAATTCACATTCCAAGTAATATTCGGCATGCTAATTACATTGCCGGTTGCCAAATTGCATTATCTCTTATAGTTTCCGAGATATGGACTATCGATTATTTACACCTTAGGCTCTGCTTCTAACTTGGGCCCAAATTGTAAAATGGTCTTATCTATTGCCGATTTCGTTCCAATTCACATTCCAAGTAATATTCGGCATGCTAATTACATTGCCGGTTGCCAAATTGCATTATCTCTTATAGTTTCCGAGATATGGACTAACGATAATTTACACCTTAGGCTCTGCTTCTAACTTGGGCCCAAATTGTAAAATGGTCTTATCTATTGGCGATTTCGTTCCAATTCACATTCCAAGTAATATCCGGCATGCTAATTACATTGCCGGTTGCCAAATTGCATTATCTCTTATAGTTTCCGAGATATGGACTATCGATAATTTACACCTTAGGCTCTGCTTCTAACTTGGGCCAAAATTGTAAAATGGTCTTATCTATTGGCGATTTCGTTCCAATTCACATTCCAAGTAATATTCGGCATGCTAATTACATTGCCGGTTGCCAAATTGCATTATCTCTTATAGTTTCCGAGATATGGACTATCGATAATTTACACCTTAGGCTCTGCTTCTAACTTGGGCCCAAATTGTAAAATGGTCTTATCTATTGCCGATTTCGTTCCAATTCACATTCCAAGTAATATTCGGCATGCTAATTACATTGCCGGTTGCCAAATTGCATTATCTCTTATAGTTTCCGAGATATGGACTATCGATAATTTACACCTTAGGCTCTGCTTCTAACTTGGGCCCAAATTGTAAAATGGTCTTACCTATTGGCGATTTCGTTCCAATTCACATTCCAAGTAATATCCGGCATGCTAATTACATTGCCGGTTGCCAAATTGCATTATCTCTTATAGTTTCCGAGATATGGACTATCGATAATTTACACCTTAGGCTCTGCTTCTTACTTGGGCCCAAATTGTAAAATGGTCTTATCTATTGGCGATTTCATTCCAATTCACATTCCAAGTAATATTCGGCATGCTAATTACATTGCCGGTTGCCAAATTGCATTATCTCTTATAGTTTCCGAGATATGGACTATCGATAATTTACACCTTAGGCTCTGCTTCTAACTTGGGCCCAAATTGTAAAATCGTCTTATCTATTGGCGATTTCGTTCCAATTCACATTCCAAGTAATATTCGGCATGCTAATTACATTGCCGGTTGCCAAATTGCATTATCTCTTATAGTTTCCGAGATATGGACTATCGATAATTTACACCTTAGGCTCTGCTTCTAACTTGGGCCCAAATTGTAAAATGGTCTTATCTATTGGCGATTTCGTTCCAATTCACATTCCAAGTAATATTCGGCATGCTAATTACATTGCCGGTTGCCAAATTGAATTATCTCTTATAGTTTCCGAGATATGGACTATAGATAATTTACACCTTAGGCTCTGCTTCTAACTTGGGCCCAAATTGTAAAATGGTCTTATCTATTGGCGATTTCGTTCCAATTCACATTCCAAGTAGTATTCGGCATGCTAATTACATTGCCGGTTGCCAAATTGCATTATCTCTTATAGTTTCCGAGATATGGACTATCGATAATTTACACCTTAGGCTCTGCTTCCAACTTGGGCCCAAATTGTAAAATGGTCTTATCTATTGGCGATTTCGTTCCAATTCACATTCCAAGTAATATTCGGCATGCTAATTACATTGCCGGTTGCCAAATTGCATTATCTCTTATAGTTTCCGAGATATGGACTATCGATAATTTACACCTTAGGCTCTGCTTCTAACTTGGGCCCAAATTGTAAAATGGTCTTATCTATTGGCGATTTCGTCCCAATTCACATTCCAAGTAATATTCGGCATGCTAATTACATTGCCGGTTGCGAAATTGCATTATTTCTTATAGTTTCCGAGATATGGACTATCGATAATTTACACCTTAGGCTCTGCTTCTAACTTGGGCCCAAATTGTAAAATGGTCTTATCTATTGGCGATTTCGTTCCAATTCACATTCCAAGTAATATTCGGCATGCTAATTACATTGCCGGTTGCCAAATTGCATTATCTCTTTTAGTTTCCGAGATATGGACTATCGATAATTTACACCTTAGGCTCTGCTTCTAACTTGGGCCCAAATTGTAAAATGGTCTTATCTATTGGCGATTTCGTTCCAATTCACATTCCAAGTAATATTGGGCATGCTAATTACATTGCCGGTTGCCAAATTGCATTATCTCTTATAGTTTCCGAGATATGGACTATCGATAATTTACACCTTAGGCTCTGCTTCTAACTTGGGCCCAAATTGTAAAATGGCCTTATCTATTGGCGATTTCGTTCCAATTCACATTCCAAGTAATATTCGGCATGCTAATTACATTGCCGGTTGCCAAATTGCATTATCTCTTATAGTTTCCGAGATATGGACTATCGATAATTTACACCTTAGGCTCTGCTTCTAACTTGGGCCCAAATTGTAAAATGGTCTTACCTATTGGCGATTTCGTTCCAATTCACATTCCAAGTAATATCCGGCATGCTAATTACATTGCCGGTTGCCAAATTGCATTATCTCTTATAGTTTCCGAGATATGGACTAACGATAATTTACACCTTAGGCTCTGCTTCTAACTTGGGCCCAAATTGTAAAATGGTCTTATCTATTGGCGATTTCGTTCCAATTCACATTCCAAGTAATATCCGGCATGCTAATTACATTGCCGGTTGCCAAATTGCATTATCTCTTATAGTTTCCGAGATATGGACTATCGATAATTTACACCTTAGGCTCTGCTTCTAACTTGGGCCAAAATTGTAAAATGGTCTTATCTATTGGCGATTTCGTTCCAATTCACATTCCAAGTAATATTCGGCATGCTAATTACATTGCCGGTTGCCAAATTGCATTATCTCTTATAGTTTCCGAGATATGGACTAACGATAATTTACACCTTAGGCTCTGCTTCTAACTTGGGCCCAAATTGTAAAATGGTCTTATCTATTGGCGATTTCGTTCCAATTCACATTCCAAGTAATATTCGGCGTGCTAATTACATTGCCCGTTGCCAAATTGCATTATCTCTTATAGTTTCCGAGATATGGACTAACGATAATTTACACCTTAGGCTCTGCTTCTAACTTGGGCCCAAATTGTAAAATGGTCTTACCTATTGGCGATTTCGTTCCAATTCACATTCCAAGTAATATCCGGCATGCTAATTACATTGCCGGTTGCCAAATTGCATTATCTCTTATAGTTTCCGAGATATGGACTATCGATAATTTACACCTTAGGCTCTGCTTCTTACTTGGGCCCAAATTGTAAAATGGTCTTATCTATTGGCGATTTCATTCCAATTCACATTCCAAGTAATATTCGGCATGCTAATTACATTGCCGGTTGCCAAATTGCATTATCTCTTATAGTTTCCGAGATATGGACTATCGATAATTTACACCTTAGGCTCTGCTTCTAACTTGGGCCCAAATTGTAAAATCGTCTTATCTATTGGCGATTTCGTTCCAATTCACATTCCAAGTAATATTCGGCATGCTAATTACATTGCCGGTTGCCAAATTGCATTATCTCTTATAGTTTCCGAGATATGGACTATCGATAATTTACACCTTAGGCTCTGCTTCTAACTTGGGCCCAAATTGTAAAATGGTCTTATCTATTGGCGATTTCGTTCCAATTCACATTCCAAGTAATATTCGGCATGCTAATTACATTGCCGGTTGCCAAATTGAATTATCTCTTATAGTTTCCGAGATATGGACTATAGATTATTTACACCTTAGGCTCTGCTTCTAACTTGGGCCCAAATTGTAAAATGGTCTTATCTATTGGCGATTTCGTTCCAATTCACATTCCAAGTAGTATTCGGCATGCTAATTACATTGCCGGTTGCCAAATTGCATTATCTCTTATAGTTTCCGAGATATGGACTATCGATAATTTACACCTTAGGCTCTGCTTCCAACTTGGGCCCAAATTGTAAAATGGTCTTATCTATTGGCGATTTCGTTCCAATTCACATTCCAAGTAATATTCGGCATGCTAATTACATTGCCGGTTGCCAAATTGCATTATCTCTTATAGTTTCCGAGATATGGACTATCGATAATTTACACCTTAGGCTCTGCTTCTAACTTGGGCCCAAATTGTAAAATGGTCTTATCTATTGGCGATTTCGTCCCAATTCACATTCCAAGTAATATTCGGCATGCTAATTACATTGCCGGTTGCGAAATTGCATTATTTCTTATAGTTTCCGAGATATGGACTATCGATAATTTACACCTTAGGCTCTGCTTCTAACTTGGGCCCAAATTGTAAAATGGTCTTATCTATTGGCGATTTCGTTCCAATTCACATTCCAAGTAATATTCGGCATGCTAATTACATTGCCGGTTGCCAAATTGCATTATCTCTTTTAGTTTCCGAGATATGGACTATCGATAATTTACACCTTAGGCTCTGCTTCTAACTTGGGCCCAAATTGTAAAATGGTCTTATCTATTGGCGATTTCGTTCCAATTCACATTCCAAGTAATATTGGGCATGCTAATTACATTGCCGGTTGCCAAATTGCATTATCTCTTATAGTTTCCGAGATATGGACTATCGATAATTTACACCTTAGGCTCTGCTTCTAACTTGGGCCCAAATTGTAAAATGGCCTTATCTATTGGCGATTTCGTTCCAATTCACATTCCAAGTAATATTCGGCATGCTAATTACATTGCCGGTTGCCAAATTGCATTATCTCTTATAGTTTCCGAGATATGGACTATCGATAATTTACACCTTAGGCTCTGCTTCTAACTTGGGCCCAAATTGTAAAATGGTCTTACCTATTGGCGATTTCGTTCCAATTCACATTCCAAGTAATATCCGGCATGCTAATTACATTGCCGGTTGCCAAATTGCATTATCTCTTATAGTTTCCGAGATATGGACTAACGATAATTTACACCTTAGGCTCTGCTTCTAACTTGGGCCCAAATTGTAAAATGGTCTTATCTATTGGCGATTTCGTTCCAATTCACATTCCAAGTAATATCCGGCATGCTAATTACATTGCCGGTTGCCAAATTGCATTATCTCTTATAGTTTCCGAGATATGGACTATCGATAATTTACACCTTAGGCTCTGCTTCTAACTTGGGCCAAAATTGTAAAATGGTCTTATCTATTGGCGATTTCGTTCCAATTCACATTCCAAGTAATATTCGGCATGCTAATTACATTGCCGGTTGCCAAATTGCATTATCTCTTATAGTTTCCGAGATATGGACTAACGATAATTTACACCTTAGGCTCTGCTTCTAACTTGGGCCCAAATTGTAAAATGGTCTTATCTATTGGCGATTTCGTTCCAATTCACATTCCAAGTAATATTCGGCGTGCTAATTACATTGCCCGTTGCCAAATTGCATTATCTCTTATAGTTTCCGAGATATGGACTAACGATAATTTACACCTTAGGCTCTGCTTCTAACTTGGGCCCAAATTGTAAAATGGTCTTACCTATTGGCGATTTCGTTCCAATTCACATTCCAAGTAATATCCGGCATGCTAATTACATTGCCGGTTGCCAAATTGCATTATCTCTTATAGTTTCCGAGATATGGACTATCGATAATTTACACCTTAGGCTCTGCTTCTAACTTGGGCCAAAATTGTAAAATGGTCTTATCTATTGGCGATTTCGTTCCAATTCACATTCCAAGTAATATTCGGCATGCTAATTACATTGCCGGTTGCCAAATTGCATTATCTCTTATAGTTTCCGAGATATGGACTATCGATAATTTACACCTTAGGCTCTGCTTCTAACTTGGGCCCAAATTGTAAAATGGTCTTATCTATTGCCGATTTCGTTCCAATTCACATTCCAAGTAATATTCGGCATGCTAATTACATTGCCGGTTGCCAAATTGCATTATCTCTTATAGTTTCCGAGATATGGACTATCGATAATTTACACCTTAGGCTCTGCTTCTAACTTGGGCCCAAATTGTAAAATGGTCTTACCTATTGGCGATTTCGTTCCAATTCACATTCCAAGTAATATCCGGCATGCTAATTACATTGCCGGTTGCCAAATTGCATTATCTCTTATAGTTTCCGAGATATGGACTATCGATAATTTACACCTTAGGCTCTGCTTCTAACTTGGGCCCAAATTGTAAAATGGTCTTATCTATTGGCGATTTCATTCCAATTCACATTCCAAGTAATATTCGGCATGCTAATTACATTGCCGGTTGCCAAATTGCATTATCTCTTATAGTTTCCGAGATATGGACTATCGATAATTTACACCTTAGGCTCTGCTTCTAACTTGGGCCCAAATTGTAAAATCGTCTTATCTATTGGCGATTTCGTTCCAATTCACATTCCAAGTAATATTCGGCATGCTAATTACATTGCCGGTTGCCAAATTGCATTATCTCTTATAGTTTCCGAGATATGGACTATCGATAATTTACACCTTAGGCTCTGCTTCTAACTTGGGCCCAAATTGTAAAATGGTCTTATCTATTGGCGATTTCGTTCCAATTCACATTCCAAGTAATATTCGGCATGCTAATTACATTGCCGGTTGCCAAATTGAATTATCTCTTATAGTTTCCGAGATATGGACTATAGATAATTTACACCTTAGGCTCTGCTTCTAACTTGGGCCCAAATTGTAAAATGGTCTTATCTATTGGCGATTTCGTTCCAATTCACATTCCAAGTAGGTTCGTCCATCGATCGATGGACGAACCTACTATTCGGCATGCTAATTACATTGCCGGTTGCCAAATTGCATTATCTCCTATAGTTTCCGAGATATGGACTATCGATAATTTACACCTTAGGCTCTGCTTCCAACTTGGGCCCAAATTGTAAAATGGTCTTATCTATTGGCGATTTCGTTCCAATTCACATTCCAAGTAATATTCGGCATGCTAATTACATTGCCGGTTGCCAAATTGCATTATCTCTTATAGTTTCCGAGATATGGACTATCGATAATTTACACCTTAGGCTCTGCTTCTAACTTGGGCCCAAATTGTAAAATGGTCTTATCTATTGGCGATTTCGTCCCAATTCACATTCCAAGTAATATTCGGCATGCTAATTACATTGCCGGTTGCGAAATTGCATTATCTCTTATAGTTTCCGAGATATGGACTATCGATATTTTACACCTTAGGCTCTGCTTCTAACTTGGGCCCAAATTGTAAAATGGTCTTATCTATTGGCGATTTCGTTCCAATTCACATTCCAAGTAATATTCGGCATGCTAATTACATTGCCGGTTGCCAAATTGCATTATCTCTTTTAGTTTCCGAGATATGGACTATCGATAATTTACACCTTAGGCTCTGCTTCTAACTTGGGCCCAAATTGTAAAATGGTCTTATCTATTGGCGATTTCGTTCCAATTCACATTCCAAGTAATATTGGGCATGCTAATTACATTGCCGGTTGCCAAATTGCATTATCTCTTATAGTTTCCGAGATATGGACTATCGATAATTTACACCTTAGGCTCTGCTTCTAACTTGGGCCCAAATTGTAAAATGGCCTTATCTATTGGCGATTTCGTTCCAATTCACATTCCAAGTAATATTCGGCATGCTAATTACATTGCCGGTTGCCAAATTGCATTATCTCTTATAGTTTCCGAGATATGGACTATCGATAATTTACACCTTAGGCTCTGCTACTAACTTGGGCCCAAATTGCAAAATGGTCTTATCTATTGGCGATTTCGTTCCAATTCACATTCCAAGTAATATTCGGCATGCTAATTACATTGCCGGTGGCCAAATTGAATTATCTCTTATAGTTTCCGAGATATGGACTATCGATAATTTACACCTTAGGCTCTGCTTCTAACTTGGGCCCAAATTGTAAAATGGTCTTACCTATTGGCGATTTCGTTCCAATTCACATTCCAAGTAATATTCGGCATGCTAATTACATTGCCGGTTGCCAAATTGCATTATCTCTTATAGTTTCCGAGATATGGACTATCGATAATTTACACCTTAGGCTCTGCTTCTAACTTGGGCCCAAATTGTAAAATGGTCTTATCTATTGGCGATTTCGTTCCAATTAACATTCCAAGTAATATTCGGCATGCTAATTACATTGCCGGTTGCCAAATTGCATTATCTCTTATAGTTTCCGAGATATGGACTATCGATAATTTACACCTTAGGCTCTGCTTCTAACTTGGGCCCAAATTGTAATATGGTCTTATCTATTGGCGATTTCGTTCCAATTCACATTCCAAGTAATATTCGGCATGCTAATTACATTGCCGGTTGCCAAATTGCATTATCTCTTATAGTTTCCGAGATATGGACTATCGATAATTTACACCTTAGGCTCTGCTTCTAACTTGGGCACAAATTGTAAAATGGTCTTATCTATTGGCGATTTCGTTCCAATTCACATTCCAAGTAGTATTCGGCATGCTAATTACATTACCGGTTGCCAAATTGCATTATCTCTTATAGTTTCCGAGATATGGACTATCGATAATTTACACCTTAGGCTCTGCTTCTAACTTGGGCCCAAATTGTAAAATGGTCTTATCTATTGATGATTTCGTTCCAATTCACATTCCAAGTAATATTCGGCATGCTAATTACATTGCCGGTTGCCAAATTGCATTATCTCTTATAGTTTCCGAGATATGGACTATCGATAATTTACACCTTAGGCTCTGCTTCTAACTTGGGCCCAAATTGTAAAATGGTCTTATCTATTGGCGATTTCGTTCGAATTCACACTCCAAGTAATATTCGGCATGCTAATTACATTGCCGGTTGCGAAATTGCATTATCTCTTATAGTTTCCGAGATATGGACTATCAATAATTTACACCTTAGGCTCTGCTTCTAACTTGGGCCCAAATTGTAAAATGGTTTATCTATTGGCGATTTCGTTCCAATTCACATTCCAAGTAATATTCGGCATGCTAATTACATTGCCGGTTGCCAAATTGCATTATCTCTTATAGTTTCCGAGATATGGACTATCGATAATTTACACCTTAGGCTCTGTTTCTAACTTGGGCCCAAATTGTAAAATGGTCTTATCTATTGGCGATTTCGTTCCAATTCACATTCCAAGTAATATTCGGCATGCTAATTACATTGCCGGTTGCCAAATTGCATTATCTCTTATAGTTTCCGAGATATGGACTATCGATAATTTACACCTTAGGCTCTGCTTCTAACTTGGGCCCAAATTGTAAAATGGTCTTATCTATTGGCGATTTCTTTCCAATTCACATTCCAAGTAGTATTCGGCATGCTAATTACATTGCCGGTTGCCAAATTGCATTATCTCTTATAGTTTCCGAGATATGGACTAACGATAATTTACACCTTAGGCTCTGCTTCTAACTTGGGCCCAAATTGTAAAATGGTCTTATCTATTGGCGATTTCGTTCCAATTCACATTCCAAGTAATATTCGGCATGCTAATTACATTGCCCGTTGCCAAATTGCATTATCTCTTATAGTTTCCGAGATATGGACTATCGATAATTTACACCTTAGGCTCTGCTTCTAACTTGGGCCCAAATTGTAAAATCGTCTTATCTATTGGCGATTTCATTCCAATTCACATTCCAAGTAATATTCGGCATGCTAATTACATTGCCGGTTGCCAAATTGCATTATCTCTTATAGTTTCCGAGATATGGACTATCGATAATTTACACCTTAGGATCTGCTTCTAAGTTGGGCCCAAATTGTAAAATGGTCTTATCTATTGGCGATTTCTTTCCAATTCACATTCCAAGTAATATCCGGCATGCTAATTACATTGCCGGTTGCCAAATTGAATTATCTCTTATAGTTTCCGAGATATGGACTATCGATAATTTACACCTTAGGCTCTGCTTCTAACTTGGGCCCAAACTGTAAAATGGTCTTACCTATTGGCGATTTCGTTCCAATTCACACTCCAAGTAATATCCGGCATGCTAATTACATTGCCGGTTGCCAAATTGAATTATCTCTTATAGTTTCCGAGATATGGACTATCGATAATTTACACCTTAGGCTCTGCTTCTAACTTGGGCCCAAATTGTAAAATGGTCTTACCTATTGGCGATTTCGTTCCAATTCACATTCCAAGTAATATCCGGCATGCTAATTACATTGCCGGTTGCCAAATTGCATTATCTCTTATAGTTTCCGAGATATGGACTATCGATAATTTACACCTTAGGCTCTGCTTCTAACTTGGGCCCAAATTGTAAAATCGTCTTATCTATTGGCGATTTCGTTCCAATTCACATTCCAAGTAATATTCGGCATGCTAATTACATTGCCGGTTGCCAATTTGCATTATCTCTTATAGTTTCCGAGATATGGACTATCGATAATTTACACCTTAGGCTCTGCTTCTAACTTGGGCCCAAATTGTAAAATGGTCTTATCTATTGGCGATTTCGTCCCAATTCACATTCCAAGTAATATTCGGCATGCTAATTACATTGCCGGTTGCGAAATTGCATTATCTCTTATAGTTTCCGAGATATGGACTATCGATAATTTACACCTTAGGCTCTGCTTCTAACTTGGGCCCAAATTGTAAAATGGTCTTATCTATTGGCGATTTCGTTCCAATTCACATTCCAAGTAATATTAGTCATGCTAATTACATTGCCGGTTGCCAAATTGCATTATCTCTTTTAGTTTCCGAGATATGGACTATCGATAATTTACACCTTAGGCTCTGCTTCTAACTTGGGCCCAAATTGTAAAATGGTCTTATCTATTGGCGATATCGTTCCAATTCACATTCCAAGTAATATTGGGCATGCTAATTACATTGCCGGTTGCCAAATTGCATTATCTCTTATAGTTTCCGAGATATGGACTATCGATAATTTACACCTTAGGCTCTGCTTCTAACTTGGGCCCAAATTGTAAAATGGCCTTATCTATTGGCGATTTCGTTCCAATTCACATTCCAAGTAATATTCGGCATGCTAATTACATTGCCGGTTGCCAAATTGCATTATCTCTTATAGTTTCCGAGATATGGACTATCGATAATTTACACCTTAGGCTCTGCTACTAACTTGGGCCCAAATTGTAAAATGGTCTTATCTATTGGCGATTTCGTTCCAATTCACATTCCAAGTAATATTCGGCATGCTAATTACATTGCCGGTGGCCAAATTGAATTATCTCTTATAGTTTCCGAGATATGGACTATCGATAATTTACACCTTAGGCTCTGCTTCTAACTTGGGCCCAAATTGTAAAATGGTCTTACCTATTGGCGATTTCGTTCCAATTCACATTCCAAGTAATATTCGGCATGCTAATTACATTGCCGGTTGCCAAATTGCATTATCTCTTATAGTTTCCGAGATATGGACTATCGATAATTTACACCTTAGGCTCTGCTTCTAACTTGGGCCCAAATTGTAAAATGGTCTTATCTATTGGCGATTTCGTTCCAATTAACATTCCAAGTAATATTCGGCATGCTAATTACATTGCCGGTTGCCAAATTGCATTATCTCTTATAGTTTCCGAGATATGGACTATCGATAATTTACACCTTAGGCTCTGCTTCTAACTTGGGCCCAAATTGTAATATGGTCTTATCTATTGGCGATTTCGTTCCAATTCACATTCCAAGTAATATTCGGCATGCTAATTACATTGCCGGTTGCCAAATTGCATTATCTCTTATAGTTTCCGAGATATGGACTATCGATAATTTACACCTTAGGCTCTGCTTCTAACTTGGGCCCAAATTGTAAAATGGTCTTATCTATTGGCGATTTCGTTCCAATTCACATTCCAAGTAGTATTCGGCATGCTAATTACATTGCCGGTTGCCAAATTGCATTATCTCTTATAGTTTCCGAGATATGGACTATCGATAATTTACACCTTAGGCTCTGCTTCTAACTTGGGCCCAAATTGTAAAATGGTCTTATCTATTGGCGATTTCGTTCCAATTCACATTCCAAGTAATATTCGGCATGCTAATTACATTGCCGGTTGCCAAATTGCATTATCTCTTATAGTTTCCGAGATATGGACTATCGATAATTTACACCTTAGGCTCTGCTTCTAACTTGGGCCCAAATTGTAAAATGGTCTTATCTATTGGCGATTTCGTTCCAATTCACACTCCAAGTAATATTCGGCATGCTAATTACATTGCCGGTTGCGAAATTGCATTATCTCTTATAGTTTCCGAGATATGCACTATCAATAATTTACACCTTAGGCTCTGCTTCTAACTTGGGCCCAAATTGTAAAATGGTCTTATCTATTGGCGATTTCGTTCCAATTCACATTCCAAGTAATATTCGGCATGCTAATTACATTGCCGGTTGCCAAATTGCATTATCTCTTATAGTTTCCGAGATATGGACTATCGATAATTTACACCTTAGGCTCTGCTTCTAACTTGGGCCCAAATTGTAAAATGGTCTTATCTATTGGCGATTTCGTTCCAATTCACATTCCAAGTAATATTCGGCATGCTAATTATATTGCCGGTTGCCAAATTGCATTATCTCTTATAGTTTCCGAGATATGGACTATCGATAATTTACACCTTAGGCTCTGTTTCTAACTTGGGCCCAAATTGTAAAATGGTCTTATCTATTGGCGATTTCGTTCCAATTCACATTCCAAGTAATATTCGGCATGCTAATTACATTGCCGGTTGCCAAATTGCATTATCTCTTATAGTTTCCGAGATATGGACTATCGATAATTTACACCTTAGGCTCTGCTTCTAACTTGGGCCCAAATTGTAAAATCGTCTTATCTATTGGCGATTTCGTTCTAATTCACATTCCAAGTAATATTCGGCATGCTAATTACATTGCCGGTTGCCAAATTGCATTATCTCTTATAGTTTCCGAGATATGGACTATCGGTAATTTACACCTTAGACTCTGCTTCTAACTTGGGCCCAAATTGTAAAATGGTCTTATCTATTGGCGATTTCGTTCCAATTCACATTCCAAGTAATATCCCGCATGCTAATTACATTGTCGGTTGCCAAATTGAATTATCTCTTATAGTTTCCGAGATATGGACTATCGATAATTTACACCTTAGGCTCTGCTTCTAACTTGGGCCCAAATTGTAAAATGGTCTTACCTATTGGCGATTTCGTTCCAATTCACATTCCAAGTAATATTCGGCATGCTAATTACATTGCCGGTTGCCAAATTGCATTATCTCTTATAGTTTCCGAGATATCGACTATCGATAATTTACACCTTAGGCTCTGCTTCTAACTTGGGCCCAAATTGTAAAATGGTCTTATCTATTGGCGATTTCGTTCCAATTCACTTTCCAAGTAATATTCGGCATGCTAATTACATTGCCGGTTGCCAAATTGCATTATCTCTTATAGTTTCCGAGATATGGACTATCGATAATTTACACCTTAGGCTCTGCTTCTAACTTGGGCACAAATTGTAAAATGGTCTTATCTATTGGCGATTTCGTTCCAATTCACACTCCAAGTAATATTCGGCATGCTAATTACATTGCCGGTTGCGAAATTGCATTATCTCTTATAGTTTCGGAGATATGGACTATCGGTAATTTACACCTTAGGCTCTGCTTCTAACTTGGGCCCAAATTGTAAAATGGTCTTATCTATTGGCGATTTCGTTCCAATTCACATTCCAAGTAATATTCGGCATGCTAATTACATTGCCGGTTGCCAAATTGCATTATCTCTTATAGTTTCCGAGATATGGACTATCGATAATTTACACCTTAGGCTCTGCTTCTAACTTGGGCCCAAATTGTAAAATGGTCTTATCTATTGCCGATTTCGTTCCAATTCACATTCCAAGTAATATTCGGCATGCTAATTACATTGCCGGTTGCCAAATTGCATTATCTCTTATAGTTTCCGAGATATGGACTATCGATAATTTAAACCTTAGGCTCTGCTTCTAACTTGGGCCCACATTGTAAAATGGTCTTATCTATTGGCGATTTCATTCCAATTCACATTCCAAGTAATATTCGGCATGCTAATTACATTGCCGGTTGCCAAATTGCATTATCTCTTATAGTTTCCGAGATATGGACTATCGATAATTTACACCTTAGGCTCTGCTTCTAACTTGGGCCCAAATTGTAAAATCGCCTTATCTATTGGCGATTTCGTTCCAATTCACATTCCAAGTAATATTCGGCATGCTAATTACATTGCCGGTTGCCAAATTGCATTATCTCTTATTGTTTCCGAGATATGGACTATCGATAATTTACACCTTAGGCTCTGCTTCTAACTTGGGCCCAAATTGTAAAATGGTCTTATCTATTGGCGATTTCGTTCCAATTCACATTCCAAGTAATGTCCGGCATGCTAATTACATTGCCGGTTGCCAAATTGAATTATCTCTTATAGTTTCCGAGATATGGACTATCGATAATTTACACCTTAGGCTCTGCTTCTAACTTGGGCCCAAATTGTAAAATGGTCTTACCTATTGGCGATTTCGTTCCAATTCACATTCCAAGTAATATTCGGCATGCTAATTACATTGCCGGTTGCGAAATTGCATTATCTCTTATAGTTTCCGAGACATGGACTATCGATTATTTACATCTTAGGCTCTGCTTCTAACTTGGGCCCAAATTGTAAAATGGTCTTACCTATTGGCGATTTCGTTCCAATTCACATCCCAAGTAATATTCGGCATGCTAATTACATTGCCGGTTGCCAAATTGCATTATCTCTTATAGTTTCCGAGATATGGACTATCGATAATTTACACCTTAGGCTCTGCTTCTAACTTGGGCCCAAATTGTAAAATGGTCTTATCTATTGGCGATTTCGTTCCAATTAACATTCCAAGTAATATTCGGCATGCTAATTACATTGCCGGTTGCCAAATTGCATTATCTCTTATAGTTTCCGAGATATGGACTATCGATAATTTACACCTTAGGCTCTGCTTCTAACTTGGGCCCAAATTGTAATATGGTCTTATCTATTGGCGATTTCGTTCCAATTCACATTCCAAGTAATATTCGGCATGCTAATTACATTGCCGGGTTGCCAAATTGCATTATCTCTTATAGTTTCCGAGATATGGACTATCGATAATTTACACCTTAGGCTCTGCTTCTAACTTGGGCACAAATTGTAAAATGGTCTTATCTATTGGCGATTTCGTTCCAATTCACATTCCAAGTAGTATTCGGCATGCTAATTACATTACCGGTTGCCAAATTGCATTATCTCTTATAGTTTCCGAGATATGGACTATCGATAATTTACACCTTAGGCTCTGCTTCTAACTTGGGCCCAAATTGTAAAATGGTCTTATCTATTGATGATTTCGTTCCAATTCACATTCCAAGTAATATTCGGCATGCTAATTACATTGCCGGTTGCCAAATTGCATTATCTCTTATAGTTTCCGAGATATGGACTATCGATAATTTACACCTTAGGCTCTGCTTCTAACTTGGGCCCAAATTGTAAAATGGTCTTATCTATTGGCGATTTCGTTCGAATTCACACTCCAAGTAATATTCGGCATGCTAATTACATTGCCGGTTGCGAAATTGCATTATCTCTTATAGTTTCCGAGATATGGACTATCAATAATTTACACCTTAGGCTCTGCTTCTAACTTGGGCCCAAATTGTAAAATGGTTTATCTATTGGCGATTTCGTTCCAATTCACATTCCAAGTAATATTCGGCATGCTAATTACATTGCCGGTTGCCAAATTGCATTATCTCTTATAGTTTCCGAGATATGGACTATCGATAATTTACACCTTAGGCTCTGCTTCTAACTTGGGCCCAAATTGTAAAATGGTCTTATCTATTGGCGATTTCGTTCCAATTCACATTCCAAGTAATATTCGGCATGCTAATTACATTGCCGGTTGCCAAATTGCATTATCTCTTATAGTTTCCGAGATATGGACTATCGATAATTTACACCTTAGGCTCTGTTTCTAACTTGGGCCCAAATTGTAAAATGGTCTTATCTATTGGCGATTTCGTTCCAATTCACATTCCAAGTAATATTCGGCATGCTAATTACATTGCCGGTTGCCAAATTGCATTATCTCTTATAGTTTCCGAGATATGGACTATCGATAATTTACACCTTAGGCTCTGCTTCTAACTTGGGCCCAAATTGTAAAATGGTCTTATCTATTGGCGATTTCTTTCCAATTCACATTCCAAGTAGTATTCGGCATGCTAATTACATTGCCGGTTGCCAAATTGCATTATCTCTTATAGTTTCCGAGATATGGACTAACGATAATTTACACCTTAGGCTCTGCTTCTAACTTGGGCCCAAATTGTAAAATGGTCTTATCTATTGGCGATTTCGTTCCAATTCACATTCCAAGTAATATTAGGCATGCTAATTACATTGCCCGTTGCCAAATTGCATTATCTCTTATAGTTTCCGAGATATGGACTATCGATAATTTACACCTTAGGCTCTGCTTCTAACTTGGGCCCAAATTGTAAAATCGTCTTATCTATTGGCGATTTCATTCCAATTCACATTCCAAGTAATATTCGGCATGCTAATTACATTGCCGGTTGCCAAATTGCATTATCTCTTATAGTTTCCGAGATATGGACTATCGATAATTTACACCTTAGGATCTGCTTCTAAGTTGGGCCCAAATTGTAAAATGGTCTTATCTATTGGCGATTTCTTTCCAATTCACATTCCAAGTAATATCCGGCATGCTAATTACATTGCCGGTTGCCAAATTGAATTATCTCTTATAGTTTCCGAGATATGGACTATCGATAATTTACACCTTAGGCTCTGCTTCTAACTTGGGCCCAAACTGTAAAATGGTCTTACCTATTGGCGATTTCGTTCCAATTCACACTCCAAGTAATATCCGGCATGCTAATTACATTGCCGGTTGCCAAATTGAATTATCTCTTATAGTTTCCGAGATATGGACTATCGATAATTTACACCTTAGGCTCTGCTTCTAACTTGGGCCCAAATTGTAAAATGGTCTTACCTATTGGCGATTTCGTTCCAATTCACATTCCAAGTAATATCCGGCATGCTAATTACATTGCCGGTTGCCAAATTGCATTATCTCTTATAGTTTCCGAGATATGGACTATCGATAATTTACACCTTAGGCTCTGCTTCTAACTTGGGCCCAAATTGTAAAATCGTCTTATCTATTGGCGATTTCGTTCCAATTCACATTCCAAGTAATATTCGGCATGCTAATTACATTGCCGGTTGCCAATTTGCATTATCTCTTATAGTTTCCGAGATATGGACTATCGATAATTTACACCTTAGGCTCTGCTTCTAACTTGGGCCCAAATTGTAAAATGGTCTTATCTATTGGCGATTTCGTCCCAATTCACATTCCAAGTAATATTCGGCATGCTAATTACATTGCCGGTTGCGAAATTGCATTATCTCTTATAGTTTCCGAGATATGGACTATCGATAATTTACACCTTAGGCTCTGCTTCTAACTTGGGCCCAAATTGTAAAATGGTCTTATCTATTGGCGATTTCGTTCCAATTCACATTCCAAGTAATATTCGGCATGCTAATTACATTGCCGGTTGCCAAATTGCATTATCTCTTTTAGTTTCCGAGATATGGACTATCGATAATTTACACCTTAGGCTCTGCTTCTAACTTGGGCCCAAATTGTAAAATGGTCTTATCTATTGGCGATTTCGTTCCAATTCACATTCCAAGTAATATTGGGCATGCTAATTACATTGCCGGTTGCCAAATTGCATTATCTCTTATAGTTTCCGAGATATGGACTATCGATAATTTACACCTTAGGCTCTGCTTCTAACTTGGGCCCAAATTGTAAAATGGCCTTATCTATTGGCGATTTCGTTCCAATTCACATTCCAAGTAATATTCGGCATGCTAATTACATTGCCGGTTGCCAAATTGCATTATCTCTTATAGTTTCCGAGATATGGACTATCGATAATTTACACCTTAGGCTCTGCTACTAACTTGGGCCCAAATTGTAAAATGGTCTTATCTATTGGCGATTTCGTTCCAATTCACATTCCAAGTAATATTCGGCATGCTAATTACATTGCCGGTGGCCAAATTGAATTATCTCTTATAGTTTCCGAGATATGGACTATCGATAATTTACACCTTAGGCTCTGCTTCTAACTTGGGCCCAAATTGTAAAATGGTCTTACCTATTGGCGATTTCGTTCCAATTCACATTCCAAGTAATATTCGGCATGCTAATTACATTGCCGGTTGCCAAATTGCATTATCTCTTATAGTTTCCGAGATATGGACTATCGATAATTTACACCTTAGGCTCTGCTTCTAACTTGGGCCCAAATTGTAAAATGGTCTTATCTATTGGCGATTTCGTTCCAATTAACATTCCAAGTAATATTCGGCATGCTAATTACATTGCCGGTTGCCAAATTGCATTATCTCTTATAGTTTCCGAGATATGGACTATCGATAATTTACACCTTAGGCTCTGCTTCTAACTTGGGCCCAAATTGTAATATGGTCTTATCTATTGGCGATTTCGTTCCAATTCACATTCCAAGTAATATTCGGCATGCTAATTACATTGCCGGTTGCCAAATTGCATTATCTCTTATAGTTTCCGAGATATGGACTATCGATAATTTACACCTTAGGCTCTGCTTCTAACTTGGGCCCAAATTGTAAAATGGTCTTATCTATTGGCGATTTCGTTCCAATTCACATTCCAAGTAGTATTCGGCATGCTAATTACATTGCCGGTTGCCAAATTGCATTATCTCTTATAGTTTCCGAGATATGGACTATCGATAATTTACATCTTAGGCTCTGCTTCTAACTTGGGCCCAAATTGTAAAATGGTCTTATCTATTGGCGATTTCGTTCCAATTCACATTCCAAGTAATATTCGGCATGCTAATTACATTGCCGGTTGCCAAATTGCATTATCTCTTATAGTTTCCGAGATATGGACTATCGATAATTTACACCTTAGGCTCTGCTTCTAACTTGGGCCCAAATTGTAAAATGGTCTTATCTATTGGCGATTTCGTTCCAATTCACACTCCAAGTAATATTCGTCATGCTAATTACATTGCCGGTTGCGAAATTGCATTATCTCTTATAGTTTCCGAGATATGCACTATCAATAATTTACACCTTAGGCTCTGCTTCTAACTTGGGCCCAAATTGTAAAATGGTCTTATCTATTGGCGATTTCGTTCCAATTCACATTCCAAGTAATATTCGGCATGCTAATTACATTGCCGGTTGCCAAATTGCATTATCTCTTATAGTTTCCGAGATATGGACTATCGATAATTTACACCTTAGGCTCTGCTTCTAACTTGGGCCCAAATTGTAAAATGGTCTTATCTATTGGCGATTTCGTTCCAATTCACATTCCAAGTAATATTCGGCATGCTAATTATATTGCCGGTTGCCAAATTGCATTATCTCTTATAGTTTCCGAGATATGGACTATCGATAATTTACACCTTAGGCTCTGTTTCTAACTTGGGCCCAAATTGTAAAATGGTCTTATCTATTGGCGATTTCGTTCCAATTCACATTCCAAGTAATATTCGGCATGCTAATTACATTGCCGGTTGCCAAATTGCATTATCTCTTATAGTTTCCGAGATATGGACTATCGATAATTTACACCTTAGGCTCTGCTTCTAACTTGGGCCCAAATTGTAAAATCGTCTTATCTATTGGCGATTTCGTTCTAATTCACATTCCAAGTAATATTCGGCATGCTAATTACATTGCCGGTTGCCAAATTGCATTATCTCTTATAGTTTCCGAGATATGGACTATCGGTAATTTACACCTTAGACTCTGCTTCTAACTTGGGCCCAAATTGTAAAATGGTCTTATCTATTGGCGATTTCGTTCCAATTCACATTCCAAGTAATATCCCGCATGCTAATTACATTGTCGGTTGCCAAATTGAATTATCTCTTATAGTTTCCGAGATATGGACTATCGATAATTTACACCTTAGGCTCTGCTTCTAACTTGGGCCCAAATTGTAAAATGGTCTTACCTATCGGCGATTTCGTTCCAATTCACATTCCAAGTAATATTCGGCATGCTAATTACATTGCCGGTTGCCAAATTGCATTATCTCTTATAGTTTCCGAGATATCGACTATCGATAATTTACACCTTAGGCTCTGCTTCTAACTTGGGCCCAAATTGTAAAATGGTCTTATCTATTGGCGATTTCGTTCCAATTCACTTTCCAAGTAATATTCGGCATGCTAATTACATTGCTGGTTGCCAAATTGCATTATCTCTTATAGTTTCCGAGATATGGACTATCGATAATTTACACCTTAGGCTCTGCCTCTAACTTGGGCCCAAATTGTAAAATGGTCTTATCTATTGGCGATTTCGTTCCAATTCACACTCCAAGTAATATTCGGCATGCTAATTACATTGCCGGTTGCGAAATTGCATTATCTCTTATAGTTTCCGAGATATGGACTATCGGTAATTTACACCTTAGGCTCTGCTTCTAACTTGGGCCCAAATTGTAAAATGGTCTTATCTATTGGCGATTTCGTTCCAATTCACATTCCAAGTAATATTCGGCATGCTAATTACATTGCCGGTTGCCAAATTGCATTATCTCTTATAGTTTCCGAGATATGGACTATCGATAATTTACACCTTAGGCTCTGCTTCTAACTTAGGCCCAAATTGTAAAATGGTCTTATCTATTGCCGATTTCGTTCCAATTCACATTCCAAGTAATATTCGGCATGCTAATTACATTGCCGGTTGCCAAATTGCATTATCTCTTATAGTTTCCGAGATATGGACTATCGATAATTTAAACCTTAGGCTCTGCTTCTAACTTGGGCCCACATTGTAAAATGGTCTTATCTATTGGCGATTTCATTCCAATTCACATTCCAAGTAATATTCGGCATGCTAATTACATTGCCGGTTGCCAAATTGCATTATCTCTTATAGTTTCCGAGATATGGACTATCGATAATTTACACCTTAGGCTCTGCTTCTAACTTGGGCCCAAATTGTAAAATCGCCTTATCTATTGGCGATTTCGTTCCAATTCACATTCCAAGTAATATTCGGCATGCTAATTACATTGCCGGTTGCCAAATTGCATTATCTCTTATAGTTTCCGAGATATGGACTATCGATAATTTACACCTTAGGCTCTGCTTCTAACTTGGGCCCAAATTGTAAAATGGTCTTATCTATTGGCGATTTCGTTCCAATTCACATTCCAAGTAATATCCGGCATGCTAATTACATTGCCGGTTGCCAAATTGAATTATCTCTTATAGTTTCCGAGATATGGACTATCGATAATTTACACCTTAGGCTCTGCTTCTAACTTGGGCCCAAATTGTAAAATGGTCTTACCTATTGGCGATTTCGTTCCAATTCACATTCCAAGTAATATTCGGCATGCTAATTACATTGCCGGTTGCGAAATTGCATTATCTCTTATAGTTTCCGAGACATGGACTATCGATTATTTACATCTTAGGCTCTGCTTCTAACTTGGGCCCAAATTGTAAAATGGTCTTATCTATTGGCGATTTCGTTCCAATTCACATTCCAAGTAATATTCGGCATGCTAATTACATTGCCGGTTGCCAAATTGCATTATCTCTTATAGTTTCCGAGATATGGACTATCGATAATTTACATCTTAGGCTCTGCTTCTAACTTGGGCCCAAATTGTAAAATGGTCTTATCTATTGGCGATTTCGTTCCAATTCACATTCCAAGTAATATTCGGCATGCTAATTACATTGCCGGTTGCCAAATTGCATTATCTCTTATAGTTTCCGAGATATGGACTATCGATAATTTACACCTTAGGCTCTGCTTCTAACTTGGGCCCAAATTGTAAAATGGTCTTATCTATTGGCGATTTCGTTCCAATTCACACTCCAAGTAATATTCGGCATGCTAATTACATTGCCGGTTGCGAAATTGCATTATCTCTTATAGTTTCCGAGATATGCACTATCAATAATTTACACCTTAGGCTCTGCTTCTAACTTGGGCCCAAATTGTAAAATGGTCTTATCTATTGGCGATTTCGTTCCAATTCACATTCCAAGTAATATTCGGCATGCTAATTACATTGCCGGTTGCCAAATTGCATTATCTCTTATAGTTTCCGAGATATGGACTATCGATAATTTACACCTTAGGCTCTGCTTCTAACTTGGGCCCAAATTGTAAAATGGTCTTATCTATTGGCGATTTCGTTCCAATTCACATTCCAAGTAATATTCGGCATGCTAATTATATTGCCGGTTGCCAAATTGCATTATCTCTTATAGTTTCCGAGATATGGACTATCGATAATTTACACCTTAGGCTCTGTTTCAAACTTGGGCCCAAATTGTAAAATGGTCTTATCTATTGGCGATTTCGTTCCAATTCACATTCCAAGTAATATTCGGCATGCTAATTACATTGCCGGTTGCCAAATTGCATTATCTCTTATAGTTTCCGAGATATGGACTATCGATAATTTACACCTTAGGCTCTGCTTCTAACTTGGGCCCAAATTGTAAAATCGTCTTATCTATTGGCGATTTCGTTCTAATTCACATTCCAAGTAATATTCGGCATGCTAATTACATTGCCGGTTGCCAAATTGCATTATCTCTTATAGTTTCCGAGATATGGACTATCGGTAATTTACACCTTAGACTCTGCTTCTAACTTGGGCCCAAATTGTAAAATGGTCTTATCTATTGGCGATTTCGTTCCAATTCACATTCCAAGTAATATCCCGCATGCTAATTACATTGTCGGTTGCCAAATTGAATTATCTCTTATAGTTTCCGAGATATGGACTATCGATAATTTACACCTTAGGCTCTGCTTCTAACTTGGGCCCAAATTGTAAAATGGTCTTACCTATTGGCGATTTCGTTCCAATTCACATTCCAAGTAATATTCGGCATGCTAATTACATTGCCGGTTGCCAAATTGCATTATCTCTTATAGTTTCCGAGATATGGACTATCGATAATTTACACCTTAGGCTCTGCTTCTAACTTGGGCCCAAATTGTAAAATGGTCTTATCTATTGGCGATTTCGTTCCAATTCACTTTCCAAGTAATATTCGGCATGCTAATTACATTGCCGGTTGCCAAATTGCATTATCTCTTATAGTTTCCGAGATATGGACTATCGATAATTTACACCTTAGGCTCTGCTTCTAACTTGGGCCCAAATTGTAAAATGGTCTTATCTATTGGCGATTTCGTTCCAATTCACACTCCAAGTAATATTCGGCATGCTAATTACATTGCCGGTTGCGAAATTGCATTATCTCTTATAGTTTCCGAGATATGGACTATCGGTAATTTACACATTAGGCTCTGCTTCTAACTTGGGCCCAAATTGTAAAATGGTCTTATCTATTGGCGATTTCGTTCCAATTCACATTCCAAGTAATATTCGGCCTGCTAATTACATTGCCGGTTGCCAAATTGCATTATCTCTTATAGTTTCCGAGATATGGACTATCGATAATTTACACCTTAGGCTCTGCTTCTAACTTGGGCCCAAATTGTAAAATGGTCTTATCTATTGCCGATTTCGTTCCAATTCACATTCCAAGTAATATTCGGCATGCTAATTACATTGCCGGTTGCCAAATTGCATTATCTCTTATAGTTTCCGAGATATGGACTATCGATAATTTACACCTTAGGCTCTGCTTCTAACTTGGGCCCACATTGTAAAATGGTCTTATCTATTGGCGATTTCATTCCAATTCACATTCCAAGTAATATTCGGCATGCTAATTACATTGCCGGTTGCCAAATTGAATTATCTCTTATAGTTTCCGAGATATGGACTATCGATAATTTACACCTTAGGCTCTGCTTCTAACTTGGGCCCAAATTGTAAAATGGTCTTACCTATTGGCGATTTCGTTCCAATTCACATTCCAAGTAATATTCGGCATGCTAATTACATTGCCGGTTGCGAAATTGCATTATCTCTTATAGTTTCCGAGACATGGACTATCGATTATTTACATCTTAGGCTCTGCTTCTAACTTGGGCCCAAATTGTAAAATGGTCTTATCTATTGGCGATTTCGTTCCAATTCACATTCCAAGTAATATTCGGCATGCTAATTACATTGCCGGTTGCCAAATTGCATTATCTCTTATAGTTTCCGAGATATGGACTATCGATAATTTACATCTTAGGCTCTGCTTCTAACTTGGGCCCAAATTGTAAAATGGTCTTATCTATTGGCGATTTCGTTCCAATTCACATTCCAAGTAATATTCGGCATGCTAATTACATTGCCGGTTGCCAAATTGCATTATCTCTTATAGTTTCCGAGATATGGACTATCGATAATTTACACCTTAGGCTCTGCTTCTAACTTGGGCCCAAATTGTAAAATGGTCTTATCTATTGGCGATTTCGTTCCAATTCACATTCCAAGTAATATTCGGCATGCTAATTACATTGCCGGTTGCCAAATTGCATTATCTCTTATAGTTTATGAGATATGGACTATCGATAATTTACACCTTAGGCTCTGCTTCTAACTTGGGCCCAAATTGTAAAATCGTCTTATCTATTGGCGATTTCGTTCCAATTCACATTCCAAGTAATATTCGGCATGCTAATAACATTGCCGGTTGCCAAATTGAATTATCTCTTATAGTTTCCAAGATATGGACTATCGATAATTTACACCTTAGGCTCTGCTTCTAACTTGGGCCCAAATTGTAAAATGGTCTTATCTATTGGCGATTTCGTTCCAATTCACGTTCCAAGTAATATTCGGCATGCTAATTACATTGCCGGTTGCCAAATTGAATTATCTCTTATAGTTTCCGAGATATGGACTATCGATAATTTACACCTTAGGCTCTGCTTCTAACTTGGGCCCAAATTGTAAAATGGTCTTATCTATTGGCGATTTCGTTCCAATTCACATTCCAAGTTGTATTCGGCATGATAATTACATTGCCGGTTGCCAAATTGCATTATCTCTTATAGTTTCCGAGATATGGACTATCGATAATTTACACCTTAGGCTCTGCTTCTAACTTGGGCCCAAATTGTAAAATGGTCTTATCTATTGGCGATTTCGTTCCAATTCACATTCCAAGTAATATTCGGCATGCTAATTACATTGCCAGTTGCCAAATTGCATTATCTCTTATAGTTTCCGAGATATGGACTATGGATAATTTACACCTTAGGCTCGGCTTCTAACTTGGGCCCAAATTGTAAAATGGTCTTATCTATTGGCGATTTCGTTCCAATTCACATTCCAAGTAATATTCGGCATGCTAATTACATTGCCGGTTGCCAAATTGCATTACCTCTTATAGTTTCCGAGATATGGACTAGCGATAATTTACACCTCAGGCTCTGTTTCTAACTTGGGCTCAAATTGTAAAATGGTCTTATCTATTGGCGATTTCGTTCCAATTCACTCTCCAAGTAATATTCGGCATGCTAATTACATTGCCGGTTGCCAAATTGCATTATCTCTTATAGTTTCCGAGATATGGACTATCGATAAATTACACCTTAGGCTCTGCTTCTAACTTGGGCTCAAATTGTAAAATGGTCTTATCTATTGGCGATTTCGTTCCAATTCACATTCCAAGTAATATTCGGCATGCTAATTGCATTGCCGGTTGCCAAATTGCATTATCTCTTATAGCTTCCGAGATATGGACTGTCGATAATTTACACCTTAGGCTCTGCTTCTAACTTGGGCCCAAATTGTAAAATGGTCTTATCTATTGGCGATTTCGTTCCAATTCACTTTCCAAGTAATATTCGGCATTCTAATTACATTGCCGGTTGCCAAATTGCATTATCTCTTATAGTTTCCGAGATATGGACTATCGATAATTTACACCTTAGGCTCTGCTTCTAACTTGGGCCCAAATTGTAAAATGGTCTTATCTATTGGCGTTTTGGTTCCAATTCACTTTCCAAGTAATATTCGGCATGCTAATTACATTGCCGGTTGCCAAATTGCATTATCTCTTATAGTTTCCGAGATATGGACTATCGATAATTTACACCTTAGGCTCTGCTTCTAACTTGGGCCCAAATTGTAAAATGGTCTTATCTATTGGCCATTTCGTTCCAATTCACATTCCAAGTAATATTCGGCATGCTAATTACATTGCCGGTTGCCAAATTGCATTATCTCTTATAGTTTCCGAGATATGGACTATCGATAATTTACACCTTAGGCCCTGCTTCTAACTTGGGCCCAAATTGTAAAATGGTCTTATCTATTGGCGATTTCGTTCCAATTCACATTCCAAGTAATATCCGGCATGCTAATTACATTGCCGGTTGCCAAATTGAATTATCTCTTATAGTTCCCGAGATATGGACTATCGATAATTTACACCTTAGGCTCTGCTTCTAACTTGGGCCCAAATTGTAAAATGGTCTTACCTATTGGCGATTTCGTTCCAATTCACATTCCAAGTAATATTCGGCATGCTAATTACATTGCCGGTTGCCAAATTGCATTATCTCTGATAGTTTCCGAGATATGGACTATCGATAATTTACACCTTAGGCTCTGCTTCTAACTTGGGCCCAAATTGTAAAATGGTCTTATCTATTGGCGATTTCGTTTCAATTCACATTCCAAGTAATATTCGGCATGCTAATTACATTGCCGGTTGCCAAATTGCATTATCTCTTATAGTTTCCGAGATGACTATCGATAATTTACATCTTAGGCTCTGCTTCTAACTTGGGCCCAAATTGTAAAATGGTCTTATCTATTGGCGATTTCGTTCCAATTCACATTCCAAGTAATATTCGGCATTCTAATTACATTGCCGGTTGCCAAATTGCATTATCTCTTATAGTTTCCGAGATATGGACTATCGTTAATTTACACCTTAGGCTCTGCTTCTTACTTGGGCCCAAATTGTAAAATGGTCTTATCTATTGCCGATTTCGTTCCAATTCACATTCCAAGTAATATTCGGCATGCTAATTACATTGCCGGTTGCCAAATTGCATTATCTCTTATAGTTTCCGAGATATGGACTATCGATAATTTACAGCTTAGGCTCTGCTTCTAACTTGGGCCCAAATTGTAAAATGGTCTTATCTATTGGCGATTTCCTTCCAATTCACATTCCAAGTAATATTCGGCATGCTAATTACATTGCCGGTTGCCAAATTGTATTATCTCTTATAGTTTCCGAGATATGGACTATCGATAATTTACACCTTAGGCTCTGCTTCTAACTTGGGCCCAAATTGTAAAATGGTCTTATCTATTGGCGATTTCGTTCCAATTCACATTCCAAGTAATATTCGGCATGCTAATTACATTGCCGGTTGCCAAATTGCATTATCTCTTATAGTTTCCGAGATATGGACTATCGATAATTTACACCTTAGGCTCTGCTTCTAACTTGGGCCCAAATTGTAAAATGGTCTTATCTATTGGCGATTTCGTTCCAATTCACATTCCAAGTAATATTCGGCATGCTAATTAAATTGCCGGTTGCCAAATTGCATTATCTCTTATAGTTTCCGAGATATGGACTATCGATAATTTACACCTTAGGCTCTGTTTCTAACTTGGGCCCAAATTGTAAAATCGTCTTATCTATTGGCGATTTCGTTCCAATTCACATTCCAAGTAATATTCGGCATGCTAATTACATTGCCGGTTGCCAAATTGCATTATCTCTTATAGTTTCCGAGATATGGACTATCGATAATTTACACCTTAGGCTCTGCTTCTAACTTGGGCCCAAGTTGTAAAATCGTCTTATCTATTGGCGATTTCGTTCTAATTCACATTCCAAGTAATATTCGGCATGCTAATTACATTGCCGGTTGCCAAATTGCATTATCTCTTATAGTTTCCGAGATATGGACTATCGGTAATTTACACCTTAGACTCTGCTTCTAACTTGGGCCCAAATTGTAAAATGGTCTTATCTATTGGCGATTTCGTTCCAATTCACATTCCAAGTAATATCCCGCATGCTAATTACATTGTCGGTTGCCAAATTGAATTATCTCTTATAGTTTCCGAGATATGGACTATCGATAATTTACACCTAAGGCTCTGCTTCTAACTTGGGCCCAAATTGTAAAATGGTCTTATCTATTGGCGATTTCGTTCCAATTCACATTCCAAGTAATATTCGGCATGCTAATTACATTGCCGGTTGCCAAATTGCATTATCTCTTATAGTTTCCGAGATATGGACTATCGATAATTTACATCTTAGGCTCTGCTTCTAACTTGGGCCCAAATTGTAAAATGGTCTTATCTATTGGCGATTTCGTTCCAATTTACATTCCAAGTAATATTCGGCATGCTAATTACATTGCCGGTTGCCAAATTGCATTATCTCTTATAGTTTCCGAGATATGGACTATCGATAATTTACACCTTAGGCTCTGCTTCTAACTTGGGCCCAAATTGTAAAATGGTCTTATCTATTGGCGATTTCGTTCCAATTCACACTCCAAGTAATATTCGGCATGCTAATTACATTGCCGGTTGCGAAATTGCATTATCTCTTATAGTTTCCGAGATATGCACTATCAATAATTTACACCTTAGGCTCTGCTTCTAACTTGGGCCCAAATTGTAAAATGGTCTTATCTATTGGCGATTTCGTTCCAATTCACATTCCAAGTAATATTCGGCATGCTAATTACATTGCCGGTTGCCAAATTGCATTATCTCTTATAGTTTCCGAGATATGGACTATCGATAATTTACACCTTAGGCTCTGTTTCTAACTTGGGCCCAAATTGTAAAATGGTCTTATCTATTGGCGATTTCGTTCCAATTCACATTCCAAGTAATATTCGGCATGCTAATTACATTGCCGGTTGCCAAATTGCATTATCTCTTATAGTTTCCGAGATATGGACTATCGATAATTTACACCTTAGGCTCTGCTTCTAACTTGGGCCCAAATTGTAAAATCGTCTTATCTATTGGCGATTTCGTTCTAATTCACATTCCAAGTAATATTCGGCATGCTAATTACATTGCCGGTTGCCAAATTGCATTATCTCTTATAGTTTCCGAGATATGGACTATCGGTAATTTACACCTTAGACTCTGCTTCTAACTTGGGCCCAAATTGTAAAATGGTCTTATCTATTGGCGATTTCGTTCCAATTCACATTCCAAGTAATATCCCGCATGCTAATTACATTGTCGGTTGCCAAATTGAATTATCTCTTATAGTTTCCGAGATATGGACTATCGATAATTTACACCTTAGGCTCTGCTTCTAACTTGGGCCCAAATTGTAAAATGGTCTTACCTATTGGCGATTTCGTTCCAATTCACATTCCAAGTAATATTCGGCATGCTAATTACATTGCCGGTTGCCAAATTGCATTATCTCTTATAGTTTCCGAGATATGGACTATCGATAATTTACACCTTAGGCTCTGCTTCTAACTTGGGCCCAAATTGTAAAATGGTCTTATCTATTGGCGATTTCGCTCCAATTCACTTTCCAAGTAATATTCGGCATGCTAATTACATTGCCGGTTGCCAAATTGCATTATCTCTTATAGTTTCCGAGATATGGACTATCGATAATTTACACCTTAGGCTCTGCTTCTAACTTGGGCCCAAATTGTAAAATGGTCTTATCTATTGGCGATTTCGTTCCAATTCACACTCCAAGTAATATTCGGCATGCTAATTACATTGCCGATTGCGAAATTGCATTATCTCTTATAGTTTCCGAGATATGGACTATCGGTAATTTACACCTTAGGCTCTGCTTCTAACTTGGGCCCAAATTGTAAAATGGTCTTATCTATTGGCGATTTCGTTCCAATTCACATTCCAAGTAATATTCGGCATGCTAATTACATTGCCGGTTGCCAAATTGCATTATCTCTTATAGTTTCCGAGATATGGACTATCGATAATTTACACCTTAGGCTCTGCTTCTAACTTGGGCCCAAATTGTAAAATGGTCTTATCTATTGCCGATTTCGTTCCAATTCACATTCCAAGTAATATTCGGCATGCTAATTACATTGCCGGTTGCCAAATTGCATTATCTCTTATAGTTTCCGAGATATGGACTATCGATAATTTACACCTTAGGCTCTGCTTCTAACTTGGGCCCACATTGTAAAATGGTCTTATCTATTGGCGATTTCATTCCAATTCACATTCCAAGTAATATTCGGCATGCTAATTACATTGCCGGTTGCCAAATTGCATTATCTCTTATAGTTTCCGAGATATGGACTATCGATAATTTACACCTTAGGCTCTGCTTCTAACTTGGGCCCAAATTGTAAAATCGCCTTATCTATTGGCGATTTCGTTCCAATTCACATTCCAAGTAATATTCGGCATGCTAATTACATTGCCGGTTGCCAAATTGCATTATCTCTTATAGTTTCCGAGATATGGACTATCGATAATTTACACCTTAGGCTCTGCTTCTAACTTGGGCCCAAATTGTAAAATGGTCTTATCTATTGGCGATTTCGTTCCAATTCACATTCCAAGTAATATCCGGCATGCTAATTACATTGCCGGTTGCCAAATTGAATTATCTCTTATAGTTTCCGAGATATGGACTATCGATAATTTACACCTTAGGCTCTGCTTCTAACTTGGGCCCAAATTGTAAAATGGTCTTACCTATTGGCGATTTCGTTCCAATTCACATTCCAAGTAATATTCGGCATGCTAATTACATTGCCGGTTGCGAAATTGCATTATCTCTTATAGTTTCCGAGACATGGACTATCGATTATTTACATCTTAGGCTCTGCTTCTAACTTGGGCCCAAATTGTAAAATGGTCTTATCTATTGGCGATTTCGTTCCAATTCACATTCCAAGTAATATTCGGCATGCTAATTACATTGCCGGTTGCCAAATTGCATTATCTCTTATAGTTTCCGAGATATGGACTATCGATAATTTACATCTTAGGCTCTGCTTCTAACTTGGGCCCAAATTGTAAAATGGTCTTATCTATTGGCGATTTCGTTCCAATTCACATTCCAAGTAATATTCGGCATGCTAATTACATTGCCGGTTGCCAAATTGCATTATCTCTTATAGTTTCCGAGATATGGACTATCGATAATTTACACCTTAGGCTCTGCTTCTAACTTGGGCCCAAATTGTAAAATGGTCTTATCTATTGGCGATTTCGTTCCAATTCACATTCCAAGTAATATTCGGCATGCTAATTACATTGCCGGTTGCCAAATTGCATTATCTCTTATAGTTTATGAGATATGGACTATCGATAATTTACACCTTAGGCTCTGCTTCTAACTTGGGCCCAAATTGTAAAATCGTCTTATCTATTGGCGATTTCGTTCCAATTCACATTCCAAGTAATATTCGGCATGCTAATTATATTGCCGGTTGCCAAATTGCATTATCTCTTATAGTTTCCAAGATATGGACTATCGATAATTTACACCTTAGGCTCTGCTTCTAACTTGGGCCCAAATTGTAAAATGGTCTTATCTATTGGCGATTTCGTTCCAATTCACATTCCAAGTAATATTCGGCATGCTAATTACATTGCCGGTTGCCAAATTGAATTATCTCTTATAGTTTCCGAGATATGGACTATCGATAATTTACACCTTAGGCTCTGCTTCTAACTTGGGCCCAAATTGTAAAATGGTCTTATCTATTGGCGATTTCGTTCCAATTCACATTCCAAGTTGTATTCGGCATGATAATTACATTGCCGGTTGCCAAATTGCATTATCTCTTATAGTTTCCGAGATATGGACTATCGATAATTTACACCTTAGGCTCTGCTTCTAACTTGGGCCCAAATTGTAAAATGGTCTTATCTATTGGCGATTTCGTTCCAATTCACATTCCAAGTAATATTCGGCATGATAATTACATTGCCAGTTGCCAAATTGCATTATCTCTTATAGTTTCCGAGATATGGACTATGGATAATTTACACCTTAGGCTCTGCTTCTAACTTGGGCCCAAATTGTAAAATGGTCTTATCTATTGGCGATTTCGTTCCAATTCACATTCCAAGTAATATTCGGCATGCTAATTACATTGCCGGTTGCCAAATTGCATTACCTCTTATAGTTTCCGAGATATGGACTAGCGATAATTTACACCTCAGGCTCTGTTTCTAACTTGGGCTCAAATTGTAAAATGGTCTTATCTATTGGCGATTTCGTTCCAATTCACTCTCCAAGTAATATTCGGCATGCTAATTACATTGCCGGTTGCCAAATTGCATTATCTCTTATAGTTTCCGAGATATGGACTATCGATAATTTACACCTTAGGCTCTGCTTCTAACTTGGGCTCAAATTGTAAAATGGTCTTATCTATTGGCGATATCGTTCCAATTCACATTCCAAGTAATATTCGGCATGCTAATTGCATTGCCGGTTGCCAAATTGCATTATCTCTTATAGCTTCCGAGATATGGACTGTCGATAATTTACACCTTAGGCTCTGCTTCTAACTTGGGCCCAAATTGTAAAATGGTCTCATCTATTGGCGATTTCGTTCCAATTCACTTTCCAAGTAATATTCGGCATTCTAATTACATTGCCGGTTGCCAAATTGCATTATCTCTTATAGTTTCCGAGATATGGACTATCGATAATTTACACCTTAGGCTCTGCTTCTAACTTGGGCCCAAATTGTAAAATGGTCTTATCTATTGGCGTTTTGGTTCCAATTCACTTTCCAAGTAATATTCGGCATGCTAATTACATTGCCGGTTGCCAAATTGCATTATCTCTTATAGTTTCCGAGATATGGACTATCGATAATTTACACCTTAGGCCCTGCTTCTAACTTGGGCCCAAATTGTAAAATGGTCTTATCTATTGGCGATTTCGTTCCAATTCACATTCCAAGTAATATCCGGCATGCTAATTACATTGCCGGTTGCCAAATTGAATTATCTCTTATAGTTCCCGAGATATGGACTATCGATAATTTACACCTTAGGCTCTGCTTCTAACTTGGGCCCAAATTGTAAAATGGTCTTACCTATTGGCGATTTCGTTCCAATTCACATTCCAAGTAATATTCGGCATGCTAATTACATTGCCGGTTGCCAAATTGCATTATCTCTGATAGTTTCCGAGATATGGACTATCGATAATTTACACCTTAGGCTCTGCTTCTAACTTGGGCCCAAATTGTAAAATGGTCTTATCTATTGGCGATTTCGTTTCAATTCACATTCCAAGTAATATTCGGCATGCTAATTACATTGCCGGTTGCCAAATTGCATTATCTCTTATAGTTTCCGAGATGACTATCGATAATTTACATCTTAGGCTCTGCTTCTAACTTGGGCCCAAATTGTAAAATGGTCTTATCTATTGGCGATTTCGTTCCAATTCACATTCCAAGTAATATTCGGCATGCTAATTACATTGCCGGTTGCCAAATTGCATTATCTCTTATAGTTTCCGAGATATGGACTATCGTTAATTTACACCTTAGGCTCTGCTTCTTACTTGGGCCCAAATTGTAAAATGGTCTTATCTATTGCCGATTTCGTTCCAATTCACATTCCAAGTAATATTCGGCATGCTAATTACATTGCCGGTTACCAAATTGCATTATCTCTTATAGTTTCCGAGATATGGACTATCGATAATTTACACCTTAGGCTCTGCTTCTAACTTGGGCCCAAATTGTAAAATGGTCTTATCTATTGGCGATTTCCTTCCAATTCACATTCCAAGTAATATTCGGCATGCTAATTACATTGCCGGTTGCCAAATTGCATTATCTCTTATAGTTTCCGAGATATGGACTATCGATAATTTACACCTTAGGCTCTGCTTCTAACTTGGGCCCAAATTGTAAAATGGTCTTATCTATTGGCGATTTCGTTCCAATTCACATTCCAAGTAATATTCGGCATGCTAATTACATTGCCGGTTGCCAAATTGCATTATCTCTTATAGTTTCCGAGATATGGACTATCGATAATTTACACCTTAGGCTCTGCTTCTAACTTGGGCCCAAATTGTAAAATGGTCTTATCTATTGGCGATTTCGTTCCAATTCACATTCCAAGTAATATTCGGCATGCTAATTAAATTGCCGGTTGCCAAATTGCATTATCTCTTATAGTTTCCGAGATATGGACTATCGATAATTTACACCTTAGGCTCTGCTTCTAACTTGGGCCCAAATTGTAAAATCGTCTTATCTACTGGCGATTTCGTTCCAATTCACATTCCAAGTAATATTCGGCATGCTAATTACATTGCCGGTTGCCAAATTGCATTATCTCTTATAGTTTCCGAGATATGGACTATCGATAATTTACACCTTAGGCTCTGCTTCTAACTTGGGCCCAAATTGTAAAATGGTCTTATCTATTGGCGATTTCGTTCCAATTCACATTCCAAGTAATATTCGGCATGGTAATTACATTGCCGGTTGCCAAATTGAATTATCTCTTATAGTTTCCGAGATATGGACTATCGATAATTTACACCTTAGGCTCTGCTTTTAACTTGGGCCCAAATTGTAAAATGGTCTTATCTATTGGCGATTTCGTTCCAATTCACATTCCAAGTAATATTCGGCATGCTAATTACATTGCCGGTTGCCAAATTGCATTATCTCTTATAGTTTCCGAGATATGGACTATCGATAATTTACACCTTAGGCTCTGCTTTTAACTTGGGCCCAAATTGTAAAATGGTCTTATCTATTGGCGATTTCGTTCCAATTCACATTCCAAGTAATATTCGGCATGGTAATTACATTGCCGGTTGCCAAATTGAATTATCTCTTATAGTTTCCGAGATATGGACTATCGATAATTTACACCTTAGGCTCTGCTTTTAACTTGGGCCCAAATTGTAAAATGGTCTTATCTATTGGCGATTTCATTCCAATTCACATTCCAAGTAATATTCGGCATGCTAATTACATTGCCGGTTGCCAAATTGCATTATCTCTTATAGTTTCCGAGATATGGACTAACGATAATTTACACCTTAGGCTCTGCTTCTAACTTGGGCCCAAATTGTAAAATGGTCTTATCTATTGGCGATTTCGTTCCAATTCACATTCCAAGTAATATTCGGCATGCTAATTACATTGCCAGGTTCGTCCATCGATCGATGGACGAACCTCATTATCTCTTATAGTTTCCGAGATATGGACTATCGATAATTTACACCTTAGGCTCTGCTTCTAACTTGGGCCCAAATTGTAAAATGGTCTTATCTATTGGCGATTTCGTTCCAATTCACATTCCAAGTAATATTCGGCATGCTAATTACATTGCCGGTTGCCAAATTGCATTATCTCTTATAGTTTCCGAGATATGGACTATCGATAATTTACACCTTAGGCTCTGCTTCTAACTTGGGCCCAAATTGTAAAATGGTCTTCTCTATTGGCGATTTCGTTCCAATTCACATTCCAAGTAATATTCGGCATGCTAATTACATTGCCGGTTGCCAAATTGCATTATCTCTTATAGTTTCCGAGATATGGACTATCGATAATTTACACCTTAGGCTCTGCTTCTAACTTGGGCCCAAATTGTAAAATGGTCTTATCTATTGGCGATTTCGTTCCAATTCACATTCCAAGTAATATTCGGCATGCTAATTACATTGCCGGTTGCCAAATTGCATTATCTCTTATAGTTTCCGAGATATGGACTATCGATAATTTACACCTTACGCTCTGCTTCTAACTTGGGCCCAAATTGTAAAATCGTCTTATCTATTGGCGATTTCGTTCCAATTCACATTCCAAGTAATATTCGGCATGCTAATTACATTGCCGGTTGCCAAATTGCATTATCTCTTATAGTTTCCGAGATATGGACTATCGGTAATTTACACCTTAGGCTCTGCTTCTAACTTGGGCCCAAATTGTAAAATGGTCTTATCTATTGGCGATTTCGTTCCAATTCACATTCCAAGTAATATCCGGCATGCTAATTACATTGCCGGTTGCCAAATTGAATTATCTCTTATAGTTTCCGAGATATGGACTATGGATAATTTACACCTTAGGCTCTGTTTCTAACTTGGGCTCAAATTGTAAAATGGTCTTATCTATTGGCGATTTCGTTCCAATTCACTCTCCAAGTAATATTCGGCATGCTAATTACATTGCCGGTTGCCAAATTGCATTATCTCTTATAGTTTCCGAGATATGGACTATCGATAATTTACACCTTAGGCTCTGCTTCTAACTTGGGCTCAAATTGTAAAATGCTCTTATCTATTGGCGATTTCGTTCCAATTCACATTCCAAGTAATATTCGGCATGCTAATTGCATTGCCGGTTGCCAAATTGCATTATCTCTTATAGCTTCCGAGATATGGACTGTCGATAATTTACACCTTAGGCTCTGCTTCTAACTTGGGCCCAAATTGTAAAATGGTCTTATCTATTGGCGATTTCGTTCCAATTCACTTTCCAAGTAATATTCGGCATGCTAATTACATTGCCGGTTGCCAAATTGCATTATCTCTTATAGTTTCCGAGATATGGACTATCGATAATTTACACCTTAGGCTCTGCTTCTAACTTGGGCCCAAATTGTAAAATGGTCTTATCTATTGGCGTTTTGGTTCCCATTCACTTTCCAAGTAATATTCGGCATGCTAATTACATTGCCGGTTGCCAAATTGCATTATCTCTTATAGTTTCCGAGATATGGACTATCGATAATTTACACCTTAGGCTCTGCTTCTAACTTGGGCCCAAATTGTAAAATTGTCTTATCTATTGGCGATTTCATTCCAATTCACATTCCAAGTAATATTCGGCATGCTAATTACATAGCCGGTTGCCAAATTGCATTATCTCTTATAGTTTCCGAGATATGGACTAACGATAATTTACACCTTAGGCTCTGCTTCTAACTTGGGCCCAAATTGTAAAATGGTCTTATCTATTGGCGATTTCGTTCCAATTCACATTCCAAGTAATATCCGGCATGCTAATTACATTGCCGGTTGCCAAATTGAATTATCTCTTATAGTTTCCGAGATATGGACTATCGATAATTTACACCTTAGGCTCTGCTTCTAACTTGGACCCAAATTGTAAAATTGTCTTATCTATTGGCGATTTCGTTCCAATTCACATTCCAAGTAATATTCGGCATGCTAATTACATTGCCGGTTGCCAAATTGCATTATCTCTTATAGTTTCCGAGATATGGACTATCGATAATTTACACCTTAGGCTCTGCTTCTAACTTGGGCCCAAATTGTAAAATGGTCTTATCTATTGGCGATTTCGTTCCAATTCACATTCCAAGTAATATTCGGCATGCTAATTACATTGCCGGTTGCCAAATTGAATTATCTCTTATAGTTTCCGAGATATGGACTATCGATAATTTACACCTTAGGCTCTGCTTCTAACTTGAGCCCAAATTGTAAAATCGTCTTATCTATTGGCGATTTCGTTCCAATTCACATTCCAAGTAATATTCGGCATTCTAATTACATTGCCGGTTGCCAAATTGCATTATCTCTTATAGTTTCCGAGATATGGACTATCGATTATTTACACCTTAGGCTCTGCTTCTAACTTGGGCCCAAATTGTAAAATGGTCTTATCTATTGGCGATTTCGTTCCAATTCACATTCCAAGTAATATTCGGCATGCTAATTACATTGCCGGTTGCCAAATTGAATTATCTCTTATAGTTTCCGAGATATGGACTATCGATAATTTACACCTTAGGCTCTGCTTCTAACTTGGGCCCAAATTGTAAAATGGTCTTATCTATTGGCGATTTCGTTCCAATTCACATTCCAAGTAGTATTCGGCATGCTAATTACATTGCCGGTTGCCAAATTGCATTATCTCTTATAGTTTCCGAGATATGGACTATCGATAATTTACACCTTAGGCTCTGCTTCTAACTTGGGCCCAAATTGTAAAATGGTCTTATCTATTGGCGATTTCGTCCCAATTCACATTCCAAGTAATATTCGGCATGCTAATTACATTGCCCGTTGCCAAATTGCATTATCTCTTATAGTTTCCGAGATATGGACTATCGATAATTTACACCTTAGGCTCTGCTTCTAACTTGGGCCCAAATTGTAAAATCGTCTTATCTATTGGCGATTTCGTTCCAATTCACATTCCAAGTAATATTCGGCATGCTAATTACATTGCCGGTTGCCAAATTGCATTATCTCTTATAGTTTCCGAGATATGGACTATCGATAATTTACACCTTAGGCTCTGCTTCTAACTTGGGCCCAAATTGTAAAATGGTCTTATCTATTGGCGATTTCGTTCCAATTCACATTCCAAGTAATATCCGGCATGCTAATTACATTGCCGGTTGCCAAATTGAATTATCTCTTATAGTTTCCGAGATATGGACTATCGATAATTTACACCTTAGGCTCTGCTTCTAACTTGGGCCCAAATTGTAAAATGGTCTTATCTATTGGCGATTTCATTCCAATTCACATTCCAAGTAATATTCTGCATGCTAATTACATTGCCGGTTGCCAAATTGCATTATCTTTTATAGTTTCCGAGATATGGACTATCGATAATTTACACCTTAGGCTCTGCTTCTAACTTGGGCCCAAATTGTAAAATCGTCTTATCTATTGGCGATTTCGTTCCAATTCACATTCCAAGTAATATTCGGCATGCTAATTACATTGCCGGTTGCCAAATTGCATTATCTCTTATAGTTTCCGAGATATGGACTATCGATAATTTACACCTTAGGCTCTGCTTCTAACTTGGGCCCAAATTGTAAAATGGTCTTATCTATTGGCGATTTCGTTCCAATTCACATTCCAAGTAATATTCGGCATGCTAATTACATTGCCGGTTGCCAAATTGAATTATCTCTTATAGTTTCCGAGATATGGACTATCGATAATTTACACCTTAGGCTCTGCTTCTAACTTGGGCCCAAATTGTAAAATCGTCTTATCTATTGGCGATTTCGTTCCAATTCACATTCCAAGTAATATTCGGCATTCTAATTACATTGCCGGTTGCCAAATTGCATTATCTCTTATAGTTTCCGAGATATGGACTATCGATAATTTACACCTTAGGCTCTGCTTCTAACTTGGGCCCAAATTGTAAAATGGTCTTATCTATTGGCGATTTCGTTCCAATTCACATTCCAAGTAATATTCGGCATGCTAATTACATTGCCGGTTGCCAAATTGAATTATCTCTTATAGTTTCCGAGATATGGACTATCGATAATTTACACCTTAGGCTCTGCTTCTAACTTGGGCCCAAATTGTAAAATGGTCTTATCTATTGGCGATTTCGTTCCAATTCACATTCCAAGTAGTATTCGGTATGCTAATTACATTGCCGGTTGCCAAATTGCATTATCTCTTATAGTTTCCGAGATATGGACTATCGATAATTTACACCTTAGGCTCTGCTTCTAACTTGGGCCCAAATTGTAAAATGGTCTTATCTATTGGCGATTTCGTCCCAATTCACATTCCAAGTAATATTCGGCATGCTAATTACATTGCCGGTTGCGAAATTGCATTATCTCTTATAGTTTCCGAGATATGGACTATCGATAATTTACACCTTAGGCTCTGCTTCTAACTTGGGCCCAAATTGTAAAATGGTCTTATCTATTGGCGATTTCGTTCCAATTCACATTCCAAGTAATATTCGGCATGCTAATTACATTGCCGGTTGCCAAATTGCATTATCTCTTATATTTTCCGAGATATGGACTATCGATAATTTACTCCTTAGGCTCTGCTTCTAACTTGGGCCCAAATTGTAAAATGGTCTTATCTATTGGCGATTTCGTTCCAATTCACATTCCAAGTAATATTCGGCATGCTAATTACATTGCCGGTTGCCAAATTGAATTATCTCTTATAGTTTCCGAGATATGGACTATCGATAATTTACACCTTAGGCTCTGCTTCTAACTTGGGCCCAAATTGTAAAATCGTCTTATCTATTGGCGATTTCGTTCCAATTCACATTCCAAGTAATATTCGGCATTCTAATTACATTGCCGGTTGCCAAATTGCATTATCTCTTATAGTTTCCGAGATATGGACTATCGATAATTTACACCTTAGGCTCTGCTTCTAACTTGGGCCCAAATTGTAAAATGGTCTTATCTATTGGCGATTTCGTTCCAATTCACATTCCAAGTAATATTCGGCATGCTAATTACATTGCCGGTTGCCAAATTGAATTATCTCTTATAGTTTCCGAGATATGGACAATCGATAATTTACACCTTAGGCTCTGCTTCTAACTTGGGCCCAAATTGTAAAATGGTCTTATCTATTGGCGATTTCGTTCCAATTCACATTCCAAGTAGTATTCGGCATGCTAATTACATTGCCGGTTGCCAAATTGCATTATCTCTTATAGTTTCCGAGATATGGACTATCGATAATTTACACCTTAGGCTCTGCTTCTAACTTGGGCCCAAATTGTAAAATGGTCTTATCTATTGGCGATTTCGTCCCAATTCACATTCCAAGTAATATTCGGCATGCTAATTACATTGCCCGTTGCCAAATTGCATTATCTTTTATAGTTTCCGAGATATGGACTATCGATAATTTACACCTTAGGCTCTGCTTCTAACTTGGGCCCAAATTGTAAAATCGTCTTATCTATTGGCGATTTCGTTCCAATTCACATTCCAAGTAATATTCGGCATGCTAATTACATTGCCGGTTGCCAAATTGCATTATCTCTTATAGTTTCCGAGATATGGACTATCGATAATTTACACCTTAGGCTCTGCTTCTAACTTGGGCCCAAATTGTAAAATGGTCTTATCTATTGGCGATTTCGTTCCAATTCACATTCCAAGTAATATCCGGCATGCTAATTACATTGCCGGTTGCCAAATTGAATTATCTCTTATAGTTTCCGAGATATGGACTATCGATAATTTACACCTTAGGCTCTGCTTCTAACTTGGGCCCAAATTGTAAAATGGTCTTATCTATTGGCGATTTCATTCCAATTCACATTCCAAGTAATATTCGGCATGCTAATAACATTGCCGGTTGCCAAATTGCATTATCTCTTATAGTTTCCGAGATATGGACTATCGATAATTTACACCTTAGGCTCTGCTTCTAACTTGGGCCCAAATTGTAAAATGGTCTTATCTATTGGCGATTTCGTTCCAATTCACATTCCAAGTAATATTCGGCATGCTAATTACATTGCCGGTTGCCAAATTGAATTATCTCTTATAGTTTCCGAGATATGGACTATCGATAATTTACACCTTAGGCTCTGCTTCTAACTTGGGCCCAAATTGTAAAATCGTCATATCTATTGGCGATTTCGTTCCAATTCACATTCCAAGTAATATTCGGCATTCTAATTACATTGCCGGTTGCCAAATTGCATTATCTCTTATAGTTTCCGAGATATGGACTATCGATAATTTACACCTTAGGCTCTGCTTCTAACTTGGCCCAAATTGTAAAATAGTCTTATCTATTGGCGATTTCGTTCCAATTCACATTCCAAGTAGTATTCGGCATGCTAATTACATTGCCGGTTGCCAAATTGCATTATCTCTTATAGTTTCCGAGATATGGACTATCGATAATTTACACCTTAGGCTCTGCTTCTAACTTGGGCCCAAATTGTAAAATGGTCTTATCTATTGGCGATTTCGTCCCAATTCACATTCCAAGTAATATTCGGCATGCTAATTACATTGCCCGTTGCCAAATTGCATTATCTCTTATAGTTTCCGAGATATGGACTATCGATAATTTACACCTTAGGCTCTGCTTCTAACTTGGGCCCAAATTGTAAAATCGTCTTATCTATTGGCGATTTCGTTCCAATTCACATTCCAAGTAATATTCGGCATGCTAATTACATTGCCGGTTGCCAAATTGCATTATCTCTTATAGTTTCCGAGATATGGACTATCGATAATTTACACCTTAGGCTCTGCTTCTAACTTGGGCCCAAATTGTAAAATGGTCTTATCTATTGGCGATTTCGTTCCAATTCACATTCCAAGTAATATCCGGCATGCTAATTACATTGCCGGTTGCCAAATTGAATTATCTCTTATAGTTTCCGAGATATGGACTATCGATAATTTACACCTTAGGCTCTGCTTCTAACTTGGGCCCAAATTGTAAAATGGTCTTATCTATTGGCGATTTCATTCCAATTCACATTCCAAGTAATATTCGGCATGCTAATTACATTGCCGGTTGCCAAATTGCATTATCTCTTATAGTTTCCGAGATATGGACTATCGATAATTTACACCTTAGGCTCTGCTTCTAACTTGGGCCCAAATTGTAAAATCGTCTTATCTATTGGCGATTTCGTTCCAATTCACATTCCAAGTAATATTCGGCATGCTAATTACATTGCCGGTTGCCAAATTGCATTATCTCTTATAGTTTCCGAGATATGGACTATCGATAATTTACAACTTAGGCTCTGCTTCTAACTTGGGCCCAAATTGTAAAATGGTCTTATCTATTGGCGATTTCGTTCCAATTCACATTCCAAGTAATATTCGGCATGCTAATTACATTGCCGGTTGCCAAATTGAATTATCTCTTATAGTTTCCGAGATATGGACTATCGATAATTTACACCTTAGGCTCTGCTTCTAACTTGGGCCCAAATTGTAAAATCGTCTTATCTATTGGCGATTTCGTTCCAATTCACATTCCAAGTAATATTCGGCATTCTAATTACATTGCCGGTTGCCAAATTGCATTATCTCTTATAGTTTCCGAGATATGGACTATCGATAATTTACACCTTAGGCTATGCTTCTAACTTGGGCCCAAATTGTAAAATGGTCTTATCTATTGGCGATTTCGTTCCAATTCACATTCCAAGTAATATTCGGCATGCTAATTACATTGCCGGTTGCCAAATTGAATTATCTCTTATAGTTTCCGAGATATGGACTATCGATAATTTACACCTTAGGCTCTGCTTCTAACTTGGGCCCAAATTGTAAAATGGTCTTATCTATTGGCGATTTCGTTCCAATTCACATTCCAAGTAGTATTCGGCATGCTAATTACATTGCCGGTTGCCAAATTGCATTATCTCTTATAGTTTCCGAGATATGGACTATCGATAATTTACACCTTAGGCTCTGCTTCTAACTTGGGCCCAAATTGTAAAATGGTCTTATCTATTGGCGATTTCGTCCCAATTCACATTCCAAGTAATATTCGGCATGCTAATTACATTGCCGGTTGCGAAATTGCATAATCTCTTATAGTTTCCGAGATATGGACTATCGATAATTTACACCTTAGGCTCTGCTTCTAACTTGGGCCCAAATTGTGAAATGGTCTTATCTATTGGCGATTTCGTTCCAATTCACATTCCAAGTAATATTCGGCATGCTAATTACATTGCCGGTTGCCAAATTGCATTATCTCTTTTAGTTTCCGAGATATGGACTATCGATAATTTACACCTTAGGCTCTGCTTCTAACTTGGGCCCAAATTGTAAAATGGTCTTATCTATTGGCGATTTCGTTCCAATTCACATTCCAAGTAATATTGGGCAAGCTAATTTCATTGCCGGTTGCCAAATTGCATTATCTCTTATAGTTTCCGAGATATGGACTATCGATAATTTACACCTTAGGCTCTGCTTCTAACTTGGGCCCAAATTGTAAAATGGCCTTATCTATTGGCGATTTCGTTCCAATTCACATTCCAAGTAATATTCGGCATGCTAATTACATTGCCCGTTGCCAAATTGCATTATCTCTTATAGTTTCCGAGATATGGACTATCGATAATTTACACCTTAGGCTCTGCTTCTAACTTGGGCCCAAATTGTAAAATCGTCTTATCTATTGGCGATTTCGTTCCAATTCACATTCCAAGTAATATTCGGCATGCTAATTACATTGCCGGTTGCCAAATTGCATTATCTCTTATAGTTTCCGAGATATGGACTATCGATAATTTACACCTTAGGCTCTGCTTCTAACTTGGGCCCAAATTGTAAAATGGTCTTATCTATTGGCGATTTCGTTCCAATTCACATTCCAAGTAATATTCGGCATGCTAATTACATTGCCGGTTGCCAAATTGCATTATCTCTTATAGTTTCCGAGATATGGACTATCGATAATTTACACCTTAGGCTCTGCATCTAACTTGGGCCCAAATTGTAAAATGGTCTTATCTATTGGCGATTTCGTTCCAATTCACATTCCAAGTAGTATTCGGCATGCTAATTACATTGCCGGTTGCCAAATTGCATTATCTCTTATAGTTTCCGAGATATGGACTATCGATAATTTACACCTTAGGCTCTGCTTCTAACTTGGGCCCAAATTGTAAAATGGTCTTATCTATTGGCGATTTCGTTCCAATTCACATTCCAAGTAGTATTCGGCATGCTAATTACATTGCCGGTTGCCAAATTGCATTATCTCTTATAGTTTCCGAGATATGGACTATCGATAATTTACACCTTAGGCTCTGCTTCTAACTTGGGCCCAAATTGTAAAATAGTCTTATCTATTGGCGATTTCGTTCCAATTCACATTCCAAGTAGTATTCGGCATGCTAATTACATTGCCGGTTGCCAAATTGCATTATCTCTTATAGTTTCCGAGATATGGACTATCGATAATTTACACCTTAGGCTCTGCTTCTAACTTGGGCCCAAATTGTAAAATGGTCTTATCTATTGGCGATTTCGTTCCAATTCACATTCCAAGTAATATTCGGCATGCTAATTACATTGCCGGTTGCCAAATTGCATTATCTCTTATAGTTTCCGAGATATGGACTATCGATAATTTACACCTTAGGCTCTGCTTCTAACTTGGGCCCAAATTGTAAAATGGTCTTATCTATTGGCGATTTCGTTCCAATTCACATTCCAAGTAATATCCGGCATGCTAATTACATTGCCGGTTGCCAAATTGAATTATCTCTTATAGTTTCCGAGATATGGACTATCGATAATTTACACCTTAGGCTCTGCTTCTAACTTGGGCCCAAATTGTAAAATCGTCTTATCTATTGGCGATTTCGTTCCAATTCACATTCCAAGTAATATTCGGCATTCTAATTACATTGCCGGTTGCCAAATTGCATTATCTCTTATAGTTTCCGAGATATGGACTATCGATAATTTACACCTTAGGCTCTGCTTCTAACTTGGGCCCAAATTGTAAAATGGTCTTATCTATTGGCGATTTCGTTCCAATTCACATTCCAAGTAATATTCGGCATGCTAATTACATTGCCGGTTGCCAAATTGAATTATCTCTTATAGTTTCCGAGATATGGACTATCGATAATTTACACCTTAGGCTCTGCTTCTAACTTGGGCCCAAATTGTAAAATGGTCTTATCTATTGGCGATTTCGTTCCAATTCACATTCCAAGTAGTATTCGGCATGCTAATTACATTGCCGGTTGCCAAATTGCATTATCTCTTATAGTTTCCGAGATATGGACTATCGATAATTTACACCTTAGGCTCTGCTTCTAACTTGGGCCCAAATTGTAAAATGGTCTTATATATTGGCGATTTCGTTCCAATTCACATTCCAAGTAATATTCGGCATGCTAATTACATTGCCGGTTGCCAAATTGAATTATCTCTTATAGTTTCCGAGATATGGACTATCGATAATTTACACCTTAGGCTCTGCTTCTAACTTGTTCCCAAATTGTAAAATCGTCTTATCTATTGGCGATTTCGTTCCAATTCACATTCCAAGTAATATTCGGCATTCTAATTACATTGCCGGTTGCCAAATTGCATTATCTCTTATAGTTTCCGAGATATGGACTATCGATAATTTACACCTTAGGCTCTGCTTCTAACTTGGGCCCAAATTGTAAAATGGTCTTATCTATTGGCGATATCGTTCCAATTCACATTCCAAGTAATATTCGGCATGCTAATTACATTGCCGGTTGCCAAATTGAATTATCTCTTATAGTTTCCGAGATATGGACTATCGATAATTTACACCTTAGGCTCTGCTTCTAACTTGGGCCCAAACTGTAAAATGGTCTTATCTATTGGCGATTTCGTTCCAATTCACATTCCAAGTAGTATTCGGCATGCTAATTACATTGCCGGTTGCCAAATTGCATTATCTCTTATAGTTTCCGAGATATGGACTATCGATAATTTACACCTTTGGCTCTGCTTCTAACTTGGGCCCAAATTGTAAAATGGTCTTATCTATTGGCGATTTCGTCCCAATTCACATTCCAAGTAATATTCGGCATGCTAATTACATTGCCGGTTGCGAAATTGCATTATCTCTTATAGTTTCCGAGATATGGACTATCGATAATTTACACCTTAGGCTCTGCTTCTAACTTGGGCCCAAATTGTAAAATGGTCTTATCTATTGGCGATTTCGTTCCAATTCACATTCCAAGTAATATTCGGCATGCTAATTACATTGCCGGTTGCCAAATTGCATTATCTCTTTTAGTTTCCGAGATATGGACTATCGATAATTTACACCTTAGGCTCTGCTTCTAACTTGGGCCCAAATTGTAAAATGGTCTTATCTATTGGCGATTTCGTTCCAATTCACATTCCAAGTAATATCGGGCATGCTAATTTCATTGCCGGTTGCCAAATTGCATTATCTCTTATAGTTTCCGAGATGTGGACTATCGATAATTTACACCTTATGCTCTGCTTCTAACTTGGGCCCAAATTGTAAAATGGCCTTATCTATTGGCGATTTCGTTCCAATTCACATTCCAAGTAATATTCGGCATGCTAATTACATTGCCCGTTGCCAAATTGCATTATCTCTTATAGTTTCCGAGATATGGACTATCGATAATTTACACCTTAGGCTCTGCTTCTAACTTGGGCCCAAATTGTAAAATCGTCTTATCTATTGGCGATTTCGTTCCAATTCACATTCCAAGTAATATTCGGCATGCTAATTACATTGCCGGTTGCCAAATTGCATTATCTCTTATAGTTTCCGAGATATGGACTATCGATAATTTACACCTTAGGCTCTGCTTCTAACTTGGGCCCAAATTGTAAAATGGTCTTATCTATTGGCGATTTCGTTCCAATTCACATTCCAAGTAATATTCGGCATGCTAATTACATTGCCGGTTGCCAAATTGCATTATCTCTTATAGTTTCCGAGATATGGACTATCGATAATTTACACCTTAGGCTCTGTTTCTAACTTGGGCCCAAATTGTAAAATGGTCTTATCTATTGGCGATTTCGTTCCAATTCACATTCCAAGTAGTATTCGGCATGCTAATTACATTGCCGGTTGCCAAATTGCATTATCTCTTATAGTTTCCGAGATATGGACTATCGATAATTTACACCTTAGGCTCTGCTTCTAACTTGGGCCCAAATTGTAAAATGGTCTTATCTATTGGCGATTTCGTTCCAATTCACATTCCAAGTAGTATTCGGCATGCTAATTACATTGCCGGTTGCCAAATTGCATTATCTCTTATAGTTTCCGAGATATGGACTATCGATAATTTACACCTTAGGCTCTGCTTCTAACTTGGGCCCAAATTGTAAAATGGTCTTATCTATTGGCGATTTCGTTCCAATTCACATTCCAAGTAGTATTCGGCATGCTAATTACATTGCCGGTTGCCAAATTGCATTATCTCTTATAGTTTCCGAGATATGGACTATCGATAATTTACACCTTAGGCTCTGCTTCTAACTTGGGCCCAAATTGTAAAATGGTCTTATCTATTGGCGATTTCGTTCCAATTCACATTCCAAGTAATATTCGGCATGCTAATTACATTGCCGGTTGCCAAATTGCATTATCTCTTATAGTTTCCGAGATATGGACTAACGATAATTTACACCTTAGGCTCTGCTTCTAACTTGGGCCCAAATTGTAAAATGGTCTTATCTATTGGCGATTTCGTTCCAATTCACATTCCAAGTAATATTCGGCATGCTAATTACATTGCCGATTGCCAAATTGCATTATCTCTTATAGTTTCCGAGATATGGACTATCGATTATTTTTAACCTTAGGCTCTGCTTCTAACTTGGACCCAAATTGTAAAATGGTCTTACCTATTGGCGATTTCGTTCCAATTCACATTCCAAGTAATATTCGGCATGCTAATTACATTGCCGGTTGCCAAATTACATTATATTTTATAGTTTCCGAGATATGGACTATCGATAATTTACACCTTAGGCTCTGCTTCTAACTTGGGCCCAAATTGTAAAATGGTCTTATCTATTGGCGATTTCGTTCCAATTCACATTCCAAGTAATATTCGGCATGCTAATTACATTGCCGGTGGCCAAATTGAATTATCTCTTATAGTTTCCGAGATATGGACTATCGATAATTTACACCTTAGGCTCTGCTTCTAACTTGGGCCCAAATTGTAAAATGGTCTTACCTATTGGCGATTTCGTTCCAATTCACATTCCAAGTAATATTCGGCATGCTAATTACATTGCCGGTTGCCAAATTGCATTATCTCTTATAGTTTCCGAGATATGGACTATCGATAATTTACACCTTAGGCTCTGCTTCTAACTTGGGCCCAAATTGTAAAATGGTCTTATCTATTGGCGATTTCGTTCCAATTAACATTCCAAGTAATATTCGGCATGCTAATTACATTGCCGGTTGCCAAATTGCATTATCTCTTATAGTTTCCGAGATATGGACTATCGATAATTTACACCTTAGGCTATGCTTCTAACTTGTGCCCAAATTGTAATATGGTCTTATCTATTGGCGATTTCGTTCCAATTCACATTCCAAGTAATATTCGGCATGCTAATTACATTGCCGGTTGCCAAATTGCATTATCTCTTATAGTTTCCGAGATATGGACTATCGATAATTTACACCTTAGGCTCTGCTTCTAACTTGGGCCCAAATTGTAAAATGGTCTTATCTATTGGCGATTTCGTTCCAATTCACATTCCAAGTAGTATTCGGCATGCTAATTACATTGCCGGTTGCCAAATTGCATTATCTCTTATAGTTTCCGAGATATGGACTATCGATAATTTACACCTTAGGCTCTGCTTCTAACTTGGGCCCAAATTGTAAAATGGTCTTATCTATTGGCGATTTCGTTCCAATTCACATTCCAAGTAATATTCGGCATTCTAATTACATTGCCGGTTGCCAAATTGCATTATCTCTTATAGTTTCCGAGATATGGACTATCGATAATTTACACCTTAGGCTCTGCTTCTAACTTGGGCCCAAATTGTAAAATGGTCTTATCTATTGGCGATTTCGTTCCAATTCACATTCCAAGTAATATTCGGCATGCTAATTACATTGCCGGTTGCCAAATTGAATTATCTCTTATAGTTTCCGAGATATGGACTATCGATAATTTATACCTTAGGCTCTGCTTCTAACTAGGGCCCAAATTGTAAAATGGTCTTATCTATTGGCGATTTCGTTCCAATTCACATTCCAAGTAGTATTCGGCATGCTAATTACATTGCCGGTTGCCAAATTGCATTATCTCTTATAGTTTCCGAGATATGGACTATCGATAATTTACACCTTAGGCTCTGCTTCTAACTTGGGCCCAAATTGTAAAATGGTCTTATCTATTGGCGATTTCGTCCCAATTCACATTCCAAGTAATATTCGGCATGCTAATTACATTGCCCGTTGCCAAATTGCATTATCTCTTATAGTTTCCGAGATATGGACTATCGATAATTTACACCTTAGGCTCTGCTTCTAACTTGGGCCCAAATTGTAAAATCGTCTTATCTATTGGCGATTTCGTTCCAATTCACATTCCAAGTAATATTCCGCATGCTAATTACATTGCCGGTTGCCAAATTGCATTATCTCTTATAGTTTCCGAGATATGGACTATCGATAATTTACACCTTAGGCTCTGCTTCTAACTTGGGCCCAAATTGTAAAATGGTCTTATCTATTGGCGATTTCGTTCCAATTCACATTCCAAGTAATATCCGGCATGCTAATTACATTGCCGGTTGCCAAATTGAATTATCTCTTATAGTTTCCGAGATATGGACTATCGATAATTTACACCTTAGGCTCTGCTTCTAACTTGGGCCCAAATTGTAAAATGGTCTTATCTATTGGCGATTTCATTCCAATTCACATTCCAAGTAATATTCGGCATGCTAATTACATTGCCGGTTGCCAAATTGCATTATCTCTTATAGTTTCCGAGATATGGACTATCGATAATTTACACCTTAGGCTCTGCTTCTAACTTGGGCCCAAATTGTAAAATCGTCTTATCTATTGGCGATTTCGTTTCAATTCACATTCCAAGTAATATTCGGCATGCTAATTACATTGCCGGTTGCCAAATTGCATTATCTCTTATTGTTTCCGAGATATGGACTATCGATAATTTACACCTTAGGCTCTGCTTCTAACTTGGGCCCAAATTGTAAAATGGTCTTATCTATTGGCGATTTCGTTCCAATTCACATTCCAAGTAATATTCGGCATGCTAATTACATTGCCGGTTGCCAAATTGAATTATCTCTTATAGTTTCCGAGATATGGACTATCGATAATTTACACCTTAGGCTCTGCTTCTAACTTGGGCCCAAATTGTAAAATCGTCTTATCTATTGGCGATTTCGTTCCAATTCACATTCCAAGTAATATTCGGCATTCTAATTACATTGCCGGTTGCCAAATTGCATTATCTCTTATAGTTTCCGAGATATGGACTATCGATAATTTACACCTTAGGCTCTGCTTCTAACTTGGGCCCAAATTGTAAAATGGTCTTATCTATTGGCGATTTCGTTCCAATTCACATTCCAAGTAATATTCGGCATGCTAATTACATTGCCGGTTGCCAAATTGAATTATCTCTTATAGTTTCCGAGATATGGACTATCGATAATTTACACCTTAGGCTCTGCTTCTAACTTGGGCCCAAATTGTAAAATGGTCTTATCTATTGGCGATTTCGTTCCAATTCACATTCCAAGTAGTATTCGGTATGCTAATTACATTGCCGGTTGCCAAATTGCATTATCTCTTATAGTTTCCGAGATATGGACTATCGATAATTTACACCTTAGGCTCTGCTTCTAACTTGGGCCCAAATTGTAAAATGGTCTTATCTATTGGCGATTTCGTCCCAATTCACATTCCAAGTAATATTCGGCATGCTAATTACATTGCCGTTTGCGAAATTGCATTATCTCTTATAGTTTCCGAGATATGGACTATCGATAATTTACACCTTAGGCTCTGCTTCTAACTTGGGCCCAAATTGTAAAATGGTCTTATCTATTGGCGATTTCGTTCCAATTCACATTCCAAGTAATATTCGGCATGCTAATTACATTGCCGGTTGCCAAATTGCATTATCTCTTATAGTTTCCGAGATATGGACTATCGATAATTTACACCTTAGGCTCTGCTTCTAACTTGGGCCCAAATTGTAAAATGGTCTTATCTATTGGCGATTTCGTTCCAATTCACATTCCAAGTAATATTCGGCATGATAATTACATTGCCGGTTGCCAAATTGAATTATCTCTTATAGTTTCCGAGATATGGACTATCGATAATTTACACCTTAGGCTCTGCTTCTAACTTGGGCCCAAATTGTAAAATGGTCTTATCTATTGGCGATTTCGTTCCAATTCACATTCCAAGTAATATTCGGCATTCTAATTACATTGCCGGTTGCCAAATTGCATTATCTCTTATAGTTTCCGAGATATGGACTATCGATAATTTACACCTTAGGCTCTGCTTCTAACTTGGGCCCAAATTGTAAAATGGTCTTATCTATTGGCGATTTCGTCCCAATTCACATTCCAAGTAATATTCGGCATGCAGATTACATTGCCCGTTGCCAAATTGCATTATCTCTTATAGTTTCCGAGATATGGACTATCGATAATTTACACCTTAGGCTCTGCTACTAACTTGGGCCCAAATTGTAAAATCGTCTTATCTATTGGCGATTTCGTTCCAATTCACATTCCAAGTAATATTCGGCATGCTAATTACATTGCCGGTTGCCAAATTGCATTATCTCTTATAGTTTCCGAGATATGGACTATCGATAATTTACACCTTAGGCTCTGCTTCTAACTTGGGCCCAAATTGTAAAATGGTCTTATCTATTGGCGATTTCGTTCCAATTCACATTCCAAGTAATATCCGGCATGCTAATTACATTGCCGGTTGCCAAATTGAATTATCTCTTATAGTTTCCGAGATATGGACTATCGATAATTTACACCTTAGGCTCTGCTTCTAACTTGGGCCCAAATTGTAAAATGGTCTTATCTATTGGCGATTTCATTCCAATTCACATTCCAAGTAATATTCGGCATGCTAATAACATTGCCGGTTGCCAAATTGCATTATCTCTTATAGTTTCCGAGATATGGACTATCGATAATTTACACCTTAGGCTCTGCTTCTAACTTGGGCCCAAATTGTAAAATCGTCTTATCTATTGGCGATTTCGTTCCAATTCACATTCCAAGTAATATTCGGCATGCTAATTACATTGCCGGTTGCCAAATTGCATTATCTCTTATAGTTTCCGAGATATGGACTATCGATAATTTACACTTTAGGCTCTGCTTCTAACTTGGGCCCAAATTGTAAAATGGTCTTATCTATTGGCGATTTCGTTCCAATTCACATTCCAAGTAATATTCGGCATGCTAATTACATTGCCGGTTGCCAAATTGAATTATCTCTTATAGTTTCCGAGATATGGACTATCGATAATTTACACCTTAGGCTCTGCTTCTAACTTGGGCCCAAATTGTAAAATCGTCTTATCTATTGGCGATTTCGTTCCAATTCACATTCCAAGTAATATTCGGCATTCTAATTACATTGCCGGTTGCCAAATTGCATTATCTCTTATAGTTTCCGAGATATGGACTATCGATAATTTACACCTTAGGCTCTGCTTCTAACTTGGGCCCAAATTGTAAAATGGTCTTATCTATTGGCGATTTCGTTCCAATTCACATTCCAAGTAATATTCGGCATGCTAATTACATTGCCGGTTGCCAAATTGAATTATCTCTTATAGTTTCCGAGATATGGACTATCGATAATTTACACCTTAGGCTCTGCTTCTAACTTGGGCCCAAATTGTAAAATGGTCTTATCTATTGGCGATTTCGTTCCAATTCACATTCCAAGTAGTATTCGGCATGCTAATTACATTGCCGGTTGCCAAATTGCATTATCTCTTATAGTTTCCGAGATATGGACTATCGATAATTTACACCTTAGGCTCTGCTTCTAACTTGGGCCCAAATTGTAAAATGGTCTTATCTATTGGCGATTTCGTCCCAATTCACATTCCAAGTAATATTCGGCATGCTAATTACATTGCCCGTTGCCACATTGCATTATCTCTTATAGTTTCCGAGATATGGACTATCGATAATTTACACCTTAGGCTCTGCTTCTAACTTGGGCCCAAATTGTAAAATCGTCTTATCTATTGGCGATTTCGTTCCAATTCACATTCCAAGTAATATTCGGCATGCTAATTACATTGCCGGTTGCCAAATTGCATTATCTCTTATAGTTTCCGAGATATGGACTATCGATAATTTACTCCTTAGGCTCTGCTTCTAACTTGGGCCCAAATTGTAAAATGGGCTTATCTATTGGCGATTTCGTTCCAATTCACATTCCAAGTAATATCCGGCATGCTAATTACATTGCCGGTTGCCAAATTGAATTATCTCTTATAGTTTCCGAGATATGGACTATCGATAATTTACACCTTAGGCTCTGCTTCTAACTTGGGCCCAAATTGTAAAATGGTCTTATCTATTGGCGATTTCATTCCAATTCACATTCCAAGTAATATTCGGCATGCTAATTACATTGCCGGTTGCTAAATTGCATTATCTCTTATAGTTTCCGAGATATGGACTATCGATAATTTACACCTTAGGCTCTGCTTCTAACTTGGGCCCAAATTGTAAAATCGTCTTATCTATTGGCGATTTCGTTCCAATTCACATTCCAAGTAGTATTCGGCATGCTAATTACATTGCCGGTTGCCAAATTGCATTATCTCTTATAGTTTCCGAGATATGGACTATCGATAATTTACACCTTAGGCTCTGCTTCTAACTTGGGCCCAAATTGTAAAATGGTCTTATCTATTGGCGATTTCGTCCCAATTCACATTCCAAGTAATATTCGGCATGCTAATTACATTGCCGGTTGCGAAATTGCATTATCTCTTATAGTTTCCGAGATATGGACTATCGATAATTTACACCTTAGGCTCTGCTTCTAACTTGGGCCCAAATTGTAAAATGGTCTTATCTATTGGCGATTTCGTTCCAATTCACATTCCAAGTAATATTCGGCATGCTAATTACATTGCCGGTTGCCAAATTGCATTATCTCTTTTAGTTTCCGAGATATGGACTATCGATAATTTACACCTTAGGCTCTGCTTCTAACTTGGGCCCAAATTGTAAAATGGTCTTATCTATTGGCGATTTCGTTCCAATTCACATTCCAAGTAATATTGGGCATGCTAATTTCATTGCCGGTTGCCAAATTGCATTATCTCTTATAGTTTCCGAGATATGGACTATCGATAATTTACACCTTAGGCTCTGCTTCTAACTTGGGCCCAAATTGTAAAATGGCCTTATCTATTGGCGATTTCGTTCCAATTCACATTCCAAGTAATATTCGGCATGCTAATTACATTGCCCGTTGCCAAATTGCATTATCTCTTATAGTTTCCGAGATATGGACTATCGATAATTTACACCTTAGGCTCTGCTTCTAACTTGGGCCCAAATTGTAAAATCGTCTTATCTATTGGCGATTTCGTTCCAATTCACATTCCAAGTAATATTCGGCATGCTAATTACATTGCCGGTTGCCAAATTGCATTATCTCTTATAGTTTCCGAGATATGGACTATCGATAATTTACACCTTAGGCTCTGCTTCTAACTTGGGCCCAAATTGTAAAATGGTCTTATCTATTGGCGATTTCGTTCCAATTCACATTCCAAGTAATATCCGGCATGCTAATTACATTGCCGGTTGCCAAATTGAATTATCTCTTATAGTTTCCGAGATATGGACTATCGATAATTTACACCTTAGGCTCTGCTTCTAACTTGGGCCCAAATTGTAAAATGGTCTTATCTATTGGCGATTTCATTCCAATTCACATTCCAAGTAATATTCGGCATGCTAATTACATTGCCGGTTGCCAAATTGCATTATCTCTTATAGTTTCCGAGATATGGACTATCGATAATTTACACCTTAGGCTCTGCTTCTAACTTGGGCCCAAATTGTAAAATGGTCTTATCTATTGGCGATTTCGTTCCAATTCACATTTCAAGTAATATTCGGCATGCTAATTACATTGCCGGTTGCCAAATTGAATTATCTCTTATAGTTTCCGAGATATGGACTATCGATAATTTACACCTTAGGCTCTGCTTCTAACTTGGGCCCAAATTGTAAAATCGTCTTATCTATTGGCGATTTCGTTCCAATTCACATTCCAAGTAATATTCGGCATTCTAATTACATTGCCGGTTGCCAAATTGCATTATCTCTTATAGTTTCCGAGATATGGACTATCGATAATTTACACCTTAGGCTCTGCTTCTAACTTGGGCCCAAATTGTAAAATGGTCTTATCTATTGGCGATTTCGTTCCAATTCACATTCCAAGTAATATTCGGCATGCTAATTACATTGCCGGTTGCCAAATTGAATTATCTCTTATAGTTTCCGAGATATGGACTATCGATAATTTACACCTTAGGCTCTGCTTCTAACTTGGGCCCAAATTGTAAAATGGTCTTATCTATTGGCGATTTCGTTCCAATTCACATTCCAAGTAGTATTCGGCATGCTAATTACATTGCCGGTTGCCAAATTGCATTATCTCTTATAGTTTCCGAGATATGGACTATCGATAATTTACACCTTAGGCTCTGCTTCTAACTTGGGCCCAAATTGTAAAATGGTCTTATCTATTGGCGATTTCGTCCCAATTCACATTCCAAGTAATATTCGGCATGCTAATTACATTGCCGGTTGCGAAATTGCATTATCTCTTATAGTTTCCGAGATATGGACTATCGATAATTTACACCTTAGGCTCTGCTTCTAACTTGGGCCCAAATTGTAAAATGGTCTTATCTATTGGCGATTTCGTTCCAATTCACATTCCAAGTAATATTCGGCATGCTAATTACATTGCCGGTTGCCAAATTGCATTATCTCTTTTAGTTTCCGAGATATGGACTATCGATAATTTACACCTTAGGCTCTGCTTCTAACTTGGGCCCAAATTGTAAAATGGTCTTATCTATTGGCGATTTCGTTCCAATTCACATTCCAAGTAATATTGGGCATGCTAATTACATTGCCGGTTGCCAAATTGCATTATCTCTTATAGTTTCCGAGATATGGACTATCGATAATTTACACCTTAGGCTCTGCTTCTAACTTGGGCCCAAATTGTAAAATGGCCTTATCTATTGGCGATTTCGTTCCAATTCACATTCCAAGTAATATTCGGCATGCTAATTACATTGCCGGTTGCCAAATTGCATTATCTTTTATAGTTTCCGAGATATGGACTATCGATAATTTACACCTTAGGCTCTGCTTCTAACTTGGGCCCAAATTGTAAAATGGTCTTATCTATTGGCGATTTCGTTCCAATTCACATTCCAAGTAATATTCGGCATGCTAATTACATTGCCGGTGGCCAAATTGAATTATCTCTTATAGTTTCCGAGATATGGACTATCGATAATTTACACCTTAGGCTCTGCTTCTAACTTGGGCCCAAATTGTAAAATGGTCTTACCTATTGGCGATTTCGTTCCAATTCACATTCCAAGTAATATTCGGCATGCTAATTACATTGCCGGTTGCCAAATTGCATTATCTCTTATAGTTTCCGAGATATGGACTATCGATAATTTACACCTTAGGCTCTGCTTCTAACTTGGGCCCAAATTGTAAAATGGTCTTATCTATTGGCGATTTCGTTCCAATTCACATTCCAAGTAGTATTCGGCATGCTAATTACATTGCCGGTTGCCAAATTGCATTATCTCTTATAGTGTCCGAGATATGGACTATCGATAATTTACACCTTAGGCTCTGCTTCTAACTTGGGCCCAAATTGTAAAATGGTCTTATCTATTGGCGATTTCGTTCCAATTCACATTCCAAGTAATATTCGGCATGCTAATTACATTGCCGGTTGCCAAATTGCATTATCTCTTATAGTTTCCGAGATATGGACTATCGATAATTTACACCTTAGGCTCTGCTTCTAACTTGGGCCCAAATTGTAAAATGGTCTTATCTATTGGCGATTTCGTTCCAATTAACACTCCAAGTAATATTCGGCATGGTAATTACATTGCCGGTTGCGAAATTGCATTATCTCTTATAGTTTTCGAGATATGGACTATCAATAATTTACACCTTAGGCTCTGCTTCTAACTTGGGCCCAAATTGTAAAATGGTCTTATCTATTGGCGATTTCGTTCCAATTCACATTCCAAGTAATATTCGGCATGCTAATTACATTGCCGGTTGCCAAATTGCATTATCTCTTATAGTTTCCGAGATATGGACTATCGATAATTTACACCTTAGGCTCTGCTTCTAACTTGGGCCCAAATTGTAAAATGGTCTTATCTATTGGCGATTTCGTTCCAATTCACATTCCAAGTAATATTCGGCATGCTAAATACATTGCCGGTTTCCAAATTGCATTATCTCTTATAGTTTCCGAGATATGGACTATCGATAATTTACACCTTAGGCTCTGTTTCTAACTTGGGCCCAAATTGTAAAATGGTCTTATCTATTGGCGATTTCGTTCCAATTCACATTCCAAGTAATATTCGGCATGCTAATTACATTGCCGGTTGCCAAATTGCATTATCTCTTATAGTTTCCGAGATATGGACTATCGATAATTTACACCTTAGGCTCTGCTTCTAACTTGGGCCCAAATTGTAAAATCGTCTTATCTATTGGCGATTTCGTTCTAATTCACATTCCAAGTAATATTCGGCATGCTAATTACATTGCCGGTTGCCAAATTGCATTATCTCTTATAGTTTCCGAGATATGGACTATCGGTAATTTACACCTTAGACTCTGCTTCTAACTTGGGCCCAAATTGTAAAATGGTCTTATCTATTGGCGATTCCGTTCCAATTCACATTCCAAGTAATATCCCGCATGCTAATTACATTGCCGGTTGCCAAATTGAATTATCTCTTATAGTTTCCGAGATATGGACTATCGATAATTTACACCTTAGGCTCTGTTTCTAACTTGGGCCCAAATTGTAAAATGGTCTTATCTATTGGCGATTTCGTTCCAATTCACATTCCAAGTAATATCCCGCATGCTAATTACATTGCCGGTTGCCAAATTGAATTATCTCTTATAGTTTCCGAGATATGGACTATCGATAATTTACACCTTAGGCTCTGCTTCTAACTTGGGCCCAAATTGTAAAATGGCCTTATCTATTGGCGATTTCGTTCCAATTCACATTCCAAGTAATATTCGGCATTCTAATTACATTGCCGGTTGCCAAATTGCATTATCTCTTATAGTTTCCGAGATATGGACTATCGATAATTTACACCTTAGGCTCTGCTTCTAACTTGGGCCCAAATTGTAAAATGGTCTTATCTATTGGCGATTTCGTTCCAATTCACATTCCAAGTAATATTCGGCATGCTAATTACATTGCCGGTTGCCAAATTGAATTATCTCTTATAGTTTCCGAGATATGGACTATCGATAATTTACACCTTAGGCTCTGCTTCTAACTTGGGCCCAAATTGTAAAATGGTCTTATCTATTGGCGATTTCGTTCCAATTCACATTCCAAGTAGTATTCGGCATGCTAATTACATTGCCGGTTGCCAAATTGCATTATCTCTTATAGTTTCCGAGATATGGACTATCGATAATTTACACCTTAGGCTCTGCTTCTAACTTGGGCCCAAATTGTAAAATGGTCTTATCTATTGGCGATTTCGTCCCAATTCACATTCCAAGTAATATTCGGCATGCTAATTACATTGCCCGTTGCCACATTGCATTATCTCTTATAGTTTCCGAGATATGGACTATCGATAATTTACACCTTAGGCTCTGCTTCTAACTTGGGCCCAAATTGTAAAATCGTCTTATCTATTGGCGATTTCGTTCCAATTCACATTCCAAGTAATATTCGGCATGCTAATTACATTGCCGGTTGCCAAATTGCATTATCTCTTATAGTTTCCGAGATATGGACTATCGATAATTTACACTTTAGGCTCTGCTTCTAACTTGGGCCCAAATTGTAAAATGGTCTTATCTATTGGCGATTTCGTTCCAATTCACATTCCAAGTAATATTCGGCATGCTAATTACATTGCCGGTTGCCAAATTGAATTATCTCTTATAGTTTCCGAGATATGGACTATCGATAATTTACACCTTAGGCTCTGCTTCTAACTTGGGCCCAAATTGTAAAATCGTCTTATCTATTGGCGATTTCGTTCCAATTCACATTCCAAGTAATATTCGGCATTCTAATTACATTGCCGGTTGCCAAATTGCATTATCTCTTATAGTTTCCGAGATATGGACTATCGATAATTTACACCTTAGGCTCTGCTTCTAACTTGGGCCCAAATTGTAAAATGGTCTTATCTATTGACGATTTCGTTCCAATTCACATTCCAAGTAATATTCGGCATGCTAATTACATTGCCGGTTGCCAAATTGAATTATCTCTTATAGTTTCCGAGATATGGACTATCGATAATTTACACCTTAGGCTCTGCTTCTAACTTGGGCCCAAATTGTAAAATGGTCTTATCTATTGGCGATTTCGTTCCAATTCACATTCCAAGTAGTATTCGGCATGCTAATTACATTGCCGGTTGCCAAATTGCATTATCTCTTATAGTTTCCGAGATATGGACTATCGATAATTTACACCTTAGGCTCTGCTTCTAACTTGGGCCCAAATTGTAAAATGGTCTTATCTATTGGCGATTTCGTCCCAATTCACATTCCAAGTAATATTCGGCATGCTAATTACATTGCCCGTTGCCACATTGCATTATCTCTTATAGTTTCCGAGATATGGACTATCGATAATTTACACCTTAGGCTCTGCTTCTAACTTGGGCCCAAATTGTAAAATCGTCTTATCTATTGGCGATTTCGTTCCAATTCACATTCCAAGTAATATTCGGCATGCTAATTACATTGCCGGTTGCCAAATTGCATTATCTCTTATAGTTTCCGAGATATGGACTATCGATAATTTACACCTTAGGCTCTGCTTCTAACTTGGGCCCAAATTGTAAAATGGGCTTATCTATTGGCGATTTCGTTCCAATTCACATTCCAAGTAATATCCGGCATGCTAATTACATTGCCGGTTGCCAAATTGAATTATCTCTTATAGTTTCCGAGATATGGACTATCGATAATTTACACCTTAGGCTCTGCTTCTAACTTGGGCCCAAATTGTAAAATGGTCTTATCTATTGGCGATTTCATTCCAATTCACATTCCAAGTAATATTCGGCATGCTAATTACATTGCCGGTTGCCAAATTGCATTATCTCTTATAGTTTCCGAGATATGGACTATCGATAATTTACACCTTAGGCTCTGCTTCTAACTTGGGCCCAAATTGTAAAATCGTCTTATCTATTGGCGATTTCGTTCCAATTCACATTCCAAGTAGTATTCGGCATGCTAATTACATTGCCGGTTGCCAAATTGCATTATCTCTTATAGTTTCCGAGATATGGACTATCGATAATTTACACCTTAGGCTCTGCTTCTAACTTGGGCCCAAATTGTAAAATGGTCTTATCTATTGGCGATTTCGTCCCAATTCACATTCCAAGTAATATTCGGCATGCTAATTACATTGCCGGTTGCGAAATTGCATTATCTCTTATAGTTTCCGAGATATGGACTATCGATAATTTACACCTTAGGCTCTGCTTCTAACTTGGGCCCAAATTGTAAAATGGTCTTATCTATTTACGATTTCGTTCCAATTCACATTCCAAGTAATATTCGGCATGCTAATTACATTGCCGGTTGCCAAATTGCATTATCTCTTTTAGTTTCCGAGATATGGACTATCGATAATTTACACCTTAGGCTCTGCTTCTAACTTGGGCCCAAATTGTAAAATGGTCTTATCTATTGGCGATTTCGTTCCAATTCACATTCCAAGTAATATTGGGCATGCTAATTTCATTGCCGGTTGCCAAATTGCATTATCTCTTATAGTTTCCGAGATATGGACTATCGATAATTTACACCTTAGGCTCTGCTTCTAACTTGGGCCCAAATTGTAAAATGGCCTTATCTATTGGTGATTTCGTTCCAATTCACATTCCAAGTAATATTCGGCATGCTAATTACATTGCCCGTTGCCAAATTGCATTATCTCTTATAGTTTCCGAGATATGGACTATCGATAATTTACACCTTAGGCTCTGCTTCTAACTTGGGCCCAAATTGTAAAATCGTCTTATCTATTGGCGATTTCGTTCCAATTCACATTCCAAGTAATATTCGGCATGCTAATTACATTGCCGGTTGCCAAATTGCATTATCTCTTATAGTTTCCGAGATATGGACTATCGATAATTTACACCTTAGGCTCTGCTTCTAACTTGGGCCCAAATTGTAAAATGGTCTTATCAATTGGCGATTTCGTTCCAATTCACATTCCAAGTAATATCCGGCATGCTAATTACATTGCCGGTTGCCAAATTGAATTATCTCTTATAGTTTCCGAGATATGGACTATCGATAATTTACACCTTAGGCTCTGCTTCTAACTTGGGCCCAAATTGTAAAATGGTCTTATCTATTGGCGATTTCATTCCAATTCACATTCCAAGTAATATTCGGCATGCTAATTACATTGCCGGTTGCCAAATTGCATTATCTCTTATAGTTTCCGAGATATGGACTATCGATAATTTACACCTTAGGCTCTGCTTCTAACTTGGGCCCAAATTGTAAAATGGTCTTATCTATTGGCGATTTCGTTCCAATTCACATTTCAAGTAATATTCGGCATGCTAATTACATTGCCGGTTGCCAAATTGAATTATCTCTTATAGTTTCCGAGATATGGACTATCGATAATTTACACCTTAGGCTCTGCTTCTAACTTGGGCCCAAATTGTAAAATCGTCTTATCTATTGGCGATTTCGTTCCAATTCACATTCCAAGTAATATTCGGCATTCTAATTACATTGCCGGTTGCCAAATTGCATTATCTCTTATAGTTTCCGAGATATGGACTATCGATAATTTACACCTTAGGCTCTGCTTCTAACTTGGGCCCAAATTGTAAAATGGTCTTATCTATTGGCGATTTCGTTCCAATTCACATTCCAAGTAATATTCGGCATGCTAATTACATTGCCGGTTGCCAAATTGAATTATCTCTTATAGTTTCCGAGATATGGACTATCGATAATTTACACCTTAGGCTCTGCTTCTAACTTGGGCCCAAATTGTAAAATGGTCTTATCTATTGGCGATTTCGTTCCAATTCACATTCCAAGTAGTATTCGGCATGCTAATTACATTGCCGGTTGCCAAATTGCATTATCTCTTATAGTTTCCGAGATATGGACTATCGATAATTTACACCTTAGGCTCTGCTTCTAACTTGGGCCCAAATTGTAAAATGGTCTTATCTATTGGCGATTTCGTCCCAATTCACATTCCAAGTAATATTCGGCATGCTAATTACATTGCCGGTTGCGAAATTGCATTATCTCTTATAGTTTCCGAGATATGGACTATCGATAATTTACACCTTAGGCTCTGCTTCTAACTTGGGCCCAAATTGTAAAATGGTCTTATCTATTGGCGATTTCGTTCCAATTCACATTCCAAGTAATATTCGGCATGCTAATTACATTGCCGGTTGCCAAATTGCATTATCTCTTTTAGTTTCCGAGATATGGACTATCGATAATTTACACCTTAGGCTCTGCTTCTAACTTGGGCCCAAATTGTAAAATGGTCTTATCTATTGGCGATTTCGTTCCAATTCACATTCCAAGTAATATTGGGCATGCTAATTACATTGCCGGTTGCCAAATTGCATTATCTCTTATAGTTTCCGAGATATGGACTATCGATAATTTACACCTTAGGCTCTGCTTCTAACTTGGGCCCAAATTGTAAAATCGTCTTATCTATTGGCGATTTCGTTCCAATTCACATTCCAAGTAATATTCGGCATGCTAATTACATTGCCGGTTGCCAAATTGCATTATCTCTTATAGTTTCCGAGATATGGACTATCGATAATTTACACCTTAGGCTCTGCTTCTAACTTGGGCCCAAATTGTAAAATGGTCTTATCAATTGGCGATTTCGTTCCAATTCACATTCCAAGTAATATCCGGCATGCTAATTACATTGCCGGTTGCCAAATTGAATTATCTCTTATAGTTTCCGAGATATGGACTATCGATAATTTACACCTTAGGCTCTGCTTCTAACTTGGGCCCAAATTGTAAAATGGTCTTATCTATTGGCGATTTCATTCCAATTCACATTCCAAGTAATATTCGGCATGCTAATTACATTGCCGGTTGCCAAATTGCATTATCTCTTATAGTTTCCGAGATATGGACTATCGATAATTTACACCTTAGGCTCTGCTTCTAACTTGGGCCCAAATTGTAAAATGGTCTTATCTATTGGCGATTTCGTTCCAATTCACATTTCAAGTAATATTCGGCATGCTAATTACATTGCCGGTTGCCAAATTGAATTATCTCTTATAGTTTCCGAGATATGGACTATCGATAATTTACACCTTAGGCTCTGCTTCTAACTTGGGCCCAAATTGTAAAATCGTCTTATCTATTGGCGATTTCGTTCCAATTCACATTCCAAGTAATATTCGGCATTCTAATTACATTGCCGGTTGCCAAATTGCATTATCTCTTATAGTTTCCGAGATATGGACTATCGATAATTTACACCTTAGGCTCTGCTTCTAACTTGGGCCCAAATTGTAAAATGGTCTTATCTATTGGCGATTTCGTTCCAATTCACATTCCAAGTAATATTCGGCATGCTAATTACATTGCCGGTTGCCAAATTGAATTATCTCTTATAGTTTCCGAGATATGGACTATCGATAATTTACACCTTAGGCTCTGCTTCTAACTTGGGCCCAAATTGTAAAATGGTCTTATCTATTGGCGATTTCGTTCCAATTCACATTCCAAGTAGTATTCGGCATGCTAATTACATTGCCGGTTGCCAAATTGCATTATCTCTTATAGTTTCCGAGATATGGACTATCGATAATTTACACCTTAGGCTCTGCTTCTAACTTGGGCCCAAATTGTAAAATGGTCTTATCTATTGGCGATTTCGTCCCAATTCACATTCCAAGTAATATTCGGCATGCTAATTACATTGCCGGTTGCGAAATTGCATTATCTCTTATAGTTTCCGAGATATGGACTATCGATAATTTACACCTTAGGCTCTGCTTCTAACTTGGGCCCAAATTGTAAAATGGTCTTATCTATTGGCGATTTCGTTCCAATTCACATTCCAAGTAATATTCGGCATGCTAATTACATTGCCGGTTGCCAAATTGCATTATCTCTTTTAGTTTCCGAGATATGGACTATCGATAATTTACACCTTAGGCTCTGCTTCTAACTTGGGCCCAAATTGTAAAATGGTCTTATCTATTGGCGATTTCGTTCCAATTCACATTCCAAGTAATATTGGGCATGCTAATTACATTGCCGGTTGCCAAATTGCATTATCTCTTATAGTTTCCGAGATATGGACTATCGATAATTTACACCTTAGGCTCTGCTTCTAACTTGGGCCCAAATTGTAAAATGGCCTTATCTATTGGCGATTTCGTTCCAATTCACATTCCAAGTAATATTCGGCATGCTAATTACATTGCCGGTTGCCAAATTGCATTATCTCTTATAGTTTCCGAGATATGGACTATCGATAATTTACACCTTAGGCTCTGCTTCTAACTTGGGCCCAAATTGTAAAATGGTCTTATCTATTGGCGATTTCGTTCCAATTCACATTCCAAGTAGTATTCGGCATGCTAATTACATTGCCGGTTGCCAAATTGCATTATCTCTTATAGTGTCCGAGATATGGACTATCGATAATTTACACCTTAGGCTCTGCTTCTAACTTGGGCCCAAATTGTAAAATGGTCTTATCTATTGGCGATTTCGTTCCAATTCACATTCCAAGTAATATTCGGCATGCTAATTACATTGCCGGTTGCCAAATTGCATTATCTCTTATAGTTTCCGAGATATGGACTATCGATAATTTACACCTTAGGCTCTGCTTCTAACTTGGGCCCAAATTGTAAAATGGTCTTATCTATTGGCGATTTCGTTCCAATTAACACTCCAAGTAATATTCGGCATGGTAATTACATTGCCGGTTGCGAAATTGCATTATCTCTTATAGTTTTCGAGATATGGACTATCAATAATTTACACCTTAGGCTCTGCTTCTAACTTGGGCCCAAATTGTAAAATGGTCTTATCTATTGGCGATTTCGTTCCAATTCACATTCCAAGTAATATTCGGCATGCTAATTACATTGCCGGTTGCCAAATTGCATTATCTCTTATAGTTTCCGAGATATGGACTATCGATAATTTACACCTTAGGCTCTGCTTCTAACTTGGGCCCAAATTGTAAAATGGTCTTATCTATTGGCGATTTCGTTCCAATTCACATTCCAAGTAATATTCGGCATGCTAAATACATTGCCGGTTTCCAAATTGCATTATCTCTTATAGTTTCCGAGATATGGACTATCGATAATTTACACCTTAGGCTCTGTTTCTAACTTGGGCCCAAATTGTAAAATGGTCTTATCTATTGGCGATTTCGTTCCAATTCACATTCCAAGTAATATTCGGCATGCTAATTACATTGCCGGTTGCCAAATTGCATTATCTCTTATAGTTTCCGAGATATGGACTATCGATAATTTACACCTTAGGCTCTGCTTCTAACTTGGGCCCAAATTGTAAAATCGTCTTATCTATTGGCGATTTCGTTCTAATTCACATTCCAAGTAATATTCGGCATGCTAATTACATTGCCGGTTGCCAAATTGCATTATCTCTTATAGTTTCCGAGATATGGACTATCGGTAATTTACACCTTAGACTCTGCTTCTAACTTGGGCCCAAATTGTAAAATGGTCTTATCTATTGGCGATTCCGTTCCAATTCACATTCCAAGTAATATCCCGCATGCTAATTACATTGCCGGTTGCCAAATTGAATTATCTCTTATAGTTTCCGAGATATGGACTATCGATAATTTACACCTTAGGCTCTGATTCTAACTTGGGCCCAAATTGTAAAATGGTCTTATCTATTGGCGATTTCGTTCCAATTCACATTCCAAGTAATATCCCGCATGCTAATTACATTGCCGGTTGCCAAATTGAATTATCTCTTATAGTTTCCGAGATATGGACTATCGATAATTTACACCTTAGGCTCTGCTTCTAACTTGGGCCCAAATTGTAAAATGGCCTTATCTATTGGCGATTTCGTTCCAATTCACATTCCAAGTAATATTCGGCATGCTAATTACATTGCCGGTTGCCAAATTGCATTATCTCTTATAGTTTCCGAGATATGGACTATCGATAATTTACACCTTAGGCTCTGCTTCTAACTTGTGCCCAAATTGTAATATGGTCTTATCTATTGGCGATTTCGTTCCAATTCACATTCCAAGTAATATTCGGCATGCTAATTACATTGCCGGTTGCCAAATTGCATTATCTCTTATAGTTTCCGAGATATGGACTATCGATAATTTACACCTTAGGCTCTGCTTCTAACTTGGGCCCAAATTGTAAAATGGTCTTATCTATTGGCGATTTCGTTCCAATTCACATTCCAAGTAGTATTCGGCATGCTAATTACATTGCCGGTTGCCAAATTGCATTATCTCTTATAGTTTCCGAGATATGGACTATCGATAATTTACACCTTAGGCTCTGCTTCTAACTTGGGCCCAAATTGTAAAATGGTCTTATCTATTGGCGATTTCGTTCCAATTCACATTCCAAGTAATATTCGGCATGCTAATTACATTGCCGGTTGCCAAATTGCATTATCTCTTATAGTTTCCGAGATATGGACTATCGATTATTTACACCTTAGGCTCTGCTTCTAACTTGGGCCCAAATTGTAAAATGGTCTTATCTATTGGCGATTTCGTTCCAATTCACACTCCAAGTAATATTCGGCATGGTAATTACATTGCCGGTTGCGAAATTGCATTATCTCTTATAGTTTCCGAGATATGGACTATCAATAATTTACACCTTAGGCTCTGCTTCTAACTTGGGCCCAAATTGTAAAATGGTCTTATCTATTGGCGATTTCGTTCCAATTCACATTCCAAGTAATATTCGGCATGCTAATTACATTGCCGGTTGCCAAATTGCATTATCTCTTATAGTTTCCGAGATATGGACTATCGATAATTTACACCTTAGGCTCTGCTTCTAACTTGGGCCCAAATTGTAAAATGGTCTTATCTATTGGCGATTTCGTTCCAATTCACATTCCAAGTAATATTCGGCATGCTAATTACATTGCCGGTTTCCAAATTGCATTATCTCTTATAGTTTCCGAGATATGGACTATCGATAATTTACACCTTAGGCTCTGTTTCTAAATTGGGCCCAAATTGTAAAATGGTCTTATCTATTGGCGATTTCGTTCCAATTCACATTCCAAGTAATATTCGGCATGCTAATTACATTGCCGGTTGCCAAATTGCATTATCTCTTATAGTTTCCGAGATATGGACTATCGATAATTTACGCCTTAGGCTCTGCTTCTAACTTGGGCCCAAATTGTAAAATCGTCTTATCTATTGGCGATTTCGTTCTAATTCACATTCCAAGTAATATTCGGCATGCTAATTACATTGCCGGTTGCCAAATTGCATTATCTCTTATAGTTTCCGAGATATGGACTATCGGTAATTTACACCTTAGACTCTGCTTCTAACTTGGGCCCAAATTGTAAAATGGTCTTATCTATTGGCGATTTCGTTCCAATTCACATTCCAAGTAATATCCCGCATGCTAATTACATTGCCGGTTGCCAAATTGAATTATCTCTTATAGTTTCCGAGATATGGACTATCGATAATTTACACCTTAGGCTCTGCTTCTAACTTGGGCCCAAATTGTAAAATGGTCTTACCTATTGGCGATTTTGTTCCAATTCACATTCCAAGTAATATTCGGCATGCTAATTACATTGCCGGTTGCCAAATTGCATTATCTCTTATAGTTTCCGAGATATGGACTATCGATAATTTACATCTTAGGCTCTGCTTCTAACTTGGGCCCAAATTGTAAAATGGTCTTATCTATTGGCGATTTCGTTCCAATTCACATTCCAAGTAATATTCGGCATGCTAATTACATTGGCGGTTGCCAAATTGCATTATCTCTTATAGTTTCCGAGATATGGACTATCGATAATTTACACCTTAGGCTCTGCTTCTAACTTGGGCCCAAATTGTAAAATGGTCTTATCTATTGCCGATTTCGTTCCAATTCACATTCCAAGTAATATTCGGCATGCTAATTACATTGCCGGTTGCCAAATTGCATTATCTCTTATAGATTCCGAGATATGGACTATCGATAATTTACACCTTAGGCTCTGCTTCTAACTTGGGCCCAAATTGTAAAATGGTCTTATCTATTGGCGATTTCATTCCAATTCACATTCCAAGTAATATTCGGCATGCTAATTACATTGCCGGTTGCCAAATTGCATTATCTCTTATAGTTTCCGAGATATGGACTATCGATAATTTACACCTTAGGCTCTGCTTCTAACTTGGGCCCAAATTGTAAAATGGTCTTATCTATTGGCGATTTCGTTCCAATTCACATTCCAAGTAATATCCGGCATGCTAATTACATTGCCGGTTGCCAAATTGAATTATCTCTTATAGTTTCCGAGATATGGACTATCGATAATTTACACCTTAGGCTCTGCTTCTAACTTGGGCCCAAATTGTAAAATATTCTTACCTATTCTCGATTTCGTTCCAATTCACATTCCAAGTAATATTCGGCATGCTAATTACATTGCCGGTTGCCAAATTGCATTATCTCTTATAGTTGCCGAGATATGGACTATCGATAATTTACACCTTAGGCTCTGCTTCTAACTTGGGCCCAAATTGTAAAATGGTCTTATCTATTGGCGATTTCGTTCCAATTCACATTCCAAGTAATATTCGGCATGCTAATTACATTGCCGGTTGCCAAATTGCATTATCTCTTATAGTTTCCGAGATATGGACTATAGATAATTTACACCTTAGGCGCTGCTTCTAACTTGGGCCCAAATTGTAAAATGGTCTTATCTATTGGCGATTTCTTTCCAATTCACTTTCCAAGTAATATTCGGCATGCTAATTACATTGCCGGTTGCCAAATTGCATTATCTCTTATAGTTTCCGAGATATGGACTATCGATAATTTACACCTTAGGCTCTGCTTCTAACTTGGGCCCAAATTGTAAAATCGTCTTATCTATTGGCGATTTCGTTCCAATTCACATTCCAAGTAATATTCGGCATGCTAAATACATTGCCGGTGGCCAAGTTGCATTATCTCTTATAGTTTCCGAGATATGGACTATCGATAATTTACACCTTAGGCTCTGCTTCTAACTTGGGCCCTAATTGTAAAATGGTCTTATCTATTGGCGATTTCGTTCCAATTCACATTCCAAGTAATATTCGGCATGCTAATTACATTGCCGGTTGCCAAATTGCATTATCTCTTATAGTTTCCGAGATATGGACTATCGATTATTTTTAACCTTAGGCTCTGCTTCTAACTTGGACCCAAACTGTAAAATGGTCTTATCTATTATCGATTTCGTTCCAATTCACATTCCAAGTAATATTCGGCATGCTAATTACATTGCCGGTTGCCAAATTGCATTATCTCTTTTAGTTTCCGAGATATGGACTATCGATAATTTACACCTTAGGCTCTGCTTCTAACTTGGGCCCAAATTGTAAAATGGTCTTATCTATTGGCGATTTCGTTCCAATTCACATTCCAAGTAATATTCGGCATGCTAATTACATTGCCGGTTGCCAAATTGCATTATCTCTTATAGTTTCCGAGATATGGACTATCGATAATTTACACCTTAGGCTCTGCTTCTAACTTGGGCCCAAATTGTAAAATGGCCTTATCTATTGGCGATTTCGTTCCAATTCACATTCCAAGTAATATTCGGCATGCTAATTACATTGCCGGTTGCCAAATTGCATTATCTCTTATAGTTTCCGAGATATGGACTATCGATAATTTACACCTTAGGCTCTGCTTCTAACTTGGGCCCAAATTGTAAAATCGTCTTATCTATTGGCGATTTCGTTCCAATTCACATTCCAAGTAATATTCGGCATGCTAATTACATTGCCGGTTGCCAAATTGCATTATCTCTTATAGTTTCCGAGATATGGACTATCGATAATTTACACCTTAGGCTCTGCTTCTAACTTGGGCCCAAATTGTAAAATGGTCTTATCTATTGGCGATTTCGTTCCAATTCACATTCCAAGTAATATCCGGCATGCTAATTACATTGCCGGTTGCCAAATTGAATGATCTCTTATAGTTTCCGAGATATGGACTATCGATAATTTACACCTTAGGCTCTGCTTCTAACTTGGGCCCAAATTGTAAAATGGTCTTACCTATTGGCGATTTCGTTCCAATTCACATTCCAAGTAATATTCGGCATGCTAATTACATTGCCGGTTGCCAAATTGCATTATATTTTATAGTTTCCGAGATATGGACTATCGATAATTTACACCTTAGGCTCTGCTTCTAACTTGGGCCCAAATTGTAAAATGGTCTTATCTATTGGCGATTTCGTTCCAATTCACATTCTAAGTAATATTCGGCATGCTAATTACATTGCCGGTGGCCAAATTGAATTATCTCTTATAGTTTCCGAGATATGGACTATCGATAATTTACACCTTAGGCTCTGCTTCTAACTTGGGCCCAAATTGTAAAATGGTCTTATCTATTGGCGATTTCGTTCCAATTAACATTCCAAGTAATATTCGGCATGCTAATTACATTGCCGGTTGCCAAATTGCATTATCTCTTATAGTTTCCGAGATATGGACTATCGATAATTTACACCTTAGGCTCTGCTTCTAACTTGTGCCCAAATTGTAATATGGTCTTATCTATTGGCGATTTCGTTCCAATTCACATTCCAAGTAATATTCGGCATGCTAATTACATTGCCGGTTGCCAAATTGCATTATATTTTATAGTTTCCGAGATATGGACTATCGATAATTTACACCTTAGGCTCTGCTTCTAACTTGGGCCCAAATTGTAAAATGGTCTTACCTATTGGCGATTTCGTTCCAATTCACATTCCAAGTAATATTCGGCATGCTAATTACATTGCCGGTTGCCAAATTGCATTATCTCTTATAGTTTCCGAGATATGGACTATCGATAATTTACACCTTAGGCTCTGCTTCTAACTTGGGCCCAAATTGTAAAATGGTCTTATCTATTGGCGATTTCGTTCCAATTAACATTCCAAGTAATATTCGGCATGCTAATTACATTGCCGGTTGCCAAATTGCATTATCTCTTATAGTTTCCGAGATATGGACTATCGATAATTTACACCTTAGGCTCTGCTTCTAACTTGTGCCCAAATTGTAATATGGTCTTATCTATTGGCGATTTCGTTCCAATTCACATTCCAAGTAATATTCGGCATGCTAATTACATTGCCGGTTGCCAAATTGCATTATCTCTTATAGTTTCCGAGATATGGACTATCGATAATTTACACCTTAGGCTCTGCTTCTAACTTGGGCCCAAATTGTAAAATGGTCTTATCTATTGGCGATTTCGTTCCAATTCACATTCCAAGTAGTATTCGGCATGCTAATTACATTGCCGGTTGCCAAATTGCATTATCTCTTATAGTTTCCGAGATATGGACTATCGATAATTTACACCTTAGGCTCTGCTTCTAACTTGGGCCCAAATTGTAAAATGGTCTTATCTATTGGCGATTTCGTTCCAATTCACATTCCAAGTAATATTCGGCATGCTAATTACATTGCCGGTTGCCAAATTGCATTATCTCTTATAGTTTCCGAGATATGGACTATCGATAATTTACACCTTAGGCCCTGCTTCTAACTTGGGCCCAAATTGTAAAATGGTCTTATCTATTGGCGATTTCGTTCCAATTCACACTCCAAGTAATATTCGGCATGGTAATTACATTGCCGGTTGCGAAATTGCATTATCTCTTATAGTTTCCGAGATATGGACTATCAATAATTTACACCTTAGGCTCTGCTTCTAACTTGGGCCCAAATTGTAAAATGGTCTTATCTATTGGCGATTTCGTTCCAATTCACATTCCAAGTAATATTCGGCATGCTAATTACATTGCCGGTTGCCAAATTGCATTATCTCTTATAGTTTCCGAGATATGGACTATCGATAATTTACACCTTAGGCTCTGCTTCTAACTTGGGCCCAAATTGTAAAATGGTCTTATCTATTGGCGATTTCGTTCCAATTCACATTCCAAGTAATATTCGGCATGCTAATTACATTGCCGGTTTCCAAATTGCATTATCTCTTATAGTTTCCGAGATATGGACTATCGATAATTTACACCTTAGGCTCTGTTTCTAAATTGGGCCCAAATTGTAAAATGGTCTTATCTATTGGCGATTTCGTTCCAATTCACATTCCAAGTAATATTCGGCATGCTAATTACATTGCCGGTTGCCAAATTGCATTATCTCTTATAGTTTCCGAGATATGGACTATCGATAATTTACACCTTAGGCTCTGCTTCTAACTTGGGCCCAAATTGTAAAATCGTCTTATCTATTGGCGATTTCGTTCTAATTCACATTCCAAGTAATATTCGGCATGCTAATTACATTGCCGGTTGCCAAATTGCATTATCTCTTATAGTTTCCGAGATATGGACTATCGGTAATTTACACCTTAGACTCTGCTTCTAACTTGGGCCCAAATTGTAAAATGGTCTTATCTATTGGCGATTTCGTTCCAATTCACATTCCAAGTAATATCCCGCATGCTAATTACATTGCCGGTTGCCAAATTGAATTATCTCTTATAGTTTCCGAGATATGGACTATCGATAATTTACACCTTAGGCTCTGCTTCTAACTTGGGCCCAAATTGTAAAATGGTCTTACCTATTGGCGATATCGTTCCAATTCACATTCCAAGTAATATTCGGCATGCTAATTACATTGCCGGTTGCCAAATTGCATTATCTCTTATAGTTTCCGAGATATGGACTATCGATAATTTACATCTTAGGCTCTGCTTTTAACTTGGGCCCAAATTGTAAAATGGCCTTATCTATTGGCGATTTCGTTCCAATTCACATTCCAAGTAATATTCGGCATGCTAATTACATTGCCGGTTGCCAAATTGCATTATCTCTTATAGTTTCCGAGATATGGACTATCGATAATTTACACCTTAGGCTCTGCTTCTAACTTGGGCCCAAATTGTAAAATGGTCTTATCTATTGCCGATTTCGTTCCAATTCACATTCCAAGTAATATTCGGCATGCTAATTACATTGCCGGTTGCCAAATTGCATTATCTCTTATAGATTCCGAGATATGGACTATCGATAATTTACACCTTAGGCTCTGCTTCTAACTTGGGCCCAAATTGTAAAATGGTCTTATCTATTGGCGATTTCATTCCAATTCACATTCCAAGTAATATTCGGCATGCTAATTACATTGCCGGTTGCCAAATTGCATTATCTCTTATAGTTTCCGAGATATGGACTATCGATAATTTACACCTTAGGCTCTGCTTCTAACTTGGGCCCAAATTGTAAAATGGTCTTATCTATTGGCGATTTCGTTCCAATTCACATTCCAAGTAATATCCGGCATGCTAATTACATTGCCGGTTGCCAAATTGAATTATCTCTTATAGTTTCCGAGATATGGACTATCGATAATTTACACCTTAGGCTCTGCTTCTAACTTGGGCCCAAATTGTAAAATATTCTTACCTATTCTCGATTTCGTTCCAATTCACATTCCAAGTAATATTCGGCATGCTAATTACATTGCCGGTTGCCAAATTGCATTATCTCTTATAGTTGCCGAGATATGGACTATCGATAATTTACACCTTAGGCTCTGCTTCTAACTTGGGCCCAAATTGTAAAATGGTCTTATCTATTGGCGATTTCGTTCCAATTCACATTCCAAGTAATATTCGGCATGCTAATTACATTGCCGGTTGCCAAATTGCATTATCTCTTATAGTTTCCGAGATATGGACTATAGATAATTTACACCTTAGGCTCTGCTTCTAACTTGGGCCCAAATTGTAAAATGGTCTTATCTATTGGCGATTTCTTTCCAATTCACTTTCCAAGTAATATTCGGCATGCTAATTACATTGCCGGTTGCCAAATTGCATTATCTCTTATAGTTTCCGAGATATGGACTATCGATAATTTACACCTTAGGCTCTGCTTCTAACTTGGGCCCAAATTGTAAAATGGTCTTATCTATTGGCGATTTCGTTCCAATTCACACTCCAAGTAATATTCGGCATGCTAATTACATTGCCGGTTACCAAATTGCATTATCTCTTATAGTTTCCGAGATATGGACTATCGATAATTTACACTTTAGGGTCTGCTTCTAACTTGGGCCCAAATTGTAAAATGGTCTTATCTATTGGCGATTTCGTTCCAATTCACATTCCAAGTAATATTCGGCATGCTAATTACATTGCCGGTTGCCAAATTGCATTATCTCTTATAGTTTCCGAGATATGGACTATCGATAATTTACACCTTAGGCTCTGCTTCTAACTTGGGCCCAAATTGTAAAATGGTCTTATCTATTGTCGATTTCGTCCCAATTCACATTCCAAGTAATATTCGGCATGCTAATTACATTGCCGGTTGCGAAATTGTATTATCTCTTATAGTTTCCGAGATATGGACTATCGATAATTTACAAATTAGGCTCTGCTTCTAACTTGGGCCCAAATTGTAAAATGGTCTTATCTATTGGCGATTTCGTTCCAATTCACATTCCAAGTAATATTCGGCATGCTAATTACATTGCCGGTTGCCAAATTGCATTATCTCTTATAGTTTCCGAGATATGGACTATCGATAATTTACACCTTAGGCTCTGCTTCTAACTTGGGCCCAAATTGTAAAATGTTCTTATCTATTGTCGATTTCGTTCCAATTCACATTCCAAGTAATATTCGGCATGCTAATTACATTGCCGGTTGCCAAATTGCATTATCTCTTATAGTTTCCGAGATATGGACTATCGATAATTTACACCTTAGGCTCTGCTTCTAACTTGGGCCCAAATTGTAAAATGGTCTTATCTATTGGCGATTTCGTTCCAATTCACATTCCAAGTAATATCCGGCATGCTAATTACATTGCCGGTTGCGAAATTGCATTATCTCTTATAGTTTCCGAGATATGGACTATCAATAATTTACACCTTAGGCTCTGCTTCTAACTTGGGCCCAAATTGTAAAATGGTCTTATCTATTGGCGATTTCGTTCCAATTCACATTCCAAGTAATATTCGGCATGCTAATTACATTGCCGGTTGCCAAATTGCATTATCTCTTATAGTTTCCGAGATATGGACTATCGATAATTTACACCTTAGGCTCTGCTTCTAACTTGGGCCCAAATTGTAAAATGGTCTTATCTATTGGCGATTTCGTTCCAATTCACATTCCAAGTAATATTCGGCATGCTAATTACATTGCCGGTTTCCAAATTGCATTATCTCTTATAGTTTCCGAGATATGGACTATCGATAATTTACACCTTAGGCTCTGTTTCTAAATTGGGCCCAAATTGTAAAATGGTCTTATCTATTGGCGATTTCGTTCCAATTCACATTCCAAGTAATATTCGGCATGCTAATTACATTGCCGGTTGCCAAATTGCATTATCTCTTATAGTTTCCGAGATATGGACTATCGATAATTTACACCTTAGGCTCTGCTTCTAACTTGGGCCCAAATTGTAAAATCGTCTTATCTATTGGCGATTTCGTTCTAATTCACATTCCGAGTAATATTCGGCATGCTAATTACATTGCCGGTTGCCAAATTGCATTATCTCTTATAGTTTCCGAGATATGGACTATCGGTAATTTACACCTTAGACTCTGCTTCTAACTTGGGCCCAAATTGTAAAATGGTCTTATCTATTGGCGATTTCGTTCCAATTCACATTCCAAGTAATATCCCGCATGCTAATTACATTGCCGGTTGCCAAATTGAATTATCTCTTATAGTTTCCGAGATATGGACTATCGATAATTTACACCTTAGGCTCTGCTTCTAACTTGGGCCCAAATTGTAAAATGGTCTTACCTATTGGCGATATCGTTCCAATTCACATTCCAAGTAATATTCGGCATGCTAATTACATTGCCGGTTGCCAAATTGCATTATCTCTTATAGTTTCCGAGATATGGACTATCGATAATTTACATCTTAGGCTCTGCTTTTAACTTGGGCCGAAATTGTAAAATGGCCTTATCTATTGGCGATTTCGTTCCAATTCACATTCCAAGTAATATTCGGCATGCTAATTACATTGCCGGTTGCCAAATTGCATTATCTCTTATAGTTTCCGAGATATGGACTATCGATAATTTACACCTTAGGCTCTGCTTCTAACTTGGGCCCAAATTGTAAAATGGTCTTATCTATTGCCGATTTCGTTCCAATTCACATTCCAAGTAATATTCGGCATGCTAATTACATTGCCGGTTGCCAAATTGCATTATCTCTTATAGATTCCGAGATATGGACTATCGATAATTTACACCTTAGGCTCTGCTTCTAACTTGGGCCCAAATTGTAAAATGGTCTTATCTATTGGCGATTTCATTCCAATTCACATTCCAAGTAATATTCGGCATGCTAATTACATTGCCGGTTGCCAAATTGCATTATCTCTTATAGTTTCCGAGATATGGACTATCGATAATTTACACCTTAGGCTCTGCTTCTAACTTGGGCCCAAATTGTAAAATGGTCTTATCTATTGGCGATTTCGTTCCAATTCACATTCCAAGTAATATCCGGCATGCTAATTACATTGCCGGTTGCCAAATTGCATTATCTCTTATAGTTGCCGAGATATGGACTATCGATAATTTACACCTTAGGCTCTGCTTCTAACTTGGGCCCAAATTGTAAAATGGTCTTATCTATTGGCGATTTCGTTCCAATTCACATTCCAAGTAATATTCGGCATGCTAATTACATTGCCGGTTGCCAAATTGCATTATCTCTTATAGTTTCCGAGATATGGACTATCGATTATTTTTAACCTTAGGCTCTGCTTCTAACTTGGACCCAAACTGTAAAATGGTCTTATCTATTGGCGATTTCGTTCCAATTCACATTCCAAGTAATATTCGGCATGCTAATTACATTGCCGGTTACCAAATTGCATTATCTCTTATAGTTTCCGAGATATGGACTATCGATAATTTACACTTTAGGGTCTGCTTCTAACTTGGGCCCAAATTGTAAAATGGTCTTATCTATTGGCGATTTCGTTCCAATTCACATTCCAAGTAATATTCGGCATGCTAATTACATTGCCGGTTGCCAAATTGCATTATCTCTTATAGTTTCCGAGATATGGACTATCGATAATTTACACCTTAGGCTCTGCTTCTAACTTGGGCCCAAATTGTAAAATGGTCTTATCTATTGTCGATTTCGTCCCAATTCACATTCCAAGTAATATTCGGCATGCTAATTACATTGCCGGTTGCGAAATTGTATTATCTCTTATAGTTTCCGAGATATGGACTATCGATAATTTACAAATTAGGCTCTGCTTCTAACTTGGGCCCAAATTGTAAAATGGTCTTATCTATTGGCGATTTCGTTCCAATTCACATTCCAAGTAATATTCGGCATGCTAATTACATTGCCGGTTGCCAAATTGCATTATCTCTTATAGTTTCCGAGATATGGACTATCGATAATTTACACCTTAGGCTCTGCTTCTAACTTGGGCCCAAATTGTAAAATGGTCTTATCTATTGTCGATTTCGTCCCAATTCACATTCCAAGTAATATTCGGCATGCTAATTACATTGCCGGTTGCCAAATTGCATTATCTCTTATAGTTTCCGAGATATGGACTATCGATAATTTACACCTTAGGCTCTGCTTCTAACTTGGGCCCAAATTGTAAAATGGTCTTATCTATTGGCGATTTCGTTCCAATTCACATTCCAAGTAATATCCGGCATGCTAATTACATTGCCGGTTGCCAAATTGAATTATCTCTTATAGTTTCCGAGATATGGACTATCGATAATTTACTCCATAGGCTCTGCTTCTAACTTGGGCCCAAATTGTAAAATGGTCTTACCTATTGGCGATTTCGTTCCAATTCACATTCCAAGTAATATTCGGCATGCTAATTACATTGCCGGTTGCCAAATTGCATTATCTCTTATAGTTTCCGAGATATGGACTATCGATAATTTACACCTTAGGCTCTGCTTCTAACTTGGGCCCAAATTGTAAAATGGTCTTATCTATTGGCGATTTCGTTCCAATTCACTTTCCAAGTAATATTCGGCATGCTAATTACATTGCCGGTTGCCAAATTGCATTATCTCTTATAGTTCCGAGATATGGACTATAGATAATTTACACCTTAGGCTCTGCTTCTAACTTGGGCCCAAATTGTAAAATGGTCTTATCTATTGGCGATTTCTTTCCAATTCACTTTCCAAGTAATATTCGGCATGCTAATTACATTGCCGGTTGCCAAATTGCATTATCTCTTATAGTTTCCGAGATATGGACTATCGATAATTTACACCTTAGGCTCTGCTTCTAACTTGGGCCCAAATTGTAAAATGGTCTTATCTATTGGCGATTTCGTTCCAATTCACATTCCAAGTAATATTCGGCATGCTAATTACATTGCCGGTATCCAAGTTGCATTATCTCTTATAGTTTCCGAGATATGGACTATCGATAATTTACACCTTAGGCTCTGCTTCTAACTTGGGCCCAAATTGTAAAATGGTCTTATCTATTGGCGATTTCGTTCCAATTCACATTCCAAGTAATATTCGGCATGCTAATTACATTGCCGGTTGCCAAATTGCATTATCTCTTATAGTTTCCGAGATATGGACTATCGATTATTTTTAACCTTAGGCTCTGCTTCTAACTTGGACCCAAACTGTAAAATGGTCTTATCTATTGGCGATTTCGTTCCAATTCACATTCCAAGTAATATTCGGCATGCTAATTACATTGCCGGTTACCAAATTGCATTATCTCTTATAGTTTCCGAGATATGGACTATCGATAATTTACACTTTAGGGTCTGCTTCTAACTTGGGCCCAAATTGTAAAAAGGTCTTATCTATTGGCGATTTCGTTCCAATTCACATTCCAAGTAATATTCGGCATGCTAATTACATTGCCGGTTGCCAAACTGCATTATCTCTTATAGTTTCCGAGATATGGACTATCGGTAATTTACACCTTAGACTCTGCTTCTAACTTGGGCCCAAATTGTAAAATGGTCTTATCTATTGGCGATTTCGTTCCAATTCACATTCCAAGTAATATCCCGCATGCTAATTACATTGCCGGTTGCCAAATTGAATTATCTCTTATAGTTTCCGAGATATGGACTATCGATAATTTACACCTTAGGCTCTGCTTCTAACTTGGGCCCAAATTGTAAAATGGTCTTACCTATTGGCGATATCGTTCCAATTCACATTCCAAGTAATATTCGGCATGCTAATTACATTGCCGGTTGCCAAATTGCATTATCTCTTATAGTTTCCGAGATATGGACTATCGATAATTTACATCTTAGGCTCTGCTTTTAACTTGGGCCCAAATTGTAAAATGGCCTTATCTATTGGCGATTTCGTTCCAATTCACATTCCAAGTAATATTCGGCATGCTAATTACATTGCCGGTTGCCAAATTGCATTATCTCTTATAGTTTCCGAGATATGGACTATCGATAATTTACACCTTAGGCTCTGCTTCTAACTTGGGCCCAAATTGTAAAATGGTCTTATCTATTGCCGATTTCGTTCCAATTCACATTCCAAGTAATATTCGGCATGCTAATTACATTGCCGGTTGCCAAATTGCATTATCTCTTATAGATTCCGAGATATGGACTATCGATAATTTACACCTTAGGCTCTGCTTCTAACTTGGGCCCAAATTGTAAAATGGTCTTATCTATTGGCGATTTCATTCCAATTCACATTCCAAGTAATATTCGGCATGCTAATTACATTGCCGGTTGCCAAATTGCATTATCTCTTATAGTTTCCGAGATATGGACTATCGATAATTTACACCTTAGGCTCTGCTTCTAACTTGGGCCCAAATTGTAAAATGGTCTTATCTATTGGCGATTTCGTTCCAATTCACATTCCAAGTAATATCCGGCATGCTAATTACATTGCCGGTTGCCAAATTGAATTATCTCTTATAGTTTCCGAGATATGGACTATCGATAATTTACACCTTAGGCTCTGCTTCTAACTTGGGCCCAAATTGTAAAATATTCTTACCTATTCTCGATTTCGTTCCAATTCACATTCCAAGTAATATTCGGCATGCTAATTACATTGCCGGTTGCCAAATTGCATTATCTCTTATAGTTGCCGAGATATGGACTATCGATAATTTACACCTTAGGCTCTGCTTCTAACTTGGGCCCAAATTGTAAAATGGTCTTATCTATTGGCGATTTCGTTCCAATTCACATTCCAAGTAGTATTCGGCATGCTAATTACATTGCCGGTTGCCAAATTGCATTATCTCTTATAGTTTCCGAGATATGGACTATAGATAATTTACACCTTAGGCTCTGCTTCTAACTTGGGCCCAAATTGTAAAATGGTCTTATCTATTGGCGATTTCTTTCCAATTCACTTTCCAAGTAATATTCGGCATGCTAATTACATTGCCGGTTGCCAAATTGCATTATCTCTTATAGTTTCCGAGATATGGACTATCGATAATTTACACCTTAGGCTCTGCTTCTAACTTGGGCCCAAATTGTAAAATGGTCTTATCTATTGGCGATTTCGTTCCAATTCACATTCCAAGTAATATTCGGCATGCTAATTACATTGCCGGTGGCCAAGTTGCATTATCTCTTATAGTTTCCGAGATATGGACTATCGATAATTTACACCTTAGGCTCTGCTTCTAACTTGGGCCCAAATTGTAAAATGGTCTTATCTATTGGCGATTTCGTTCCAATTCACATTCCAAGTAATATTCGGCATGCTAATTACATTGCCGGTTGCCAAATTGCATTATCTCTTATAGTTTCCGAGATATGGACTATCGATTATTTTTAACCTTAGGCTCTGCTTCTAACTTGGACCCAAACTGTAAAATGGTCTTATCTATTGGCGATTTCGTTCCAATTCACATTCCAAGTAATATTCGGCATGCTAATTACATTGCCGGTTACCAAATTGCATTATCTCTTATAGTTTCCGAGATATGGACTATCGATAATTTACACCTTAGGCTCTGCTTCTAACTTGGGCCCAAATTGTAAAATGGTCTTATCTATTGTCGATTTCGTCCCAATTCACATTCCAAGTAATATTCGGCATGCTAATTACATTGCCGGTTGCGAAATTGTATTATCTCTTATAGTTTCCGAGATATGGACTATCGATAATTTACAAATTAGGCTCTGCTTCTAACTTGGGCCCAAATTGTAAAATGGTCTTATCTATTGGCGATTTCGTTCCAATTCACATTCCAAGTAATATTCGGCATGCTAATTACATTGCCGGTTGCCAAATTGCATTATCTCTTATAGTTTCCGAGATATGGACTATCGATAATTTACACCTTAGGCTCTGCTTCTAACTTGGGCCCAAATTGTAAAATGGTCTTATCTATTGTCGATTTCGTCCCAATTCACATTCCAAGTAATATTCGGCATGCTAATTACATTGCCGGTTGCCAAATTGCATTATCTCTTATAGTTTCCGAGATATGGACTATCGATAATTTACACCTTAGGCTCTGCTTCTAACTTGGGCCCAAATTGTAAAATGGTCTTATCTATTGGCGATTTCGTTCCAATTCACATTCCAAGTAATATCCGGCATGCTAATTACATTGCCGGTTGCCAAATTGAATTATCTCTTATAGTTTCCGAGATATGGACTATCGATAATTTACACCTTAGGCTCTGCTTCTAACTTGGGCCCAAATTGTAAAATGGTCTTACCTATTGGCGATTTCGTTCCAATTCACATTCCAAGTAATATTCGGCATGCTAATTACATTGCCGGTTGCCAAATTGCATTATCTCTTATAGTTTCCGAGATATGGACTATCGATAATTTACACCTTAGGCTCTGCTTCTAACTTGGGCCCAAATTGTAAAATGGTCTTATCTATTGGCGATTTCGTTCCAATTCACTTTCCAAGTAATATTCGGCATGCTAATTACATTGCCGGTTGCCAAATTGCATTATCTCTTATAGTTTCCGAGATATGGACTATAGATAATTTACACCTTAGGCTCTGCTTCTAACTTGGGCCCAAATTGTAAAATGGTCTTATCTATTGGCGATTTCGTTCCAATTCACATTCCAAGTAATATTCGGCATGCTAATTACATTGCCGGTTGCCTAATTGCATTATCTCTTATAGTTTCCGAGATATGGACTATCGATAATTTACACCTTAGGCTCTGCTTCTAACTTGGGCCCAAATTGTAAAATGGTCTTATCTATTGGCGATTTCGTTCCAATTCACACTCCAAGTAATATTCGGCATGGTAATTACATTGCCGGTTGCGAAATTGCATTATCTCTTATAGTTTCCGAGATATGGACTATCAATAATTTACACCTTAGGCTCTGCTTCTAACTTGGGCCCAAATTGTAAAATGGTCTTATCTATTGGCGATTTCGTTCCAATTCACATTCCAAGTAATATTCGGCATGCTAATTACATTGCCGGTTGCCAAATTGCATTATCTCTTATAGTTTCCGAGATATGGACTATCGATAATTTACACCTTAGGCTCTGCTTCTAACTTGGGCCCAAATTGTAAAATGGTCTTATCTATTGGCGATTTCGTTCCAATTCACATTCCAAGTAATATTCGGCATGCTAATTACATTGCCGGTTTCCAAATTGCATTATCTCTTATAGTTTCCGATATATGGACTATCGATAATTTACACCTTAGGCTCTGTTTCTAAATTGGGCCCAAATTGTAAAATGGTCTTATCTATTGGCGATTTCGTTCCAATTCACATTCCAAGTAATATTCGGCATGCTAATTACATTGCCGGTTGCCAAATTGCATTATCTCTTATAGTTTCCGAGATATGGACTATCGATAATTTACACCTTAGGCTCTGCTTCTAACTTGGGCCCAAATTGTAAAATCGTCTTATCTATTGGCGATTTCGTTCTAATTCACATTCCAAGTAATATTCGGCATGCTAATTACATTGCCGGTTGCCAAATTGCATTATCTCTTATAGTTTCCGAGATATGGACTATCGGTAATTTACACCTTAGACTCTGCTTCTAACTTGGGCCCAAATTGTAAAATGGTCTTATCTATTGGCGATTTCGTTCCAATTCACATTCCAAGTAATATCCCGCATGCTAATTACATTGCCGGTTGCCAAATTGAATTATCTCTTATAGTTTCCGAGATATGGACTATCGATAATTTACACCTTAGGCTCTGCTTCTAACTTGGGCCCAAATTGTAAAATGGTCTTACCTATTGGCGATATCGTTCCAATTCACATTCCAAGTAATATTCGGCATGCTAATTACATTGCCGGTTGCCAAATTGCATTATCTCTTATAGTTTCCGAGATATGGACTATCGATAATTTACATCTTAGGCTCTGCTTTTAACTTGGGCCCAAATTGTAAAATGGCCTTATCTATTGGCGATTTCGTTCCAATTCACATTCCAAGTAATATTCGGCATGCTAATTACATTGCCGGTTGCCAAATTGCATTATCTCTTATAGTTTCCGAGATATGGACTATCGATAATTTACACCTTAGGCTCTGCTTCTAACTTGGGCCCAAATTGTAAAATGGTCTTATCTATTGCCGATTTCGTTCCAATTCACATTCCAAGTAATATTCGGCATGCTAATTACATTGCCGGTTGCCAAATTGCATTATCTCTTATAGATTCCGAGATATGGACTATCGATAATTTACACCTTAGGCTCTGCTTCTAACTTGGGCCCAAATTGTAAAATGGTCTTATCTATTGGCGATTTCATTCCAATTCACATTCCAAGTAATATTCGGCATGCTAATTACATTGCCGGTTGCCAAATTGCATTATCTCTTATAGTTTCCGAGATATGGACTATCGATAATTTACACCTTAGGCTCTGCTTCTAACTTGGGCCCAAATTGTAAAATGGTCTTATCTATTGGCGATTTCGTTCCAATTCACATTCCAAGTAATATCCGGCATGCTAATTACATTGCCGGTCGCCAAATTGCATTATCTCTTATAGTTGCCGAGATATGGACTATCGATAATTTACACCTTAGGCTCTGCTTCTAACTTGGGCCCAAATTGTAAAATGGTCTTATCTATTGGCGATTTCGTTCCAATTCACATTCCAAGTAATATTCGGCATGCTAATTACATTGCCGGTTGCCAAATTGCATTATCTCTTATAGTTTCCGAGATATGGACTATCGATTATTTTTAACCTTAGGCTCTGCTTCTAACTTGGACCCAAACTGTAAAATGGTCTTATCTATTGGCGATTTCGTTCCAATTCACATTCCAAGTAATATTCGGCATGCTAATTACATTGCCGGTTACCAAATTGCATTATCTCTTATAGTTTCCGAGATATGGACTATCGATAATTTACACTTTAGGGTCTGCTTCTAACTTGGGCCCAAATTGTAAAATGGTCTTATCTATTGGCGATTTCGTTCCAATTCACATTCCAAGTAATATTCGGCATGCTAATTACATTGCCGGTTGCCAAATTGCATTATCTCTTATAGTTTCCGAGATATGGACTATCGATAATTTACACCTTAGGCTCTGCTTCTAACTTGGGCCCAAATTGTAAAATGGTCTTATCTATTGTCGATTTCGTCCCAATTCACATTCCAAGTAATATTCGGCATGCTAATTACATTGCCGGTTGCGAAATTGTATTATCTCTTATAGCTTCCGAGATATGGACTATCGATAATTTACAAATTAGGCTCTGCTTCTAACTTGGGCCCAAATTGTAAAATGGTCTTATCTATTGGCGATTTCGTTCCAATTCACATTCCAAGTAATATTCGGCATGCTAATTACATTGCCGGTTGCCAAATTGCATTATCTCTTATAGTTTCCGAGATATGGACTATCGATAATTTACACCTTAGGCTCTGCTTCTAACTTGGGCCCAAATTGTAAAATGGTCTTATCTATTGTCGATTTCGTCCCAATTCACATTCCAAGTAATATTCGGCATGCTAATTACATTGCCGGTTGCCAAATTGCATTATCTCTTATAGTTTCCGAGATATGGACTATCGATAATTTACACCTTAGGCTCTGCTTCTAACTTGGGCCCAAATTGTAAAATGGTCTTATCTATTGGCGATTCCGTTCCAATTCACATTCCAAGTAATATCCGGCATGCTAATTACATTGCCGGTTGCCAAATTGAATTATCTCTTATAGTTTCCGAGATATGGACTATCGATAATTTACACCTTAGGCTCTGCTTCTAACTTGGGCCCAAATTGTAAAATGGTCTTACCTATTGGCGATTTCGTTCCAATTCACATTCCAAGTAATATTCGGCATGCTAATTACATTGCCGGTTGCCAAATTGCATTATCTCTTATAGTTTCCGAGATATGGACTATCGATAATTTACACCTTAGGCTCTGCTTCTAACTTGGGCCCAAATTGTAAAATGGTCTTATCTATTGGCGATTTCGTTCCAATTCACTTTCCAAGTAATATTCGGCATGCTAATTACATTGCCGGTTGCCAAATTGCATTATCTCTTATAGTTTCCGAGATATGGACTATAGATAATTTACACCTTAGGCTCTGCTTCTAACTTGGGCCCAAATTGTAAAATGGTCTTATCTATTGGCGATTTCTTTCCAATTCACTTTCCAAGTAATATTCGGCATGCTAATTACATTGCCGGTTGCCAAATTGCATTATCTCTTATAGTTTCCGAGATATGGACTATCGATAATTTACACCTTAGGCTCTGCTTCTAACTTGGGCCCAAATTGTAAAATGGTTTTATCTATTGGCGATTTCGTTCCAATTCACATTCCAAGTAATATTCGGCATGCTAATTACATTGCCGGTATCCAAGTTGCATTATCTCTTATAGTTTCCGAGATATGGACTATCGATAATTTACACCTTAGGCTCTGCTTCTAACTTGGGCCCAAATTGTAAAATGGTCTTATCTATTGGCGATTTCGTTCCAATTCACATTCCAAGTAATATTCGGCATGCTAATTACATTGCCGGTTGCCAAATTGCATTATCTCTTATAGTTTCCGAGATATGGACTATCGATTATTTTTAACCTTAGGCTCTGCTTCTAACTTGGACCCAAACTGTAAAATGGTCTTATCTATTGGCGATTTCGTTCCAATTCACATTCCAAGTAATATTCGGCATGCTAATTACATTGCCGGTTACCAAATTCATTATCTCTTATAGTTTCCGAGATATGGACTATCGATAATTTACACTTTAGGGTCTGCTTCTAACTTGGGCCCAAATTGTAAAATGGTCTTATCTATTGGCGATTTCGTTCCAATTCACATTCCAAGTAACATTCGGCATGCTAATTACATTGCCGGTTGCCAAATTGCATTATCTCTTATAGTTTCCGAGATATGGACTATCGATAATTTACACCTTAGGCTCTGCTTCTAACTTGGGCCCAAATTGTAAAATGGTCTTATCTATTTTCGATTTCGTCCCAATTCACATTCCAAGTAATATTCGGCATGCTAATTGCATTGCCGGTTGCGAAATTGTATTATCTCTTATAGTTTCCGAGATATGGACTATCGATAATTTACAAATTAGGCTCTGCTTCTAACTTGGGCCCAAATTGTAAAATGGTCTTATCTATTGGCGATTTCGTTCCAATTCACATTCCAAGTAATATTCGGCATGCTAATTACATTGCCGGTATCCAAGTTGCATTATCTCTTATAGTTTCCGAGATATGGACTATCGATAATTTACACCTTAGGCTCTGCTTCTAACTTGGGCCCAAATTGTAAAATGGTCTTATCTATTGGCGATTTCGTTCCAATTCACATTCCAAGTAATATTCGGCATGCTAATTACATTGCCGGTTGCCAAATTGCATTATCTCTTATAGTTTCCGAGATATGGACTATCGATTATTTTTAACCTCAGGCTCTGCTTCTAACTTGGACCCAAACTGTAAAATGGTCTTATCTATTGGCGATTTCGTTCCAATTCACATTCCAAGTAATATTCGGCATGCTAATTACATTGCCGGTTACCAAATTGCATTATCTCTTATAGTTTCCGAGATATGGACTATCGATAATTTACACTTTAGGGTCTGCTTCTAACTTGGGCCCAAATTGTAAAATGGTCTTATCTATTGGCGATTTCGTTCCAATTCACATTCCAAGTAATATTCGGCATGCTAATTACATTGCCGGTTGCCAAATTGCATTATCTCTTATAGTTTCCGAGATATGGACTATCGATAATTTACACCTTAGGCTCTGCTTCTAACTTGGGCCCAAATTGTAAAATGGTCTTATCTATTGTCGATTTCGTCCCAATTCACATTCCAAGTAATATTCGGCATGCTAATTACATTGCCGGTTGCGAAATTGTATTATCTCTTATAGTTTCCGAGATATGGACTATCGATAATTTACAAATTAGGCTCTGCTTCTAACTTGGGCCCAAATTGTAAAATGGTCTTATCTATTGGCGATTTCGTTCCAATTCACATTCCAAGTAATATTCGGCATGCTAATTACATTGCCGGTTGCCAAATTGCATTATCTCTTATAGTTTCCGAGATATGGACTATCGATAATTTACACCTTAGGCTCTGCTTCTAACTTGGGCCCAAATTGTAAAATGGTCTTATCTATTGTCGATTTCGTCCCAATTCACATTCCAAGTAATATTCGGCATGCTAATTACATTGCCGGTTGCGAAATTGTATTATCTCTTATAGTTTCCGAGATATGGACTATCGATAATTTACAAATTAGGCTCTGCTTCTAACTTGGGCCCAAATTGTAAAATGGTCTTATCTATTGGCGATTTCGTTCCAATTCACATTCCAAGTAATATTCGGCATGCTAATTACATTGCCGGTTGCCAAATTGCATTATCTCTTATAGTTTCCGAGATATGGACTATCGATAATTTACACCTTAGGCTCTGCTTCTAACTTGGGACCAAATTGTAAAATGGTCTTATCTATTGGCGATTTCGTTCCAATTCACATTCCAAGTAATATCCGGCATGCTAATTACATTGCCGGTTGCCAAATTGAATTATCTCTTATAGTTTCCGAGATATGGACTATCGATAATTTACACCTTAGGCTCTGCTTCTAACTTGGGCCCAAATTGTAAAATGGTCTTACCTATTGGCGATTTCGTTCCAATTCACATTCCAAGTAATATTCGGCATGCTAATTACATTGCCGGTTGCCAAATTGCATTATCTCTTATAGTTTCCGAGATATGGACTATCGATAATTTACACCTTAGGCTCTGCTTCTAACTTGGGCCCAAATTGTAAAATGGTCTTATCTATTGGCGATTTCGTTCCAATTCACTTTCCAAGTAATATTCGGCATGCTAATTACATTGCCGGTTGCCAAATTGCATTATCTCTTATAGTTTCCGAGATATGGACTATAGATAATTTACACCTTAGGCTCTGCTTCTAACTTGGGCCCAAATTGTAAAATGGTCTTATCTATTGGCGATTTCTTTCCAATTCACTTTCCAAGTAATATTCGGCATGCTAATTACATTGCCGGTTGCCAAATTGCATTATCTCTTATAGTTTCCGAGATATGGACTATCGATAATTTACACCTTAGGCTCTGCTTCTAACTTGGGCCCAAATTGTAAAATGGTCTTATCTATTGGCGATTTCGTTCCAATTCACACTCCAAGTAATATTCGGCATGGTAATTACATTGCCGGTTGCGAAATTGCATTATCTCTTATAGTTTCCGAGATATGGACTATCGATTATTTACATCTTAGGCTCTGCTTCTAACTTGGGCCCAAATTGTAAAATGGTCTTATCTATTGGCGATTTCGTTCCAATTCAGATTCCAAGTAATATTCGGCATGCTAATTACATTGCCGGTTGCCAAATTGCATTATCTCTTATAGTTTCCGAGATATGGACTATAGATAATTTACACCTTAGGCTCTGCTTCTAACTTGGGCCCAAATTGTAAAATGGTCTTATCTATTGGCGATTTCGTTCCAATTCACATTCCAAGTAATATTCGGCATGCTAATTACATTGCCGGTTGCCAAATTGCATTATCTCTTATAGTTTCCGAGATATGGACTATCGATTATTTACACCTTAGGCTCTGCTTCTAACTTGGGTCCAAATTGTAAAATGGTCTTATCTATTGGCGATTTCGTTCCAATTCACACTCCAAGTAATATTCGGCATGGTAATTACATTGCCGGTTGCGAAATTGCATTATCTCTTATAGTTTCCGAGATATGGACTATCAATAATTTACACCTTAGGCTCTGCTTCTAACTTGGGCCCAAATTGTAAAATGGTCTTATCTATTGGCGATTTCGTTCCAATTCACATTCCAAGTAATATTCGGCATGCTAATTACATTGCCGGTTGCCAAATTGCATTATCTCTTATAGTTTCCGAGATATGGACTATCGATTATTTACACCTTAGGCTCTGCTTCTAACTTGGGCCCAAATTGTAAAATGGTCTTATCTATTGGCGATTTCGTTCCAATTCACACTCCAAGTAATATTCGGCATGGTAATTACATTGCCGGTTGCGAAATTGCATTATCTCTTATAGTTTCCGAGATATGGACTATCAATAATTTACACCTTAGGCTCTGCTTCTAACTTGGGCCCAAATTGTAAAATGGTCTTATCTATTGGCGATTTCGTTCCAATTCACATTCCAAGTAATATTCGGCATGCTAATTACATTGCCGGTTGCCAAATTGCATTATCTCTTATAGTTTCCGAGATATGGACTATCGATAATTTACACCTTAGGCTCTGCTTCTAACTTGGGCCCAAATTGTAAAATGGTCTTATCTATTGGCGATTTCGTTCCAATTCACATTCCAAGTAATATTCGGCATGCTAATTACATTGCCGGTTTCCAAATTGCATTATCTCTTATAGTTTCCGAGATATGGACTATCGATAATTTACACCTTAGGCTCTGTTTCTAAATTGGGCCCAAATTGTAAAATGGTCTTATCTATTGGCGATTTCGTTCCAATTCACATTCCAAGTAATATTCGGCATGCTAATTACATTGCCGGTTGCCAAATTGCATTATCTCTTATAGTTTCCGAGATATGGACTATCGATAATTTACGCCTTAGGCTCTGCTTCTAACTTGGGCCCAAATTGTAAAATCGTCTTATCTATTGGCGATTTCGTTCTAATTCACATTCCAAGTAATATTCGGCATGCTAATTACATTGCCGGTTGCCAAATTGCATTATCTCTTATAGTTTCCGAGATATGGACTATCGGTAATTTACACCTTAGACTCTGCTTCTAACTTGGGCCCAAATTGTAAAATGGTCTTATCTATTGGCGATTTCGTTCCAATTCACATTCCAAGTAATATCCCGCATGCTAATTACATTGCCGGTTGCCAAATTGAATTATCTCTTATAGTTTCCGAGATATGGACTATCGATAATTTACACCTTAGGCTCTGCTTCTAACTTGGGCCCAAATTGTAAAATGGTCTTACCTATTGGCGATTTCGTTCCAATTCACATTCCAAGTAATATTCGGCATGCTAATTACATTGCCGGTTGCCAAATTGCATTATCTCTTATAGTTTCCGAGATATGGACTATCGATAATTTACATCTTAGGCTCTGCTTCTAACTTGGGCCCAAATTGTAAAATGGTCTTATCTATTGGCGATTTCGTTCCAATTCACATTCCAAGTAATATTCGGCATGCTAATTACATTGGCGGTTGCCAAATTGCATTATCTCTTATAGTTTCCGAGATATGGACTATCGATAATTTACACCTTAGGCTCTGCTTCTAACTTGGGCCCAAATTGTAAAATGGTCTTATCTATTGCCGATTTCGTTCCAATTCACATTCCAAGTAATATTCGGCATGCTAATTACATTGCCGGTTGCCAAATTGCATTATCTCTTATAGATTCCGAGATATGGACTATCGATAATTTACACCTTAGGCTCTGCTTCTAACTTGGGCCCAAATTGTAAAATGGTCTTATCTATTGGCGATTTCATTCCAATTCACATTCCAAGTAATATTCGGCATGCTAATTACATTGCCGGTTGCCAAATTGCATTATCTCTTATAGTTTCCGAGATATGGACTATCGATAATTTACACCTTAGGCTCTGCTTCTAACTTGGGCCCAAATTGTAAAATGGACTTATCTATTGGCGATTTCGTTCCAATTCACATTCCAAGTAATATCCGGCATGCTAATTACATTGCCGGTTGCCAAATTGAATTATCTCTTATAGTTTCCGAGATATGGACTATCGATAATTTACACCTTAGGCTCTGCTTCTAACTTGGGCCCAAATTGTAAAATATTCTTACCTATTCTCGATTTCGTTCCAATTCACATTCCAAGTAATATTCGGCATGCTAATTACATTGCCGGTTGCCAAATTGCATTATCTCTTATAGTTGCCGAGATATGGACTATCGATAATTTACACCTTAGGCTCTGCTTCTAACTTGGGCCCAAATTGTAAAATGGTCTTATCTATTGGCGATTTCGTTCCAATTCACATTCCAAGTAATATTCGGCATGCTAATTACATTGCCGGTTGCCAAATTGCATTATCTCTTATAGTTTCCGAGATATGGACTATAGATAATTTACACCTTAGGCGCTGCTTCTAACTTGGGCCCAAATTGTAAAATGGTCTTATCTATTGGCGATTTCTTTCCAATTCACTTTCCAAGTAATATTCGGCATGCTAATTACATTGCCGGTTGCCAAATTGCATTATCTCTTATAGTTTCCGAGATATGGACTATCGATAATTTACACCTTAGGCTCTGCTTCTAACTTGGGCCCAAATTGTAAAATCGTCTTATCTATTGGCGATTTCGTTCCAATTCACATTCCAAGTAATATTCGGCATGCTAAATACATTGCCGGTGGCCAAGTTGCATTATCTCTTATAGTTTCCGAGATATGGACTATCGATAATTTACACCTTAGGCTCTGCTTCTAACTTGGGCCCTAATTGTAAAATGGTCTTATCTATTGGCGATTTCGTTCCAATTCACATTCCAAGTAATATTCGGCATGCTAATTACATTGCCGGTTGCCAAATTGCATTATCTCTTATAGTTTCCGAGATATGGACTATCGATTATTTTTAACCTTAGGCTCTGCTTCTAACTTGGACCCAAACTGTAAAATGGTCTTATCTATTGGCGATTTCGTTCCAATTCACATTCCAAGTAATATTCGGCATGCTAATTACATTGCCGGTTACCAAATTGCATTATCTCTTATAGTTTCCGAGATATGGACTATCGATAATTTACACTTTAGGGTCTGCTTCTAACTTGGGCCCAAATTGTAAAATGGTCTTATCTATTGGCGATTTCGTTCCAATTCACATTCCAAGTAATATTCGGCATGCTAATTACATTGCCGGTTGCCAAATTGCATTATCTCTTATAGTTTCCGAGATATGGACTATCGATAATTTACACCTTAGGCTCTGCTTCTAACTAGGGCCCAAATTGTAAAATGGTCTTATCTATTGTCGATTTCGTCCCAATTCACATTCCAAGTAATATTCGGCATGCTAATTACATTGCCGGTTGCGAAATTGTATTATCTCTTATGGTTTCCGAGATATGGACTATCGATAATTTACAAATTAGGCTCTGCTTCTAACTTGGGCCCAAATTGTAAAATGGTCTTATCTATTGGCGATTTCGTTCCAATTCAGAATCCAAGTAATATTCGGCATGCTAATTACATTGCCGGTTGCCAAATTGCATTATCTCTTTTAGTTTCCGAGATATGGACTATCGATAATTTACACCTTAGGCTCTGCTTCTAACTTGGGCCCAAATTGTAAAATGGTCTTATCTATTGGCGATTTCGTTCCAATTCACATTCCAAGTAATATTCGGCATGCTAATTACATTGCCGGTTGCCAAATTGCATTATCTCTTATAGTTTCCGAGATATGGACTATCGATAATTTACACCTTAGGCTCTGCTTCTAACTTGGGCCCAAATTGTAAAATGGCCTTATCTATTGGCGATTTCGTTCCAATTCACATTCCAAGTAATATTCGGCATGCTAATTACATTGCCGGTTGCCAAATTGCATTATCTCTTATAGTTTCCGAGATATGGACTATCGATAATTTACACCTTAGGCTCTGCTTCTAACTTGGGCCCAAATTGTAAAATCGTCTTATCTATTGGCGATTTCGTTCCAATTCACATTCCAAGTAATATTCGGCATGCTAATTACATTGCCGGTTGCCAAATTGCATTATCTCTTATAGTTTCCGAGATATGGACTATCGATAATTTACACCTTAGGCTCTGCTTCTAACTTGGGCCCAAATTGTAAAATGGTCTTATCTATTGGCGATTTCGTTCCAATTCACATTCCAAGTAATATCCGGCATGCTAATTACATTGCCGGTTGCCAAATTGAATTATCTCTTATAGTTTCCGAGATATGGACTATCGATAATTTACACCTTAGGCTCTGCTTCTAACTTGGGCCCAAATTGTAAAATGGTCTTACCTATTGGCGATTTCGTTCCAATTCACATTCCAAGTAATATTCGGCATGCTAATTACATTGCCGGTTGCCAAATTGCATTATATTTTATAGTTTCCGAGATATGGACTATCGATAATTTACACCTTAGGCTCTGCTTCTAACTTGGGCCCAAATTGTAAAATGGTCTTATCTATTGGCGATTTCGTTCCAATTCACATTCCAAGTAATATTCGGCATGCTAATTACATTGCCGGTGGCCAAATTGAATTATCTCTTATAGTTTCCGAGATATGGACTATCGATAATTTACACCTTAGGCTCTGCTTCTAACTTGGGCCCAAATTGTAAAATGGTCTTATCTATTGGCGATTTCGTTCCAATTAACATTCCAAGTAATATTCGGCATGCTAATTACATTGCCGGTTGCCAAATTGCATTATCTCTTATAGTTTCCGAGATATGGACTATCGATAATTTACACCTTAGGCTCTGCTTCTAACTTGTGCCCAAATTGTAATATGGTCTTATCTATTGGCGATTTCGTTCCAATTCACATTCCAAGTAATATTCGGCATGCTAATTACATTGCCGGTTGCCAAATTGCATTATATTTTATAGTTTCCGAGATATGGACTATCGATAATTTACACCTTAGGCTCTGCTTCTAACTTGGGCCCAAATTGTAAATTGGTCTTACCTATTGGCGATTTCGTTCCAATTCACATTCCAAGTAATATTCGGCATGCTAATTACATTGCCGGTTGCCAAATTGCATTATCTCTTATAGTTTCCGAGATATGGACTATCGATAATTTACACCTTAGGCTCTGCTTCTAACTTGGGCCCAAATTGTAAAATGGTCTTATCTATTGGCGATTTCGTTCCAATTAACATTCCAAGTAATATTCGGCATGCTAATTACATTGCCGGTTGCCAAATTGCATTATCTCTTATAGTTTCCGAGATATGGACTATCGATAATTTACACCTTAGGCTCTGCTTCTAACTTGTGCCCAAATTGTAATATGGTCTTATCTATTGGCGATTTCGTTCCAATTCACATTCCAAGTAATATTCGGCATGCTAATTACATTGCCGGTTGCCAAATTGCATTATCTCTTATAGTTTCCGAGATATGGACTATCGATAATTTACACCTTAGGCTCTGCTTCTAACTTGGGCCCAAATTGTAAAATGGTCTTATCTATTGGCGATTTCGTTCCAATTCACATTCCAAGTAGTATTCGGCATGCTAATTACATTGCCGGTTGCCAAATTGCATTATCTCTTATAGTTTCCGAGATATGGACTATCGATAATTTACACCTTAGGCTCTGCTTCTAACTTGGGCCCAAATTGTAAAATGGTCTTATCTATTGGCGATTTCGTTCCAATTCACATTCCAAGTAATATTCGGCATGCTAATTACATTGCCGGTTGCCAAATTGCATTATCTCTTATAGTTTCCGAGATATGGACTATCGATAATTTACACCTTAGGCCCTGCTTCTAACTTGGGCCCAAATTGTAAAATGGTCTTATCTATTGGCGATTTCGTTCCAATTCACACTCCAAGTAATATTCGGCATGGTAATTACATTGCCGGTTGCGAAATTGCATTATCTCTTATAGTTTCCGAGATATGGACTATCAATAATTTACACCTTAGGCTCTGCTTCTAACTTGGGCCCAAATTGTAAAATGGTCTTATCTATTGGCGATTTCGTTCCAATTCACATTCCAAGTAATATTCGGCATGCTAATTACATTGCCGGTTGCCAAATTGCATTATCTCTTATAGTTTCCGAGATATGGACTATCGATAATTTACACCTTAGGCTCTGCTTCTAACTTGGGCCCAAATTGTAAAATGGTCTTATCTATTGGCGATTTCGTTCCAATTCACATTCCAAGTAATATTCGGCATGCTAATTACATTGCCGGTTTCCAAATTGCATTATCTCTTATAGTTTCCGAGATATGGACTATCGATAATTTACACCTTAGGCTCTGTTTCTAAATTGGGCCCAAATTGTAAAATGGTCTTATCTATTGGCGATTTCGTTCCAATTCACATTCCAAGTAATATTCGGCATGCTAATTACATTGCCGGTTGCCAAATTGCATTATCTCTTATAGTTTCCGAGATATGGACTATCGATAATTTACACCTTAGGCTCTGCTTCTAACTTGGGCCCAAATTGTAAAATCGTCTTATCTATTGGCGATTTCGTTCTAATTCACATTCCAAGTAATATTCGGCATGCTAATTACATTGCCGGTTGCCAAATTGCATTATCTCTTATAGTTTCCGAGATATGGACTATCGGTAATTTACACCTTAGACTCTGCTTCTAACTTGGGCCCAAATTGTAAAATGGTTTTATCTATTGGCGATTTCGTTCCAATTCACATTCCAAGTAATATCCCGCATGCTAATTACATTGCCGGTTGCCAAATTGAATTATCTCTTATAGTTTCCGAGATATGGACTATCGATAATTTACACCTTAGGCTCTGCTTCTAACTTGGGCCCAAATTGTAAAATGGTCTTACCTATTGGCGATATCGTTCCAATTCACATTCCAAGTAATATTCGGCATGCTAATTACATTGCCGGTTGCCAAATTGCATTATCTCTTATAGTTTCCGAGATATGGACTATCGATAATTTACACCTTAGGCTCTGCTTCTAACTTGGGCCCAAATTGTAAAATGGTCTTATCTATTGGCGATTTCGTTCCAATTCACATTCCAAGTAATATTCGGCATGCTAATTACATTGCCGGTTTCCAAATTGCATTATCTCTTATAGTTTCCGAGATATGGACTATCGATAATTTACACCTTAGGCTCTGTTTCTAAATTGGGCCCAAATTGTAAAATGGTCTTATCTATTGGCGATATCGTTCCAATTCACATTCCAAGTAATATTCGGCATGCTAATTACATTGCCGGTTGCCAAATTGCATTATCTCTTATAGTTTCCGAGATATGGACTATCGATAATTTACACCTTAGGCTCTGCTTCTAACTTTGGCCCAAATTGTAAAATCGTCTTATCTATTGGCGATTTCGTTCTAATTCACATTCCAAGTAATATTCGGCATGCTAATTACATTGCCGGTTGCCAAATTGCATTATCTCTTATAGTTTCCGAGATATGGACTATCGGTAATTTACACCTTAGACTCTGCTTCTAACTTGGGCCCAAATTGTAAAATGGTCTTATCTATTGGCGATTTCGTTCCAATTCACATTCCAAGTAATATCCCGCATGCTAATTACATTGCCGGTTGCCAAATTGAATTATCTCTTATAGTTTCCGAGATATGGACTATCGATAATTTACACCTTAGGCTCTGCTTCTAACTTGGGCCCAAATTGTAAAATGGTCTTACCTATTGGCGATATCGTTCCAATTCACATTCCAAGTAATATTCGGCATGCTAATTACATTGCCGGTTGCCAAATTGCATTATCTCTTATAGTTTCCGAGATATGGACTATCGATAATTTACATCTTAGGCTCTGCTTTTAACTTGGGCCCAAATTGTAAAATGGCCTTATCTATTGGCGATTTCGTTCCAATTCACATTCCAAGTAATATTCGGCATGCTAATTACATTGCCGGTTGCCAAATTGCATTATCTCTTATAGTTTCCGAGATATGGACTATCGATAATTTACACCTTAGGCTCTGCTTCTAACTTGGGCCCAAATTGTAAAATGGTCTTATCTATTGCCGATTTCGTTCCAATTCACATTCCAAGTAATATTCGGCATGCTAATTACATTGCCGGTTGCCAAATTGCATTATCTCTTATAGATTCCGAGATATGGACTATCGATAATTTACACCTTAGGCTCTGCTCCTAACTTGGGCCCAAATTGTAAAATGGTCTTATCTATTGGCGATTTCATTCCAATTCACATTCCAAGTAATATTCGGCATGCTAATTACATTGCCGGTTGCCAAATTGCATTATCTCTTATAGTTTCCGAGATATGGACTATCGATAATTTACACCTTAGGCTCTGCTTCTAACTTGGGCCCAAATTGTAAAATGGTCTTATCTATTGGCGATTTCGTTCCAATTCACATTCCAAGTAATATCCGGCATGCTAATTACATTGCCGGTTGCCAAATTGAATTATCTCTTATAGTTTCCGAGATATGGACTATCGATAATTTACACCTTAGGCTCTGCTTCTAACTTGGGCCCAAATTGTAAAATATTCTTACCTATTCTCGATTTCGTTCCAATTCACATTCCAAGTAATATTCGGCATGCTAATTACATTGCCGGTTGCCAAATTGCATTATCTCTTATAGTTGCCGAGATATGGACTATCGATAATTTACACCTTAGGCTCTGCTTCTAACTTGGGCCCAAATTGTAAAATGGTCTTATCTATTGGCGATTTCGTTCCAATTCACATTCCAAGTAATATTCGGCATGCTAATTACATTGCCGGTTGCCAAATTGCATTATCTCTTATAGTTTCCGAGATATGGACTATAGATAATTTACACCTTAGGCTCTGCTTCTAACTTGGGCCCAAATTGTAAAATGGTCTTATCTATTGGCGATTTCTTTCCAATTCACTTTCCAAGTAATATTCGGCATGCTAATTACATTGCCGGTTGCCAAATTGCATTATCTCTTATAGTTTCCGAGATATGGACTATCGATAATTTTACACCTTAGGCTCTGCTTCTAACTTGGGCCCAAATTGTAAAATGGTCTTATCTATTGGCGATTTCGTTCCAATTCACATTCCAAGTAATATTCGGCATGCTAATTACATTGCCGGTGGCCAAGTTGCATTATCTCTTATAGTTTCCGAGATATGGACTATCGATAATTTACACCTTAGGCTCTGCTTCTAACTTGGGCCCAAATTGTAAAATGGTCTTATCTATTGGCGATTTCGTTCCAATTCACATTCCAAGTAATATTCGGCATGCTAATTACATTGCCGGTTGCAAATTGCATTATCTCTTATAGTTTCCGAGATATGGACTATCGATTATTTTTAACTTAGGCTCTGCTTCTAACTTGGACCCAAACTGTAAAATGGTCTTATCTATTGGCGATTTCGTTCCAATTCACATTCCAAGTAATATTCGGCATGCTAATTACATTGCCGGTTACCAAATTGCATTATCTCTTATAGTTTCCGAGATATGGACTATCGATAATTTACACTTTAGGGTCTGCTTCTAACTTGGGCCCAAATTGTAAAATGGTCTTATCTATTGGCGATTTCGTTCCAATTCACATTCCAAGTAATATTCGGCATGCTAATTACATTGCGGTTGCCAAATTGCATTATCTCTTATAGTTTCCGAGATATGGACTATCGATAATTTACACCTTAGGCTCTGCTTCTAACTTGGGCCAAATTGTAAAATGGTCTTATCTATTGTTGTCGATTTCGTCCCAATTCACATTCCAAGTAATATTCGGCATGCTAATTACATTGCCGGTTGCGAAATTGTATTATCTCTTATAGTTTCCGAGATATGGACTATCGATAATTTACAAATTAGGCTCTGCTTCTAACTTGGGCCCAAATTGTAAAATGGTCTTATCTATTGGCGATTTCGTTCCAATTCACATTCCAAGTAATATTCGGCATGCTAATTACATTGCCGGTTGCCAAATTGCATTATCTCTTATAGTTTCCGAGATATGGACTATCGATAATTTACACCTTAGGCTCTGCTTCTAACTTGGGCCCAAATTGTAAAATGTTCTTATCTATTGTCGATTTCGTTCCAATTCACATTCCAAGTAATATTCGGCTTGCTAATTACATTGCCGGTTGCCAAATTGCATTATCTCTTATAGTTTCCGAGATATGGACTATCGATAATTTACACCTTAGGCTCTGCTTCTAACTTGGGCCCAAATTGTAAAATGGTCTTATCTATTGGCGATTTCGTTCCAATTCACATTCCAAGTAATATCCGGCATGCTAATTACATTGCCGGTTGCGAAATTGCATTATCTCTTATAGTTTCCGAGATATGGACTATCAATAATTTACACCTTAGGCTCTGCTTCTAACTTGGGCCCAAATTGTAAAATGGTCTTATCTATTGGCGATTTCGTTCCAATTCACATTCCAAGTAATATTCGGCATGCTAATTACATTGCCGGTTGCCAAATTGCATTATCTCTTATAGTTTCCGAGATATGGACTATCGATAATTTACACCTTAGGCTCTGCTTCTAACTTGGGCCCAAATTGTAAAATGGTCTTATCTATTGGCGATTTCGTTCCAATTCACATTCCAAGTAATATTCGGCATGCTAATTACATTGCCGGTTTCCAAATTGCATTATCTCTTATAGTTTCCCGAGATATGGACTATCGATAATTTACACCTTAGGCTCTGTTTCTAAATTGGGCCCAAATTGTAAAATGGTCTTATCTATTGGCGATTTCGTTCCAATTCACATTCCAAGTAATATTCGGCATGCTAATTACATTGCCGGTTGCCAAATTGCATTATCTCTTATAGTTTCCGAGATATGGACTATCGATAATTTACACCTTAGGCTCTGCTTCTAACTTGGGCCCAAATTGTAAAATCGTCTTATCTATTGGCGATTTCGTTCTAATTCACATTCCGAGTAATATTCGGCATGCTAATTACATTGCCGGTTGCCAAATTGCATTATCTCTTATAGTTTCCGAGATATGGACTATCGGTAATTTACACCTTAGACTCTGCTTCTAACTTGGGCCCAAATTGTAAAATGGTCTTATCTATTGGCGATTTCGTTCCAATTCACATTCCAAGTAATATCCCGCATGCTAATTACATTGCCGGTTGCCAAATTGAATTATCTCTTATAGTTTCCGAGATATGGACTATCGATAATTTACACCTTAGGCTCTGCTTCTAACTTGGGCCCAAATTGTAAAATGGTCTTACCTATTGGCGATATCGTTCCAATTCACATTCCAAGTAATATTCGGCATGCTAATTACATTGCCGGTTGCCAAATTGCATTATCTCTTATAGTTTCCGAGATATGGACTATCGATAATTTACATCTTAGGCTCTGCTTTTAACTTGGGCCCAAATTGTAAAATGGCCTTATCTATTGGCGATTTCGTTCCAATTCACATTCCAAGTAATATTCGGCATGCTAATTACATTGCCGGTTGCCAAATTGCATTATCTCTTATAGTTTCCGAGATATGGACTATCGATAATTTACACCTTAGGCTCTGCTTCTAACTTGGGCCCAAATTGTAAAATGGTCTTATCTATTGCCGATTTCGTTCCAATTCACATTCCAAGTAATATTCGGCATGCTAATTACATTGCCGGTTGCCAAATTGCATTATCTCTTATAGATTCCGAGATATGGACTATCGATAATTTACACCTTAGGCTCTGCTCCTAACTTGGGCCCAAATTGTAAAATGGTCTTATCTATTGGCGATTTCATTCCAATTCACATTCCAAGTAATATTCGGCATGCTAATTACATTGCCGGTTGCCAAATTGCATTATCTCTTATAGTTTCCGAGATATGGACTATCGATAATTTACACCTTAGGCTCTGCTTCTAACTTGGGCCCAAATTGTAAAATGGTCTTATCTATTGGCGATTTCGTTCCAATTCACATTCCAAGTAATATCCGGCATGCTAATTACATTGCCGGTTGCCAAATTGAATTATCTCTTATAGTTTCCGAGATATGGACTATCGATAATTTACACCTTAGGCTCTGCTTCTAACTTGGGCCCAAATTGTAAAATATTCTTACCTATTCTCGATTTCGTTCCAATTCACATTCCAAGTAATATTCGGCATGCTAATTACATTGCCGGTTGCCAAATTGCATTATCTCTTATAGTTGCCGAGATATGGACTATCGATAATTTACACCTTAGGCTCTGCTTCTAACTTGGGCCCAAATTGTAAAATGGTCTTATCTATTGGCGATTTCGTTCCAATTCACATTCCAAGTAATATTCGGCATGCTAATTACATTGCCGGTTGCCAAATTGCATTATCTCTTATAGTTTCCGAGATATGGACTATAGATAATTTACACCTTAGGCTCTGCTTCTAACTTGGCCCAAATTGTAAAATGGTCTTATCTATTGGCGATTTCTTTCCAATTCACTTTCCAAGTAATATTCGGCATGCTAATTACATTGCGGTTGCCAAATTGCATTATCTCTTATAGTTTCCGAGATATGGACTATCGATAATTTACACCTTAGGCTCTGCTTCTAACTTGGGCCCAAATTGTAAAATGGTCTTATCTATTGGCGATTTCGTTCCAATTCACATTCCAAGTAATATTCGGCATGCTAATTACATTGCCGGTGGCCAAGTTGCATTATCTCTTATAGTTTCCGAGATATGGACTATCGATAATTTACACCTTAGGCTCTGCTTCTAACTTGGGCCCAAATTGTAAAATGGTCTTATCTATTGGCGATTTCGTTCCAATTCACATTCCAAGTAATATTCGGCATGCTAATTACATTGCCGGTTGCCAAATTGCATTATCTCTTATAGTTTCCGAGATATGGACTATCGATAATTTAACTTAGGGCTCTGCTTCTAACTTGGGCCCAAATTGTAAAATGGTCTTATCTATTGGCGATTTCGTTCCAATTCACATTCCAAGTAATATTCGGCATGCTAATTACATTGCCGGTTGCCAAATTGCATTATCTCTTATAGTTTCCGAGATATGGACTATCGATAATTTACACCTTAGGCTCTGCTTCTAACTTGGGCCCAAATTGTAAAATGGTCTTATCTATTGTCGATTTCGTCCCAATTCACATTCCAAGTAATA